>NC_134636.1:10000-357500 GCF_046129695.1 Lonchura striata | reverse complement strand
CCCTGGACCTGGGCTGGGGCCTCACTGCAAGGAATCCTTATATCGAAGGATGGACCCCACACCGAAGTTGTCCCCACCTCAAACTTGTGCTGCCCTGATAGACCCAAGGGAGCCCTACAAACTGACATCAGGAACCTGGACTGCTGAGTTTTCTTTCCCAGGGAAAATGGAAAAAGGATGTGCCCAGGGGCACCTAGCCCTGACTGCAAATAATCCTTATATCAAAGGATGGACCCCACACCGAAGCTGTCCCCACCTCAAACTTGTGCTGCCCTGATAGACCCAAGGGAGCCCTACAAACTGACATCAGGAACCTGGACTGCTGACTTTTCTTTCCCAGAGAAAATGGAAAAAGAATGTGCCCAGGGGCCCCTGGCCCAGGGCTGCGACCTCACTGCAAAGAATCATTATATCGAAGAATGGACCCCACACCGAAGTTGTCCCCACCTCAAACTTGTGCTGCCCTGATAGACCCAAGGGAGCCCTACAAACTGACATCAGGAACCTGGACTGCTGAGTTTTCTTTCCCAGGGGAAATGGCCAAAGGATGTGCCCAGCGGCCCCTGGCCCTGGGCAGGGCCATCACTGCAAAAAATCCTTATATCGAAGGATGGACCCCACACCGAAGTTGTCCCCACCTCAAACTTGTGCTGCCCTGATAGACCCAAGGGAGCCCTACAAACTGACATCAGGAACCTGGACTGCTGAGTTTTCTTTCCCAGGGAAAATGGAAAAAGGATGTGCCCGGGGGCCCCTGGCCCTGACTGCAAAGAATCCTTATATCGAAGGATGGACCCCACACCGAAGTTGTCCCCACCTCAAACTTGTGCTGCCCTGATAGACCCAAGGGAGCCCTACAAACTGACATCAGGAACCTGGACTGCTGAGTTTTCTTTCCCAGGGAAAATGGAAAAAGGATGTGCCCAGGGGCCCCGGCCCTGGGCAGGGACCTCACTGCAAAAAATCCTTATATCGAAGGATGGACCCCACACCGAAGTTGTCCCCACCTCAAACTTGTGCTGCCCTGATAGACCCAAGGGAGCCCTAGAAACTGACATCAGGAACCTGGACTGGTGAGTTTTCTTTCCCAGGGAAAATGGCCAAATGATGTGCCCACGGGCCCCTGGACCTGGGTAGGGACCTCACTGCAAAGAATCCTTATATCGAAGGATGGACCCCACACCGTAGTTGTCCCCACCTCAAACTTGTGCTGCCCTGATAGACCCAAGGGAGCCCTACAAACTGACATCAGGAACCTGGACTGCTGAGTTTTCTTTCCCAGGGAAAATGGAAAAAGGATGTGCCCAGGGTCCCCTGGCCCTGACTGCAAAAAATCCTTATATCGAAGGATGGACCCCACACCGAAGTTGTCCCCACCTCAAACTTGTGCTGCCCTGATAGACCCAAGGGAGCCCTACAAACTGACATCAGGAACCTGGACTGCTGAGTTTTCTTTCCCAGGGAAAATGGAAAAAGGATGTGCCCGGGGGCCCCTGGCCCTGACTGCAAAAAATCCTTATATTGAAGGATGGACCCCACACCGAAGCTGTCCCCACCTCAAACTTGTGCTGCCCTGATACACCCAAGGGAGCCCTACAAATTGACATCAGGCACCTGGACTGCTGAGTTTTCTTTCCCAGGGAAAATGGAAAAAGGATGTGCCCAGGGGCCCCTGGACCTGGGTAGGGACCTCATTACAAATAATCCTTATATCGAAGGATGGACCCCACACCGAAGTTGTCCCCACCTCAAACTTGTGCTGCCCTGATAGACCCAAGGGAGCCCTACAAACTGACATCAGGAACCTGGACTGCTGAGTTTTCTTTCCCAGGGAAAATGGAAAAAGGATGTGCCCAGGGGCCCCTGGCCCTGACTGCAAAAAATCCTTATATCGAAGGATGGACCCCACACCGAAGTTGTCCCCACCTCAAACTTGTGCTGCCCTGATAGACCCAAGGGAGCCCTACAAACTGACATCAGGAACCTGGACTGCTGAGTTTTCTTTCCCAGGGAAAATGGAAAAAGGATGTGCCGGGGGCCCCCTGGCCCTGACTGCAAAAAATCCTTATATCGAAGGATGGACCCCACACCGAAGTTGTCCCCACCTCAAACTTGTGCTGCCCTGATAGACCCAAGGGAGCCCTACAAACTGACATCAGGAACCTGGACTGCTGAGTTTTCTTTCCCAGGGAAAATGGAAAAAGGATGTGCCCAGGGGCCCCTGGCCCTGACTGCAAAAAATCCTTATATCGAAGGATGGACCCCACACCGAAGTTGTCCCCACCTCAAACTTGTGCTGCCCTGATAGACCCAAGGGAGCCCTACAAACTGACATCAGGAACCTGGACTGCTGAGTTTTCTTTCCCAGGGAAAATGGAAAAAGGATGTGCCCGGGGGCCCCCTGGCCCTGACTGCAAAAAATCCTTATATCGAAGGATGGACCCCACACCGAAGTTGTCCCCACCTCAAACTTGTGCTGCCCTGATAGACCCAAGGGAGCCCTACAAACTGACATCAGGAACCTGGACTGCTGAGTTTTCTTTCCCAGGGAAAATGGAAAAAGGATGTGCCCAGGGGCCCCGGCCCTGGGCAGGGACCTCACTGCAAAAAATCCTTATATCGAAGGATGGACCCCACACCGAAGTTGTCCCCACCTCAAACTTGTGCTGCCCTGATAGACCCAAGGGAGCCCTACAAACTGACATCAGGAACCTGGACTGGTGAGTTTTCTTTCCCAGGGAAAATGGAAAAAGGATGTGCCCGGGGGCCCCGGCCCTGGGCAGAGACCTCACTGCAAAAAATCCTTATATCGAAGGATGGACCCCACACCGAAGTTGTCCCCACCTCAAACTTGTGCTGCCCTGATAGACCCAAGGGAGCCCTACAAACTGACATCAGGAACCTGGACTGCTGAGTTTTCTTTCCCAGGGAAAATGGAAAAAGGATGTGCCCAGGGGCCCCTGGCCCTGACTGCAAAAAATCCTTATATCGAAGGATGGAGCCCACACCGAAGTTGTCCCCACCTCAAACTTGTGCTGCCCTGAAAGACCCAAGGGAGCCCTACAAACTGACATCAGGAACCTGGACTGCTGAGTTTTCTTTCCCAGGGAAAATGGAAAAATGGTGTGCCCGGGGGCCCCTGGTTCTGACTGCAAAGAATCCATATATCGAAGGATGGACCCCACACCGAAGTTGTCCCCACCTCAAACTTGTGCTGCCCTGATAGACCCAAGGGAGCCCTACAAACTGACATCAGGAACCTGGACTGCTGAGTTTTCTTTCCCAGGGAAAATGGAAAAAGGATGTGCCCAGGGGCCCCTGGCCCTGACTGCAAAAAATCCTTATATCGAAGGATGGACCCCACACCGAAGTTGTCCCCACCTCAAACTTGTGCTGCCCTGATAGACCCAAGGGAGCCCTACAAATTGACATCAGGAACCTGGACTGCTGAGTTTTCTTTCCCAGGGAAAATGGAAAAAGGATGTGCCGGGGGCCCCCTGGCCCTGACTGCAAAAATCCTTATATCGAAGGATGGACCCCACACCGAAGTTGTCCCCACCTCAAACTTGTGCTGCCCTGATAGACCCAAGGGAGCCCTACAAACTGACATCAGGAACCTGGACTGCTGAGTTTTCTTTCCCAGGGAAAATGGAAAAAGGATGTGCCCAGGGGCCCCTGGCCCTGACTGCAAAAAATCCTTATATCGAAGGATGGACCCCACACCGAAGTTGTCCCCACCTCAAACTTGTGCTGCCCTGATAGACCCAAGGGAGCCCTACAAATTGACATCAGGAACCTGGACTGCTGAGTTTTCTTTCCCAGGGAAAATGGAAAAAGGATGTGCCGGGGGCCCCCTGGCCCTGACTGCAAAAAATCCTTATATCGAAGGATGGACCCCACACCGAAGTTGTCCCCACCTCAAACTTGTGCTGCCCTGATAGACCCAAGGGAGCCCTACAAACTGACATCAGGAACCTGGACTGCTGAGTTTTCTTTCCCAGGGAAAATGGAAAAAGGATGTGCCCAGGGGTCCTGGCCCAGGGCAGGGACCTCACTGCAAAAAATCCTTATATCGAAGGATGGACCCCACACCGAAGTTGTCCCCACCTCAAACTTGTGCTGCCCTGATACACCCAAGGGAGCCCTACAAACTGACATCAGGAACCTGGACTGCTGAGTTTTCTTTCCCAGGGAAAATGGAAAAAGGATGTGCCCAGGGGCCCCTGGACCTGGGTAGGGACCTCATTGCAAAGAATCCTTATATCGAAGGATGGACCCCACACCGAAGTTGTCCCCACCTCAAACTTGTGCTGCCCTGATAGACCCAAGGGAGCCCTACAAACTGACATCAGGAACCTGGACTGCTGAGTTTTCTTTCCCAGGGAAAATGGAAAAAGGATGTGCCCAGGGGCCCCTGTCCCTGACTGCAAAAAATCCTTATATCGAAGGATGGACCCCACACCGAAGTTGTCCCCACCTCAAACTTGTGCTGCCCTGATAGACCCAAGGGAGCCCTACAAACTGACATCAGGAACCTGGACTGCTGAGTTTTCTTTCCCAGGGAAAATGGAAAAAGGATGTGCCGGGGGCCCCCTGGCCCTGACTGCAAAAAATCCTTATATCGAAGGATGGACCCCACACCGAAGTTGTCCCCACCTCAAACTTGTGCTGCCCTGATACACCCAAGGGAGCCCTACAAACTGACATCAGGAACCTGGACTGCTGAGTTTTCTTTCCCAGGGAAAATGGAAAAAGGATGTGCCCAGGGGCCCCTGTCCCTGACTGCAAAAAATCCTTATATCGAAGGATGGACCCCACACCGAAGTTGTCCCCACCTCAAACTTGTGCTGCCCTGATAGACCCAAGGGAGCCCTACAAACTGACATCAGGAACCTGGACTGCTGAGTTTTCTTTCCCAGGGAAAATGGAAAAATGGTGTGCCCAGGGGCCCCTGGTTCTGACTGCAAAGAATCCATATATCGAAGGATGGACCCCACACCGAAGTTGTCCCCACCTCAAACTTGTGCTGCCCTGATAGACCCAAGGGAGCCCTACAAACTGACATCAGGAACCTGGACTGCTGAGTTTTCTTTCCCAGGGAAAATGGAAAAAGGATGTGCCGGGGGCCCCCTGGACCTGACTGCAAAAAATCCTTATATCGAAGGATGGACCCCACACCGAAGTTGTCCCCACCTCAAACTTGTGCTGCCCTGATAGACCCAAGGGAGCCCTACAAACTGACATCAGGAACCTGGACTGCTGAGTTTTCTTTCCCAGGGAAAATGGAAAAAGGATGTGCCCAGGGGCCCCTGGCCCTGACTGCAAAAAATCCTTATATCGAAGGATGGACCCCACACCGAAGTTGTCCCCACCTCAAACTTGTGCTGCCCTGATAGACCCAAGGGAGCCCTACAAACTGACATCAGGAACCTGGACTGCTGAGTTTTCTTTCCCAGGGAAAATGGAAAAAGGATGTGCCCGGGGGCCCCCTGGCCCTGACTGCAAAAAATCCTTATATCGAAGGATGGACCCCACACCGAAGTTGTCCCCACCTCAAACTTGTGCTGCCCTGATAGACCCAAGGGAGCCCTACAAACTGACATCAGGAACCTGGACTGCTGAGTTTTCTTTCCCAGGGAAAATGGAAAAAGGATGTGCCCAGGGGCCCCGGCCCTGGGCAGGGACCTCACTGCAAAAAATCCTTATATCGAAGGATGGACCCCACACCGAAGTTGTCCCCACCTCAAACTTGTGCTGCCCTGATAGACCCAAGGGAGCCCTACAAACTGACATCAGGAACCTGGACTGGTGAGTTTTCTTTCCCAGGGAAAATGGAAAAAGGTTGTGCCCGGGGGCCCCGGCCCTGGGCAGAGACCTCACTGCAAAAAATCCTTATATCGAAGGATGGACCCCACACCGAAGTTGTCCCCACCTCAAACTTGTGCTGCCCTGATAGACCCAAGGGAGCCCTACAAACTGACATCAGGAACCTGGACTGCTGAGTTTTCTTTCCCAGGGAAAATGGAAAAAGGATGTGCCCAGGGGCCCCTGGCCCTGACTGCAAAAAATCCTTATATCGAAGGATGGACCCCACACCGAAGTTGTCCCCACCTCAAACTTGTGCTGCCCTGATAGACCCAAGGGAGCCCTACAAATTGACATCAGGAACCTGGACTGCTGAGTTTTCTTTCCCAGGGAAAATGGAAAAAGGATGTGCCGGGGGCCCCCTGGCCCTGACTGCAAAAAATCCTTATATCGAAGGATGGACCCCACACCGAAGTTGTCCCCACCTCAAACTTGTGCTGCCCTGATAGACCCAAGGGAGCCCTACAAACTGACATCAGGAACCTGGACTGCTGAGTTTTCTTTCCCAGGGAAAATGGAAAAAGGATGTGCCCAGGGGTCCTGGCCCAGGGCAGGGACCTCACTGCAAAAAATCCTTATATCGAAGGATGGACCCCACACCGAAGTTGTCCCCACCTCAAACTTGTGCTGCCCTGATACACCCAAGGGAGCCCTACAAACTGACATCAGGAACCTGGACTGCTGAGTTTTCTTTCCCAGGGAAAATGGAAAAAGGATGTGCCCAGGGGCCCCTGGACCTGGGTAGGGACCTCATTGCAAAGAATCCTTATATCGAAGGATGGACCCCACACCGAAGTTGTCCCCACCTCAAACTTGTGCTGCCCTGATAGACCCAAGGGAGCCCTACAAACTGACATCAGGAACCTGGACTGCTGAGTTTTCTTTCCCAGGGAAAATGGAAAAAGGATGTGCCCAGGGGCCCCTGGCCCTGACTGCAAAGAATCCTTATATCGAAGGATGGACCCCACACCGAAGTTGTCCCCACCTCAAACTTGTGCTGCCCTGATACACCCAAGGGAGCCCTACAAACTGACATCAGGAACCTGGACTGCTGAGTTTTCTTTCCCAGGGAAAATGGAAAAAGGATGTGCCGGGGGCCCCTGGCCCTGACTGCAAAGAATCGTTATATCGAAGGATGGACCCCACACCGAAGTTGTCCCCACCTCAAACTTGTGCTGCCCTTATAGACCCAAGGGAGCCCTATAAACTGACATCAGGAACCTGGACTGCTGAGTTTTCTTTCCCAGGGAAAATGGAAAAAGGATGTGCCCAGGGGCCCCTGGACCTGGGCTGGGGCCTCACTGCAAGGAATCCTTATATCGAAGGATGGACCCCACACCGAAGTTGTCCCCACCTCAAACTTGTGCTGCCCTGATAGACCCAAGGGAGCCCTACAAACTGACATCAGGAACCTGGACTGCTGAGTTTTCTTTCCCAGGGAAAATGGAAAAAGGATGTGCCCGGGGGCCCCTGGTTCTGACTGCAAAGAATCCTTATATCGAAGGATGGACCCCACACCGAAGTTGTCCCCACCTCAAACTTGTGCTGCCCTGATAGACCCAAGGGAGCCCTACAAACTGACATCAGGACCCTGGACTGCTGAGTTTTCTTTCCCACGGAAAATGGAAAAAGGATGTGTCCAGGGGCCCTGGCCCTGGGCAGGGACCTCACTGCAAAAAATCCTTATATCGAAGGATGGACCCCACACCGAAGTTGTCCCCACCTCAAACTTGTGCTGCCCTGATAGACCCAAGGGAGCCCTACAAACTGACATCAGGAACCTGGACTGCTGAGTTTTCTTTCCCAGGGAAAATGGAAAAAGGATGTGCCCAGGGGCCCCTGGCCCTGACTGCAAAAAATCCGTATATCGAAGGATGGACCCCACACCGAAGTTGTCCCCACCTCAAACTTGTGCTGCCCTGATACACCCAAGGGAGCCCTACAAACTGACATCAGGAACCTGGACTGCTGAGTTTTCTTTCCCAGGGAAAATGGAAAAAGGATGTGCCCAGGGGCCCCTGGCCCTGACTGCAAAAAATCCTTATATCGAAGGATGGAACCCACACCGAAGTTGTCCCCACCTCAAACTTGTGCTGCCCTGATAGATCCAAGGGAGCCCTATAAACTGACATCAGGAACCTGGACTGCTGAGTTTTCTTTCCCAGGGAAAATGGAAAAAGGATGTGCCCAGGGGCCCCTGGACCTGGGCTGGGGCCTCACTGCAAGGAATCCTTATATCGAAGGATGGACCCCACACCGAAGTTGTCCCCACCTCAAACTTGTGCTGCCCTGATAGACCCAAGGGAGCCCTACAAACTGACATCAGGAACCTGGACTGTTGAGTTTTCTTTCCCAGGGAAAATGGAAAAAGGATGTGCCCTGGGGCCCCTGGCCCTGACTGCAAAAAATCCTTATATCGAAGGATGGAGCCCACACCAAAGTTGTCCCCACCTCAAACTTGTGCTGCCCTGATAGACCCAAGGGAGCCCTACAAACTGACATCAGGAACCTGGACTGCTGAGTTTTCTTTCCCAGGGAAAATGGAAAAAGGATGTGCCCGGGGGACCCTGGCCCTGACTGCAAAACATCCTTATATCGAAGGATGGACCCCACACCGAAGCTGTCCCCACATCAAACTTGTGCTGCCCTGATAGACCCAAGGGAGCCCTACAAATTGACATCAGGAACCTGGACTGCTGAGTTTTCTTTCCCAGGGAAAATGGCCAAATGATGTGCCCAGGGGCCCCTGGACCTGGGTAGGGACCTCATTGCAAAGAATCCTTATATCGAAGGATGGACCCCACACCGAAGTTGTCCCCACCTCAAACTTGTGCTGCCCTGATAGACCCAAGGGAGCCCTACAAACTGACATCAGGAACCTGGACTGCTGAGTTTTCTTTCCCAGGGAAAATGGAAAAAGGATGTGCCGGGGGCCCCCTGGCCCTGACTGCAAAAAATCCTTATATCGAAGGATGGACCCCACACCGAAGTTGTCCCCACCTCAAACTTGTGCTGCCCTGATAGACCCAAGGGAGCCCTACAAACTGACATCAGGAACCTGGACTGCTGAGTTTTCTTTCCCAGGGAAAATGGAAAAAGGATGTGCCCAGGGGCCCCTGGCCCTGACTGCAAAAAATCCTTATATCGAAGGATGGACCCCACACCGAAGTTGTCCCCACCTCAAACTTGTGCTGCCCTGATAGACCCAAGGGAGCCCTACAAACTGACATCAGGAACCTGGACTGCTGAGTTTTCTTTCCCAGGGAAAATGGAAAAAGGATGTGCCCGGGGGCCCCTGGTTCTGACTGCAAAGAATCCATATATCGAAGGATGGACCCCACACCGAAGTTGTCCCCACCTCAAACTTGTGCTGCCCTGATAGACCCAAGGGAGCCCTACAAATTGACATCAGGAACCTGGACTGCTGAGTTTTCTTTCCCAGGGAAAATGGAAAAAGGATGTGCCCAGGGGCCCTGGCCCTGGGCAGGGACCTCACTTCAAAAAATCCTTATATCGAAGGATGGACCCCACACCGAAGTTGTCCCCACCTCAAACTTGTGCTGCCCTGATAGACCCAAGGGAGCCCTACAAACTGACATCAGGAACCTGGACTGCTGAGTTTTCTTTCCCAGGGAAAATGGAAAAAGGATGTGCCCAGGGGCCCCTGGCCCTGACTGCAAAAAATCCTTATATCGAAGGATGGAGCCCACACCGAAGTTGTCCCCACCTCAAACTTGTGCTGCCCTGATAGACCCAAGGGAGCCCTACAAACTGACATCAGGAACCTGGACTGCTGAGTTTTCTTTCCCAGGGAAAATGGAAAAAGGATGTGCCGGGGGCCCCCTGGCCCTGACTGCAAAAAATCCTTATATCGAAGGATGGACCCCACACCGAAGTTGTCCCCACCTCAAACTTGTGCTGCCCTGATAGACCCAAGGGAGCCCTACAAACTGACATCAGGAACCTGGACTGCTGAGTTTTCTTTCCCAGGGAAAATGGAAAAAGGATGTGCCCAGGGGCCCCTGTCCCTGACTGCAAAAAATCCTTATATCGAAGGATGGACCCCACACCGAAGTTGTCCCCACCTCAAACTTGTGCTGCCCTGATAGACCCAAGGGAGCCCTACAAACTGACATCAGGAACCTGGACTGCTGAGTTTTCTTTCCCAGGGAAAATGGAAAAAGGATGTGCCCGGGGGCCCCTGGTTCTGACTCCAAAGAATCCATATATCGAAGGATGGACCCCACACCGAAGTTGTCCCCACCTCAAACTTGTGCTGCCCTGATAGACCCAAGGGAGCCCTACAAACTGACATCAGGAACCTGGACTGCTGAGTTTTCTTTCCCAGGGAAAATGGAAAAAGGATGTGCCCAGGGGCCCTGGCCCTGGGCAGGGACCTCACTGCAAAAAATCCTTATATCGAAGGATGGAGCCCACACCGAAGTTGTCCCCACCTCAAACTTGTGCTGCCCTGATAGACCCAAGGGAGCCCTACAAACTGACATCAGGAACCTGGACTGCTGAGTTTTCTTTCCCAGGGAAAATGGAAAAAGGATGTGCCCAGGGGCCCCTGGACCTGGGTAGGGACCTCATTGCAAAGAATCCTTATATCGAAGGATGGACCCCACACCGAAGTTGTCCCCACCTCAAACTTGTGCTGCCCTGATAGACCCAAGGGAGCCCTACAAACTGACATCAGGAACCTGGACTGCTGAGTTTTCTTTCCCAGGGAAAATGGAAAAAGGATGTGCCCAGGGGCCCCTGGCCCTGACTGCAAAAAATCCTTATATCGAAGGATGGACCCCACACCGAAGTTGTCCCCACCTCAAACTTGTGCTGCCCTGATAGACCCAAGGGAGCCCTACAAACTGACATCAGGAACCTGGACTGCTGAGTTTTCTTTCCCAGGGAAAATGGAAAAAGGATGTGCCGGGGGCCCCTGGCCCTGACTGCAAAGAATCGTTATATCGAAGGATGGACCCCACACCGAAGTTGTCCCCACCTCAAACTTGTGCTGCCCTGATAGACCCAAGGGAGCCCTACAAACTGACATCAGGAACCTGGACTGCTGAGTTTTCTTTCCCAGGGAAAATGGAAAAAGGATGTGCCCAGGGGCCCCTGGACCTGGGCTGGGGCCTCACTGCAAGGAATCCTTATATCGAAGGATGGACCCCACACCGAAGTTGTCCCCACCTCAAACTTGTGCTGCCCTGATAGACCCAAGGCAGCCCTACAAACTGACATCAGGAACCTGGACTGCTGAGTTTTCTTTCCCAGGGAAAATGAAAAAAGGATGTGCCCAGGGGCACCTAGCCCTGACTGCAAATAATCCTTATATCAAAGGATGGACCCCACACCGAAGTTGTCCCCACCTCAAACTTGTACTGCCCTGATAGACCCAAGGCAGCCCTACAAACTGACATCAGGAACCTGGACTGCTGAGTTTTCTTTCCCAGAGAAAATGGAAAAAGAATGTGCCCAGGGGCCCCTGGCCCAGGGCTGCGACCTCACTGCAAAGAATCATTATATCGAAGAATGGACCCCACACCGAAGTTGTCCCCACCTCAAACTTGTGCTGCCCTGATAGACCCAAGGGAGCCCTACAAACTGACATCAGGAACCTGGACTGCTGAGTTTTCTTTCCCAGGGAAAATGGCCAAAGGATGTGCCCAGGGGCACCTGGCCCTGGGCAGGGCCATCACTGCAAAAAATCCTTATATCGAAGGATGGACCCCACACCGAAGTTGTCCCCACCTCAAACTTGTGCTGCCCTGATAGACCCAAGGGAGCCCTACAAACTGACATCAGGAACCTGGACTGCTGAGTTTTCTTTCCCAGGGAAAATGGAAAAAGGATGTGCCCGGGGGCCCCTGGCCCTGACTGCAAAGAATCCTTATATCGAAGGATGGACCCCACACCGAAGTTGTCCCCACCTCAAACTTGTGCTGCCCTGATAGACCCAAGGGAGCCCTACAAACTGACATCAGGAACCTGGACTGCTGAGTTTTCTTTCCCAGGGAAAATGGAAAAAGGATGTGCCCAGGGGCCCCGGCCCTGGGCAGGGACCTCACTGCAAAAAATCCTTATATCGAAGGATGGACCCCACACCGAAGTTGTCCCCACCTCAAACTTGTGCTGCCCTGATAGACCCAAGGGAGCCCTACAAACTGACATCAGGAACCTGGACTGGTGAGTTTTCTTTCCCAGGGAAAATGGCCAAATGATGTGCCCACGGGCCCCTGGACCTGGGTAGGGACCTCACTGCAAAGAATCCTTATATCGAAGGATGGACCCCACACCGTAGTTGTCCCCACCTCAAACTTGTGCTGCCCTGATAGACCCAAGGGAGCCCTACAAACTGACATCAGGAACCTGGACTGCTGAGTTTTCTTTCCCAGGGAAAATGGAAAAAGGATGTGCCCAGGGTCCCCTGGCCCTGACTGCAAAAAATCCTTATATCGAAGGATGGACCCCACACCGAAGTTGTCCCCACCTCAAACTTGTGCTGCCCTGATAGACCCAAGGGAGCCCTACAAACTGACATCAGGAACCTGGACTGCTGAGTTTTCTTTCCCAGGGAAAATGGAAAAAGGATGTGCCCGGGGGCCCCTGGCCCTGACTGCAAAAAATCCTTATATCGAAGGATGGACCCCACACCGAAGCTGTCCCCACCTCAAACTTGTGCTGCCCTGATACACCCAAGGGAGCCCTACAAATTGACATCAGGCACCTGGACTGCTGAGTTTTCTTTCCCAGGGAAAATGGAAAAAGGATGTGCCCAGGGGCCCCTGGACCTGGGTAGGGACCTCATTACAAAGAATCCTTATATCGAAGGATGGACCCCACACCGAAGTTGTCCCCACCTCAAACTTGTGCTGCCCTGATAGACCCAAGGGAGCCCTACAAACTGACATCAGGAACCTGGACTGCTGAGTTTTCTTTCCCAGGGAAAATGGAAAAAGGATGTGCCCAGGGGCCCCTGGCCCTGACTGCAAAAAATCCTTATATCGAAGGATGGACCCCACACCGAAGTTGTCCCCACCTCAAACTTGTGCTGCCCTGATAGACCCAAGGGAGCCCTACAAACTGACATCAGGAACCTGGACTGCTGAGTTTTCTTTCCCAGGGAAAATGGAAAAAGGATGTGCCGGGGGCCCCCTGGCCCTGACTGCAAAAAATCCTTATATCGAAGGATGGACCCCACACCGAAGTTGTCCCCACCTCAAACTTGTGCTGCCCTGATAGACCCAAGGGAGCCCTACAAACTGACATCAGGAACCTGGACTGCTGAGTTTTCTTTCCCAGGGAAAATGGAAAAAGGATGTGCCCAGGGGCCCCTGGCCCTGACTGCAAAAAATCCTTATATCGAAGGATGGACCCCACACCGAAGTTGTCCCCACCTCAAACTTGTGCTGCCCTGATAGACCCAAGGGAGCCCTACAAACTGACATCAGGAACCTGGACTGCTGAGTTTTCTTTCCCAGGGAAAATGGAAAAAGGATGTGCCCGGGGGCCCCCTGGCCCTGACTGCAAAAAATCCTTATATCGAAGGATGGACCCCACACCGAAGTTGTCCCCACCTCAAACTTGTGCTGCCCTGATAGACCCAAGGGAGCCCTACAAACTGACATCAGGAACCTGGACTGCTGAGTTTTCCTTCCCAGGGAAAATGGAAAAAGGATGTGCCCAGGGGCCCCGGCCCTGGGCAGGGACCTCACTGCAAAAAATCCTTATATCGAAGGATGGACCCCACACCGAAGTTGTCCCCACCTCAAACTTGTGCTGCCCTGATAGACCCAAGGGAGCCCTACAAACTGACATCAGGAACCTGGACTGGTGAGTTTTCTTTCCCAGGGAAAATGGAAAAAGGATGTGCCCGGGGGCCCCGGCCCTGGGCAGAGACCTCACTGCAAAAAATCCTTATATCGAAGGATGGACCCCACACCGAAGTTGTCCCCACCTCAAACTTGTGCTGCCCTGATAGACCCAAGGGAGCCCTACAAACTGACATCAGGAACCTGGACTGCTGAGTTTTCTTTCCCAGGGAAAATGGAAAAAGGATGTGCCCAGGGGCCCCTGGCCCTGACTGCAAAAAATCCTTATATCGAAGGATGGAGCCCACACCGAAGTTGTCCCCACCTCAAACTTGTGCTGCCCTGAAAGACCCAAGGGAGCCCTACAAACTGACATCAGGAACCTGGACTGCTGAGTTTTCTTTCCCAGGGAAAATGGAAAAAGGATGTGCCGGGGGCCCCCTGGCCCTGACTGCAAAAAATCCTTATATCGAAGGATGGACCCCACACCGAAGTTGTCCCCACCTCAAACTTGTGCTGCCCTGATAGACCCAAGGGAGCCCTATAAACTGACATCAGGAACCTGGACTGCTGAGTTTTCTTTCCCAGGGAAAATGGAAAAAGGATGTGCCGGGGGCCCCCCGGCCCTGACTGCAAAAAATCCTTATATCGAAGGATGGACCCCACACCGAAGTTGTCCCCACCTCAAACTTGTGCTGCCCTGATAGACCCAAGGGAGCCCTACAAACTGACATCAGGAACCTGGACTGCTGAGTTTTCTTTCCCAGGGAAAATGGAAAAATGGTGTGCCCGGGGGCCCCTGGTTCTGACTGCAAAGAATCCATATATCGAAGGATGGACCCCACACCGAAGTTGTCCCCACCTCAAACTTGTGCTGCCCTGATAGACCCAAGGGAGCCCTACAAACTGACATCAGGAACCTGGACTGCTGAGTTTTCTTTCCCAGGGAAAATGGAAAAAGGGTGTGCCCAGGGGCCCCTGGCCCTGACTGCAAAAAATCCTTATATCGAAGGATGGACCCCACACCGAAGTTGTCCCCACCTCAAACTTGTGCTGCCCTGATAGACCCAAGGGAGCCCTACAAATTGACATCAGGAACCTGGACTGCTGA
This sequence comes from Lonchura striata, assembly GCF_046129695.1. Classification (NCBI taxonomy): domain Eukaryota; kingdom Metazoa; phylum Chordata; class Aves; order Passeriformes; family Estrildidae; genus Lonchura; species Lonchura striata. The sequence continues at coordinate 342,710 of NC_134636.1, read as the reverse complement.
GTTTTCTTTCCCAGGGAAAATGGAAAAAGGATGTGCCGGGGGCCCCCTGGCCCTGACTGCAAAGAATCCTTATATCGAAGGATGGACCCCACACCGAAGTTGTCCCCACCTCAAACTTGTGCTGCCCTGATACACCCAAGGGAGCCCTACAAACTGACATCAGGAACCTGGACTGCTGAGTTTTCTTTCCCAGGGAAAATGGAAAAAGGATGTGCCCAGGGGCCCCTGGACCTGGGTAGGGACCTCATTGCAAAGAATCCTTATATCGAAGGATGGACCCCACACCGAAGTTGTCCCCACCTCAAACTTGTGCTGCCCTGATAGACCCAAGGGAGCCCTACAAACTGACATCAGGAACCTGGACTGCTGAGTTTTCTTTCCCAGGGAAAATGGAAAAATGGTGTGCCCGGGGGCCCCTGGTTCTGACTGCAAAGAATCCATATATCGAAGGATGGACCCCACACCGAAGTTGTCCCCACCTCAAACTTGTGCTGCCCTGATAGACCCAAGGGAGCCCTACAAACTGACATCAGGAACCTGGACTGCTGAGTTTTCTTTCCCAGGGAAAATGGAAAAAGGATGTGCCGGGGGCCCCCTGGCCCTGACTGCAAAAAATCCTTATATCGAAGGATGGACCCCACACCGAAGTTGTCCCCACCTCAAACTTGTGCTGCCCTGATAGACCCAAGGGAGCCCTACAAACTGACATCAGGAACCTGGACTGCTGAGTTTTCTTTCCCAGGGAAAATGGAAAAAGGATGTGCCCGGGGGCCCCGGCCCTGGGCAGAGACCTCACTGCAAAAAATCCTTATATCGAAGGATGGACCCCACACCGAAGTTGTCCCCACCTCAAACTTGTGCTGCCCTGATAGACCCAAGGGAGCCCTACAAACTGACATCAGGAACCTGGACTGCTGAGTTTTCTTTCCCAGGGAAAATGGAAAAAGGATGTGCCCAGGGGCCCCTGGCCCTGACTGCAAAAAATCCTTATATCGAAGGATGGAGCCCACACCGAAGTTGTCCCCACCTCAAACTTGTGCTGCCCTGAAAGACCCAAGGGAGCCCTACAAACTGACATCAGGAACCTGGACTGCTGAGTTTTCTTTCCCAGGGAAAATGGAAAAAGGATGTGCCGGGGGCCCCCTGGCCCTGACTGCAAAAAATCCTTATATCGAAGGATGGACCCCACACCGAAGTTGTCCCCACCTCAAACTTGTGCTGCCCTGATAGACCCAAGGGAGCCCTACAAACTGACATCAGGAACCTGGACTGCTGAGTTTTCTTTCCCAGGGAAAATGGAAAAAGGATGTGCCCAGGGGCACCTGTCCCTGACTGCAAAAAATCCTTATATCGAAGGATGGACCCCACACCGAAGTTGTCCCCACCTCAAACTTGTGCTGCCCTGATAGACCCAAGGGAGCCCTACAAACTGACATCAGGAACCTGGACTGCTGAGTTTTCTTTCCCAGGGAAAATGGAAAAATGGTGTGCCCGGGGGCCCCTGGTTCTGACTGCAAAGAATCCATATATCGAAGGATGGACCCCACACCGAAGTTGTCCCCACCTCAAACTTGTGCTGCCCTGATAGACCCAAGGGAGCCCTACAAACTGACATCAGGAACCTGGACTGCTGAGTTTTCTTTCCCAGGGAAAATGGAAAAAGGATGTGCCCAGGGGCCCCTGGCCCTGACTGCAAAAAATCCTTATATCGAAGGATGGAGCCCACACCGAAGTTGTCCCCACCTCAAACTTGTGCTGCCCTGATAGACCCAAGGGAGCCCTACAAATTGACATCAGGAACCTGGACTGCTGAGTTTTCTTTCCCAGGGAAAATGGAAAAAGGATGTGCCGGGGGCCCCCTGGCCCTGACTGCAAAAAATCCTTATATCGAAGGATGGACCCCACACCGAAGTTGTCCCCACCTCAAACTTGTGCTGCCCTGATAGACCCAAGGGAGCCCTACAAACTGACATCAGGAACCTGGACTGCTGAGTTTTCTTTCCCAGGGAAAATGGAAAAAGGATGTGCCCAGGGGCCCCTGGACCTGGGTAGGGACCTCATTGCAAAGAATCCTTATATCGAAGGATGGACCCCACACCGAAGTTGTCCCCACCTCAAACTTGTGCTGCCCTGATAGACCCAAGGGAGCCCTACAAACTGACATCAGGAACCTGGACTGCTGAGTTTTCTTTCCCAGGGAAAATGGAAAAAGGATGTGCCCAGGGGCCCCGGCCCTGGGCAGGGACCTCACTGCAAAAAATCCTTATATCGAAGGATGGACCCCACACCGAAGTTGTCCCCACCTCAAACTTGTGCTGCCCTGATAGACCCAAGGGAGCCCTACAAACTGACATCAGGAACCTGGACTGGTGAGTTTTCTTTCCCAGGGAAAATGGAAAAAGGATGTGCCCGGGGGCCCCGGCCCTGGGCAGAGACCTCACTGCAAAAAATCCTTATATCGAAGGATGGAGCCCACACCGAAGTTGTCCCCACCTCAAACTTGTGCTGCCCTGATAGACCCAAGGGAGCCCTACAAACTGACATCAGGAACCTGGACTGCTGAGTTTTCTTTCCCAGGGAAAATGGAAAAAGGATGTGCCCAGGGGCCCCTGGCCCTGACTGCAAAAAATCCTTATATCGAAGGATGGAGCCCACACCGAAGTTGTCCCCACCTCAAACTTGTGCTGCCCTGAAAGACCCAAGGGAGCCCTACAAACTGACATCAGGAACCTGGACTGCTGAGTTTTCTTTCCCAGGGAAAATGGAAAAAGGATGTGCCGGGGGCCCCCTGGCCCTGACTGCAAAAAATCCTTATATCGAAGGATGGACCCCACACCGAAGTTGTCCCCACCTCAAACTTGTGCTGCCCTGATAGACCCAAGGGAGCCCTATAAACTGACATCAGGAACCTGGACTGCTGAGTTTTCTTTCCCAGGGAAAATGGAAAAAGGATGTGCCGGGGGCCCCCCGGCCCTGACTGCAAAAAATCCTTATATCGAAGGATGGACCCCACACCGAAGTTGTCCCCACCTCAAACTTGTGCTGCCCTGATAGACCCAAGGGAGCCCTACAAACTGACATCAGGAACCTGGACTGCTGAGTTTTCTTTCCCAGGGAAAATGGAAAAATGGTGTGCCCGGGGGCCCCTGGTTCTGACTGCAAAGAATCCATATATCGAAGGATGGACCCCACACCGAAGTTGTCCCCACCTCAAACTTGTGCTGCCCTGATAGACCCAAGGGAGCCCTACAAACTGACATCAGGAACCTGGACTGCTGAGTTTTCTTTCCCAGGGAAAATGGAAAAAGGGTGTGCCCAGGGGCCCCTGGCCCTGACTGCAAAAAATCCTTATATCGAAGGATGGACCCCACACCGAAGTTGTCCCCACCTCAAACTTGTGCTGCCCTGATAGACCCAAGGGAGCCCTACAAATTGACATCAGGAACCTGGACTGCTGAGTTTTCTTTCCCAGGGAAAATGGAAAAAGGATGTGCCGGGGGCCCCCTGGCCCTGACTGCAAAGAATCCTTATATCGAAGGATGGACCCCACACCGAAGTTGTCCCCACCTCAAACTTGTGCTGCCCTGATAGACCCAAGGGAGCCCTACAAACTGACATCAGGAACCTGGACTGCTGAGTTTTCTTTCCCAGGGAAAATGGAAAAAGGATGTGCCCAGGGGCCCCTGGACCTGGGTAGGGACCTCATTGCAAAGAATCCTTATATCGAAGGATGGACCCCACACCGAAGTTGTCCCCACCTCAAACTTGTGCTGCCCTGATAGACCCAAGGGAGCCCTACAAACTGACATCAGGAACCTGGACTGCTGAGTTTTCTTTCCCAGGGAAAATGGAAAAATGGTGTGCCCGGGGGCCCCTGGTTCTGACTGCAAAGAATCCATATATCGAAGGATGGACCCCACACCGAAGTTGTCCCCACCTCAAACTTGTGCTGCCCTGATAGACCCAAGGGAGCCCTACAAACTGACATCAGGAACCTGGACTGCTGAGTTTTCTTTCCCAGGGAAAATGGAAAAAGGATGTGCCGGGGGCCCCCTGGCCCTGACTGCAAAAAATCCTTATATCGAAGGATGGACCCCACACCGAAGTTGTCCCCACCTCAAACTTGTGCTGCCCTGATAGACCCAAGGGAGCCCTACAAACTGACATCAGGAACCTGGACTGCTGAGTTTTCTTTCCCAGGGAAAATGGAAAAAGGATGTGCCCAGGGGCCCCTGGCCCTGACTGCAAAAAATCCTTATATCGAAGGATGGACCCCACACCGAAGTTGTCCCCACCTCAAACTTGTGCTGCCCTGATAGACCCAAGGGAGCCCTACAAACTGACATCAGGAACCTGGACTGCTGAGTTTTCTTTCCCAGGGAAAATGGAAAAAGGATGTGCCCAGGGGCCCCGGCCCTGGGCAGGGACCTCACTGCAAAAAATCCTTATATCGAAGGATGGACCCCACACCGAAGTTGTCCCCACCTCAAACTTGTGCTGCCCTGATAGACCCAAGGGAGCCCTACAAACTGACATCAGGAACCTGGACTGCTGAGTTTTCTTTCCCAGGGAAAATGGAAAAAGGATGTGCCCGGGGGCCCCGGCCCTGGGCAGAGACCTCACTGCAAAAAATCCTTATATCGAAGGATGGACCCCACACCGAAGTTGTCCCCACCTCAAACTTGTGCTGCCCTGATAGACCCAAGGGAGCCCTACAAACTGACATCAGGAACCTGGACTGCTGAGTTTTCTTTCCCAGGGAAAATGGAAAAAGGATGTGCCCAGGGGCCCCTGGCCCTGACTGCAAAAAATCCTTATATCGAAGGATGGAGCCCACACCGAAGTTGTCCCCACCTCAAACTTGTGCTGCCCTGAAAGACCCAAGGGAGCCCTACAAACTGACATCAGGAACCTGGACTGCTGAGTTTTCTTTCCCAGGGAAAATGGAAAAAGGATGTGCCGGGGGCCCCCTGGCCCTGACTGCAAAAAATCCTTATATCGAAGGATGGACCCCACACCGAAGTTGTCCCCACCTCAAACTTGTGCTGCCCTGATAGACCCAAGGGAGCCCTACAAACTGACATCAGGAACCTGGACTGCTGAGTTTTCTTTCCCAGGGAAAATGGAAAAAGGATGTGCCCAGGGGCACCTGTCCCTGACTGCAAAAAATCCTTATATCGAAGGATGGACCCCACACCGAAGTTGTCCCCACCTCAAACTTGTGCTGCCCTGATAGACCCAAGGGAGCCCTACAAACTGACATCAGGAACCTGGACTGCTGAGTTTTCTTTCCCAGGGAAAATGGAAAAATGGTGTGCCCGGGGGCCCCTGGTTCTGACTGCAAAGAATCCATATATCGAAGGATGGACCCCACACCGAAGTTGTCCCCACCTCAAACTTGTGCTGCCCTGATAGACCCAAGGGAGCCCTACAAACTGACATCAGGAACCTGGACTGCTGAGTTTTCTTTCCCAGGGAAAATGGAAAAAGGATGTGCCCAGGGGCCCCTGGCCCTGACTGCAAAAAATCCTTATATCGAAGGATGGAGCCCACACCGAAGTTGTCCCCACCTCAAACTTGTGCTGCCCTGATAGACCCAAGGGAGCCCTACAAATTGACATCAGGAACCTGGACTGCTGAGTTTTCTTTCCCAGGGAAAATGGAAAAAGGATGTGCCGGGGGCCCCCTGGCCCTGACTGCAAAAAATCCTTATATCGAAGGATGGACCCCACACCGAAGTTGTCCCCACCTCAAACTTGTGCTGCCCTGATAGACCCAAGGGAGCCCTACAAACTGACATCAGGAACCTGGACTGCTGAGTTTTCTTTCCCAGGGAAAATGGAAAAAGGATGTGCCCAGGGGCCCCTGGACCTGGGTAGGGACCTCATTGCAAAGAATCCTTATATCGAAGGATGGACCCCACACCGAAGTTGTCCCCACCTCAAACTTGTGCTGCCCTGATAGACCCAAGGGAGCCCTACAAACTGACATCAGGAACCTGGACTGCTGAGTTTTCTTTCCCAGGGAAAATGGAAAAAGGATGTGCCCAGGGGCCCCTGGCCCTGACTGCAAAAAATCCTTATATCGAAGGATGGACCCCACACCGAAGTTGTCCCCACCTCAAACTTGTGCTGCCCTGATACACCCAAGGGAGCCCTACAAACTGACATCAGGAACCTGGACTGCTGAGTTTTCTTTCCCAGGGAAAATGGAAAAAGGATGTGCCGGGGGCCCCTGGCCCTGACTGCAAAGAATCGTTATATCGAAGGATGGACCCCACACCGAAGTTGTCCCCACCTCAAACTTGTGCTGCCCTGATAGACCCAAGGGAGGCCTATAAACTGACATCAGGAACCTGGACTGCTGAGTTTTCTTTCCCAGGGAAAATGGAAAAAGGATGTGCCCAGGGGCCCCTGGACCTGGGCTGGGGCCTCACTGCAAGGAATCCTTATATCGAAGGATGGACCCCACACCGAAGTTGTCCCCACCTCAAACTTGTGCTGCCCTGATAGACCCAAGGGAGCCCTACAAACTGACATCAGGAACCTGGACTGCTGAGTTTTCTTTCCCAGGGAAAATGGAAAAAGGATGTGCCCAGGGGCCCCTGTCCCTGACTGCAAAAAATACTTATATCGAAGGATGGACCCCACACCGAAGTTGTCCCCACCTCAAACTTGTGCTGCCCTGATACACCCAAGGGAGCCCTACAAACTGACATCAGGAACCTGGACTGCTGAGTTTTCTTTCCCAGGGAAAATGGAAAAAGGATGTGCCCGGGGGCCCCGGCCCTGGGCAGAGACCTCACTGCAAAAAATCCTTATATCGAAGGATGGACCCCACACCGAAGTTGTCCCCACCTCAAACTTGTGCTGCCCTGATAGACCCAAGGGAGCCCTACAAACTGACATCAGGAACCTGGACTGCTGAGTTTTCTTTCCCAGGGAAAATGGAAAAAGGATGTGCCCAGGGGCCCCTGGCCCTGACTGCAAAAAATCCTTATATCGAAGGATGGAGCCCACACCGAAGTTGTCCCCACCTCAAACTTGTGCTGCCCTGATAGACCCAAGGGAGCCCTACAAACTGACATCAGGAACCTGGACTGCTGAGTTTTCTTTCCCAGGGAAAATGGAAAAAGGATGTGCCGGGGGCCCCCTGGCCCTGACTGCAAAAAATCCTTATATCGAAGGATGGACCCCACACCGAAGTTGTCCCCACCTCAAACTTGTGCTGCCCTGATAGACCCAAGGGAGCCCTACAAACTGACATCAGGAACCTGGACTGCTGAGTTTTCTTTCCCAGGGAAAATGGAAAAAGGATGTGCCCAGGGGCCCCTGTCCCTGACTGCAAAAAATCCTTATATCGAAGGATGGACCCCACACCGAAGTTGTCCCCACCTCAAACTTGTGCTGCCCTGATAGACCCAAGGGAGCCCTACAAACTGACATCAGGAACCTGGACTGCTGAGTTTTCTTTCCCAGGGAAAATGGAAAAAGGATGTGCCCAGGGGCCCCTGGCCCTGACTGCAAAAAATCCTTATATCGAAGGATGGAGCCCACACTGAAGTTGTCCCCACCTCAAACTTGTGCTGCCCTGATAGACCCAAGGGAGCCCTACAAATTGACATCAGGAACCTGGACTGCTGAGTTTTCTTTCCCAGGGAAAATGGAAAAAGGATGTGCCTGGGGCCCCCTGGCCCTGACTGCAAAAAATCCTTATATCGAAGGATGGACCCCACACCGAAGTTGTCCCCACCTCAAACTTGTGCTGCCCTGATAGACCCAAGGGAGCCCTACAAACTGACATCAGGAACCTGGACTGCTGAGTTTTCTTTCCCAGGGAAAATGGAAAAAGGATGTGCCCAGGGGTCCTGGCCCAGGGCAGGGACCTCACTGCAAAAAATCCTTATATCGAAGGATGGACCCCACACCGAAGTTGTCCCCACCTCAAACTTGTGCTGCCCTGATAGACCCAAGGGAGCCCTACAAACTGACATCAGGAACCTGGACTGCTGAGTTTTCTTTCCCAGGGAAAATGGAAAAAGGATGTGCCCAGGGGCCCCTGTCCCTGACTGCAAAAAATCCTTATATCGAAGGATGGACCCCACACCGAAGTTGTCCCCACCTCAAACTTGTGCTGCCCTGATACACCCAAGGGAGCCCTACAAACTGACATCAGGAACCTGGACTGCTGAGTTTTCTTTCCCAGGGAAAATGGAAAAAGGATGTGCCCAGGGGCCCCTGGCCCTGACTGCAAAAAATCCTTATATCGAAGGATGGAACCCACACCGAAGTTGTCGCCACCTCAAACATATGCTGCCCTGATAGACCCAAGGGAGCCCTACAAACTGACATCAGGAACCTGGACTGCTGAGTTTTCTTTCCCAGGGAAAATGGAAAAAGGATGTGCCCGGCGGCCCCTGGTTCTGACTGCAAAGAATCCATATATCGAAGGATGGACCCCACACCGAAGTTGTCCCCACCTCAAACTTGTGCTGCCCTGATAGACCCAAGGGAGCCCTACAAACTGACATCAGGAACCTGGACTGCTGAGTTTTCTTTCCCAGGGAAAATGGACAAAGGATGTGCCCAGGGGCCCTGGCCCTGGGCAGGGACCTCACTGCAAAAAATCCTTATATCGAAGGATGGACCCCACATCGAAGTTGTCCCCACCTCAAACTTGTGCTGCCCTGATAGACCCAAGGCAGCCCTACAAACTGACATCAGGAACCTGGACTGCTGAGTTTTCTTTCCCAGGGAAAATGAAAAAAGGATGTGCCCAGGGGCACCTAGCCCTGACTGCAAATAATCCTTATATCAAAGGATGGACCCCACACCGAAGTTGTCCCCACCTCAAACTTGTACTGCCCTGATAGACCCAAGGCAGCCCTACAAACTGACATCAGGAACCTGGACTGCTGAGTTTTCTTTCCCAGAGAAAATGGAAAAAGAATGTGCCCAGTGGCCCCTGGCCCAGGGCTGAGACCTAACTGCAAAGAATCATTATATCGAAGAATGGACCCCACACCGAAGTTGTCCCCACCTCAAACTTGTGCTGCCCTGATAGACCCAAGGGAGCCCTACAAACTGACATCAGGAACCTGGACTGCTGAGTTTTCTTTCCCAGGGAAAATGGCCAAAGGATGTGCCCAGGGGCCCCTGGCCCTGGGCAGGGCCATCACTGCAAAAAATCCTTATATCGAAGGATGGACCCCACACCGAAGTTGTCCCCACCTCAAACTTGTGCTGCCCTGATAGACCCAAGGGAGCCCTACAAACTGACATCAGGAACCTGGACTGCTGAGTTTTCTTTCCCAGGGAAAATGGAAAAAGGATGTGCCCGGGGGCCCCTGGCCCTGACTGCAAAGAATCCTTATATCGAAGGATGGACCCCACACTGAAGTTGTCCCCACCTCAAACTTGTGCTGCCCTGATAGACCCAAGGGAGCCCTACAAACTGACATCAGGAACCTGGACTGCTGAGTTTTCTTTCCCAGGGAAAATGGAAAAAGGATGTGCCCAGGGGCCCCTGGCCCTGACTGCAAAAAATCCTTATATCGAAGGATGGACCCCACACCGAAGTTGTCCCCACCTCAAACTTGTGCTGCCCTGATAGACCCAAGGGAGCCCTACAAACTGACATCAGGAACCTGGACTGCTGAGTTTTCTTTACAAGGGAAAATGGAAAAAGGATGTGCCCAGGGGCCCCTGGCCCTGACTGCAAAAAATCCTTATATCGAAGGATGGACCCCACACCGAAGTTGTCCCCACCTCAAACTTGTGCTGCCCTGATAGACCCAAGGGAGCCCTACAAACTGACATCAGGAACCTGGACTGCTGAGTTTTCTTTCCCAGGGAAAATGGAAAAAGGATGTGCCCAGGGGCCCCGGCCCTGGGCAGGGACCTCACTGCAAAAAATCCTTATATCGAAGGATGGACCCCACACCGAAGTTGTCCCCTCCTCAAACTTGTGCTGCCCTGATAGACCCAAGGGAGCCCTACAAACTGACATCAGGAACCTGGACTGGTGAGTTTTCTTTCCCAGGGAAAATGGAAAAAGGATGTGCCCGGGGGCCCCGGCCCTGGGCAGAGACCTCACTGCAAAAAATCCTTATATCGAAGGATGGACCCCACACCGAAGTTGTCCCCACCTCAAACTTGTGCTGCCCTGATAGACCCAAGGGAGCCCTACAAACTGACATCAGGAACCTGGACTGCTGAGTTTTCTTTCCCAGGGAAAATGGAAAAAGGATGTGCCCAGGGGCCCCTGGCCCTGACTGCAAAAAATCCTTATATCGAAGGATGGAGCCCACACCGAAGTTGTCCCCACCTCAAACTTGTGCTGCCCTGATAGACCCAAGGGAGCCCTACAAACTGACATCAGGAACCTGGACTGCTGAGTTTTCTTTCCCAGGGAAAATGGAAAAAGGATGTGCCGGAGGCCCCCTGGCCCTGACTGCAAAAAATCCTTATATCGAAGGATGGACCCCACACCGAAGTTGTCCCCACCTCAAACTTGTGCTGCCCTGATAGACCCAAGGGAGCCCTACAAACTGACATCAGGAACCTGGACTGCTGAGTTTTCTTTCCCAGGGAAAATGGAAAAAGGATGTGCCCAGGGGCCCCTGTCCCTGACTGCAAAAAATCCTTATATCGAAGGATGGACCCCACACCGAAGTTGTCCCCACCTCAAACTTGTGCTGCCCTGATAGACCCAAGGGAGCCCTACAAACTGACATCAGGAACCTGGACTGCTGAGTTTTCTTTCCCAGGGAAAATGGAAAAAGGGTGTGCCCGGGGGCCCCTGGTTCTGACTGCAAAGAATCCATATATCGAAGGATGGACCCCACACCGAAGTTGTCCCCACCTCAAACTTGTGCTGCCCTGATAGACCCAAGGGAGCCCTACAAACTGACATCAGGAACCTGGACTGCTGAGTTTTCTTTCCCAGGGAAAATGGAAAAAGGATGTGCCCAGGGGCCCCTGGCCCTGACTGCAAAAAATCCTTATATCGAAGGATGGAGCCCACACCGAAGTTGTCCCCACCTCAAACGTGTGCTGCCCTGATAGACCCAAGGGAGCCCTACAAATTGACATCAGGAACCTGGACTGCTGAGTTTTCTTTCCCAGGGAAAATGGAAAAAGGATGTGCCGGGGGCCCCCTGGCCCTGACTGCAAAGAATCCTTATATCGAAGGATGGACCCCACACCGAAGTTGTCCCCACCTCAAACTTGTGCTGCCCTGATAGACCCAAGGGAGCCCTACAAACTGACATCAGGAACCTGGACTGCTGAGTTTTCTTTCCCAGGGAAAATGGAAAAAGGATGTGCCCAGGGGTCCTGGCCCAGGGCAGGGACCTCACTGCAAAAAATCCTTATATCGAAGGATGGACCCCACACCGAAGTTGTCCCCACCTCAAACTTGTGCTGCCCTGATACACCCAAGGGAGCCCTACAAACTGACATCAGGAACCTGGACTGCTGAGTTTTCTTTCCCAGGGAAAATGGAAAAAGGATGTGCCCAGGGGCCCCTGTCCCTGACTGCAAAAAATCCTTATATCGAAGGATGGACCCCACACCGAAGTTGTCCCCACCTCAAACTTGTGCTGCCCTGATAGACCCAAGGGAGCCCTACAAACTGACATCAGGAACCTGGACTGCTGAGTTTTCTTTCCCAGGGAAAATGGAAAAAGGATGTGCCCGGGGGCCCCTGGTTCTGACTGCAAAGAATCCATATATCGAAGGATGGACCCCACACCGAAGTTGTCCCCACCTCAAACTTGTGCTGCCCTGATAGACCCAAGGGAGCCCTACAAACTGACATCAGGAACCTGGACTGCTGAGTTTTCTTTCCCAGGGAAAATGGAAAAAGGATGTGCCCAGGGGCCCCTGGCCCTGACTGCAAAAAATCCTTATATCGAAGGATGGACCCCACACCGAAGTTGTCCCCACCTCAAACTTGTGCTGCCCTGATAGACCCAAGGGAGCCCTAGAAATTGACATCAGGAACCTGGACTGCTGAGTTTTCTTTCCCAGGGAAAATGGAAAAAGGATGTGCCGGGGGCCCCCTGGCCCTGACTGCAAAGAATCCTTATATCGAAGGATGGACCCCACACCGAAGTTGTCCCCACCTCAAACTTGTGCTGCCCTGATAGACCCAAGGGAGCCCTACAAACTGACATCAGGAACCTGGACTGCTGAGTTTTCTTTCCCAGGGAAAATGGAAAAAGGATGTGCCCAGGGGTCCTGGCCCAGGGCAGGGACCTCACTGCAAAAAATCCTTATATCGAAGGATGGACCCCACACCGAAGTTGTCCCCACCTCAAACTTGTGCTGCCCTGATAGACCCAAGGGAGCCCTACAAACTGACATCAGGAACCTGGACTGCTGAGTTTTCTTTCCCAGGGAAAATGGAAAAAGGATGTGCCCAGGGGCCCCTGGCCCTGACTGCAAAAAATCCTTATATCGAAGGATGGACCCCACACCGAAGTTGTCCCCACCTCAAACTTGTGCTGCCCTGATAGACCCAAGGGAGCCCTACAAACTGACATCAGGAACCTGGACTGCTGAGTTTTCTTTCCCAGGGAAAATGGAAAAAGGATGTGCCGGGGGCCCCTGGCCCTGACTGCAAAGAATTGTTATATCGAAGGATGGACCCCACACCGAAGTTGTCCCCACCTCAAACTTGTGCTGCCCTGATACACCCAAGGGAGGCCTATAAACTGACATCAGGAACCTGGACTGCTGAGTTTTCTTTCCCAGGGAAAATGGAAAAAGGATGTGCCCAGGGGCCCCTGGACCTGGGCTGGGGCCTCACTGCAAGGAATCCTTATATCGAAGGATGGACCCCACACCGAAGTTGTCCCCACCTCAAACTTGTGCTGCCCTGATAGACCCAAGGGAGCCCTACAAACTGACATCAGGAACCTGGACTGCTGAGTTTTCTTTCCCAGGGAAAATGGAAAAAGGATGTGCCCAGGGGCCCTGGCCCTGGGCAGGGACCTCACTGCAAAAAATCCTTATATCGAAGGATGTACCCCACATCGAAGTTGTCCCCACCTCAAACTTGTGCTGCCCTGATAGACCCAAGGCAGCCCTACAAACTGACATCAGGAACCTGGACTGCTGAGTTTTCTTTCCCAGGGAAAATGAAAAAAGGATGTGCCCAGGGGCACCTAGCCCTGACTGCAAATAATCCTTATATCAAAGGATGGACCCCACACCGAAGTTGTCCCCACCTCAAACTTGTACTGCCCTGATAGACCCAAGGCAGCCCTACAAACTGACATCAGGAACCTGGACTGCTGAGTTTTCTTTCCCAGAGAAAATGGAAAAAGAATGTGCCCAGTGGCCCCTGGCCCAGGGCTGCGACCTAACTGCAAAGAATCATTATATCGAAGAATGGACCCCACACCGAAGTTGTCCCCACCTCAAACTTGTGCTGCCCTGATAGACCCAAGGGAGCCCTACAAACTGACATCAGGAACCTGGACTGCTGAGTTTTCTTTCCCAGGGAAAATGGCCAAAGGATGTGCCCAGGGGCCCCTGGCCCTGGGCAGGGCCATCACTGCAAAAAATCCTTATATCGAAGGATGGACCCCACACCGAAGTTGTCCCCACCTCAAACTTGTGCTGCCCTGATAGACCCAAGGGAGCCCTACAAACTGACATCAGGAACCTGGACTGCTGAGTTTTCTTTCCCAGGGAAAATGGAAAAAGGATGTGCCCGGGGGCCCCTGGCCCTGACTGCAAAGAATCCTTATATCGAAGGATGGACCCCACACTGAAGTTGTCCCCACCTCAAACTTGTGCTGCCCTGATAGACCCAAGGGAGCCCTACAAACTGACATCAGGAACCTGGACTGCTGAGTTTTCTTTCCCAGGGAAAATGGAAAAAGGATGTGCCCAGGGGCCCCTGGCCCTGACTGCAAAAAATCCTTATATCGAAGGATGGACCCCACACCGAAGTTGTCCCCACCTCAAACTTGTGCTGCCCTGATAGACCCAAGGGAGCCCTACAAACTGACATCAGGAACCTGGACTGCTGAGTTTTCTTTCCCAGGGAAAATGGAAAAAGGATGTGCCCAGGGGCCCCTGGCCCTGACTGCAAAAAATCCTTATATCGAAGGATGGACCCCACACCGAAGTTGTCCCCACCTCAAACTTGTGCTGCCCTGATAGACCCAAGGGAGCCCTACAAACTGACATCAGGAACCTGGACTGCTGAGTTTTCTTTCCCAGGGAAAATGGAAAAAGGATGTGCCCAGGGGCCCCTGGCCCTGACTGCAAAAAATCCTTATATCGAAGGATGGACCCCACACCGAAGTTGTCCCCACCTCAAACTTGTGCTGCCCTGATACACCCAAGGGAGCCCTACAAACTGACATCAGGAACCTGGACTGCTGAGTTTTCTTTCCCAGGGAAAATGGAAAAAGGATGTGCCCAGGGGCCCCTGGCCCTGACTGCAAAAAATCCTTATATCGAAGGATGGACCCCACACCGAAGTTGTCCCCACCTCAAACTTGTGCTGCCCTGATAGACCCAAGGGAGCCCTACAAACTGACATCAGGAACCTGGACTGCTGAGTTTTCTTTCCCAGGGAAAATGGAAAAAGGATGTGCCCAGGGGCCCTGGCCCTGGGCCCCTGGCCCTGACTGCAAAAAATCCTTATATCGAAGGATGGAGCCCACACCGAAGTTGTCCCCACCTCAAACTTGTGCTGCCCTGATAGACCCAAGGGAGCCCTACAAACTGACATCAGGAACCTGGACTGCTGAGTTTTCTTTCCCAGGGAAAATGGAAAAAGGGTGTGCCCGGGGGCCCCTGGTTCTGACTGCAAAGAATCCATATATCGAAGGATGGACCCCACACCGAAGTTGTCCCCACCTCAAACTTGTGCTGCCCTGATAGACCCAAGGGAGCCCTACAAACTGACATCAGGAACCTGGACTGCTGAGTTTTCTTTCCCAGGGAAAATGGAAAAAGGATGTGCCCAGGGGCCCCTGGCCCTGACTGCAAAAAATCCTTATATCGAAGGATGGAGCCCACACCGAAGTTGTCCCCACCTCAAACTTGTGCTGCCCTGATAGACCCAAGGGAGCCCTACAAACTGACATCAGGAACCTGGACTGCTGAGTTTTCTTTCCCAGGGAAAATGGAAAAAGGATGTGCCGGGGGCCCCCTGGCCCTGACTGCAAAAAATCCAAATATCGAAGGATGGACCCCACACCGAAGTTGTCCCCACCTCAAACTTGTGCTGCCCTGATAGACCCAAGGGAGCCCTACAAACTGACATCAGGAACCTGGACTGCTGAGTTTTCTTTCCCAGGGAAAATGGAAAAAGGATGTGCCCGGGGGCCCCTGGCCCTGACTGCAAAAAATCCTTATATCGAAGGATGGACCCCACACCGAAGTTGTCCCCACCTCAAACTTGTGCTGCCCTGATAGACCCAAGGGAGCCCTACAAATTGACATCAGGAACCTGGACTGCTGAGTTTTCTTTCCCAGGGAAAATGGAAAAAGGATGTGCCCAGGGGCCCCTGGACCTGGGTAGGGACCTCATTGCAAAGAATCCTTATATCGAAGGATGGACCCCACACCGAAGTTGTCCCCACCTCAAACTTGTGCTGCCCTGATAGACCCAAGGGAGCCCTACAAACTGACATCAGGAACCTGGACTGCTGAGTTTTCTTTCCCAGGGAAAATGGAAAAAGGATGTGCCCAGGGGCCCCTGGCCCTGACTGCAAAAAATCCTTATATCGAAGGATGGACCCCACACCGAAGTTGTCCCCACCTCAAACTTGTGCTGCCCTGATAGACCCAAGGGAGCCCTACAAACTGACATCAGGAACCTGGACTGCTGAGTTTTCTTTCCCAGGGAAAATGGAAAAAGGATGTGCCGGGGGCCCCCTGGCCCTGACTGCAAGGAATCCTTATATCGAAGGATGGACCCCACACCGAAGTTGTCCCCACCTCAAACTTGTGCTGCCCTGATAGACCCAAGGGAGCCCTACAAACTGACATCAGGAACCTGGACTGCTGAGTTTTCTTTCCCAGGGAAAATGGAAAAAGGATGTGCCCAGGGGCCCCTGGCCCTGACTGCAAAAAATCCTTATATCGAAGGATGGACCCCACACCGAAGTTGTCCCCACCTCAAACTTGTGCTGCCCTGATACACCCAAGGGAGCCCTACAAACTGACATCAGGAACCTGGACTGCTGAGTTTTCTTTCCCAGGGAAAATGGAAAAAGGATGTGCCCAGGGGCCCCTGGACCTGGGTAGGGACCTCATTGCAAAGAATCCTTATATCGAAGGATGGACCCCACACCGAAGTTGTCCCCACCTCAAACTTGTGCTGCCCTGATAGACCCAAGGGAGCCCTACAAACTGACATCAGGAACCTGGACTGCTGAGTTTTCTTTCCCAGGGAAAATGGAAAAAGGATGTGCCCAGGGGCCCCTGGCCCTGACTGCAAAAAATCCTTATATCGAAGGATGGACCCCACACCGAAGTTGTCCCCACCTCAAACTTGTGCTGCCCTGATAGACCCAAGGGAGCCCTACAAACTGACATCAGGAACCTGGACTGCTGAGTTTTCTTTCCCAGGGAAAATGGAAAAAGGATGTGCCCAGGGGCCCCTGGCCCTGACTGCAAAAAATCCTTATATCGAAGGATGGACCCCACACCGAAGTTGTCCCCACCTCAAACTTGTGCTGCCCTGATAGACCCAAGGGAGCCCTACAAACTGACATCAGGAACCTGGACTGCTGAGTTTTCTTTCCCAGGGAAAATGGAAAAAGGATGTGCCCAGGGGCCCCTGGCCCTGACTGCAAAAAATCCTTATATCGAAGGATGGACCCCACACCGAAGTTGTCCCCACCTCAAACTTGTGCTGCCCTGATACACCCAAGGGAGCCCTACAAACTGACATCAGGAACCTGGACTGCTGAGTTTTCTTTCCCAGGGAAAATGGAAAAAGGATGTGACCAGGGGCCCCTGGCCCTGACTGCAAAAAATCCTTATATCGAAGGATGGACCCCACACCGAAGTTGTCCCCACCTCAAACTTGTGCTGCCCTGATAGACCCAAGGGAGCCCTACAAACTGACATCAGGAACCTGGACTGCTGAGTTTTCTTTCCCAGGGAAAATGGAAAAAGGATGTGCCCAGGGGCCCTGGCCCTGGGCAGGGACCTCACTGCAAAAAATCCTTATATCGAAGGATGGACCCCACACCGAAGTTGTCCCCACCTCAAACTTGTGCTGCCCTGATAGACCCAAGGGAGCCCTACAAACTGACATCAGGAACCTGGACTGCTGAGTTTTCTTTCCCAGGGAAAATGGAAAAAGGATGTGCCGGGGGCCCCCTGGCCCTGACTGCAAAAAATCCTTATATCGAAGGATGGACCCCACACCGAAGTTGTCCCCACCTCAAACTTGTGCTGCCCTGATAGACCCAAGGGAGCCCTACAAACTGACATCAGGAACCTGGACTGCTGAGTTTTCTTTCCCAGGGAAAATGGAAAAAGGGTGTGCCCGGGGGCCCCTGGTTCTGACTGCAAAGAATCCATATATCGAAGGATGGACCCCACACCGAAGTTGTCCCCACCTCAAACTTGTGCTGCCCTGATAGACCCAAGGGAGCCCTACAAACTGACATCAGGAACCTGGACTGCTGAGTTTTCTTTCCCAGGGAAAATGGAAAAAGGATGTGCCCAGGGGCCCCTGGCCCTGACTGCAAAAAATCCTTATATCGAAGGATGGAGCCCACACCGAAGTTGTCCCCACCTCAAACTTGTGCTGCCCTGATAGACCCAAGGGAGCCCTACAAATTGACATCAGGAACCTGGACTGCTGAGTTTTCTTTCCCAGGGAAAATGGAAAAAGGATGTGCCCAGGGGCCCCTGGCCCTGACTGCAAAAAATCCTTATATCGAAGGATGGACCCCACACCGAAGTTGTCCCCACCTCAAACTTGTGCTGCCCTGATAGACCCAAGGGAGCCCTACAAACTGACATCAGGAACCTGGACTGCTGAGTTTTCTTTCCCAGGGAAAATGGAAAAAGGATGTGCCCAGGGGCCCCTGGCCCTGACTGCAAAAAATCCTTATATCGAAGGATGGACCCCACACCGAAGTTGTCCCCACCTCAAACTTGTGCTGCCCTGATAGACCCAAGGGAGCCCTACAAACTGACATCAGGAACCTGGACTGCTGAGTTTTCTTTCCCAGGGAAAATGGAAAAAGGATGTGCCCAGGGGCCCCTGGCCCTGACTGCAAAAAATCCTTATATCGAAGGATGGACCCCACACCGAAGTTGTCCCCACCTCAAACTTGTGCTGCCCTGATACACCCAAGGGAGCCCTACAAACTGACATCAGGAACCTGGACTGCTGAGTTTTCTTTCCCAGGGAAAATGGAAAAAGGATGTGACCAGGGGCCCCTGGCCCTGACTGCAAAAAATCCTTATATCGAAGGATGGACCCCACACCGAAGTTGTCCCCACCTCAAACTTGTGCTGCCCTGATAGACCCAAGGGAGCCCTACAAACTGACATCAGGAACCTGGACTGCTGAGTTTTCTTTCCCAGGGAAAATGGAAAAAGGATGTGCCCAGGGGCCCTGGCCCTGGGCAGGGACCTCACTGCAAAAAATCCTTATATCGAAGGATGGACCCCACACCGAAGTTGTCCCCACCTCAAACTTGTGCTGCCCTGATAGACCCAAGGGAGCCCTACAAACTGACATCAGGAACCTGGACTGGTGAGTTTTCTTTCCCAGGGAAAATGGAAAAAGGATGTGCCGGGGGCCCCCTGGCCCTGACTGCAAAAAATCCTTATATCGAAGGATGGACCCCACACCGAAGTTGTCCCCACCTCAAACTTGTGCTGCCCTGATAGACCCAAGGGAGCCCTACAAACTGACATCAGGAACCTGGACTGCTGAGTTTTCTTTCCCAGGGAAAATGGAAAAAGGGTGTGCCCGGGGGCCCCTGGTTCTGACTGCAAAGAATCCATATATCGAAGGATGGACCCCACACCGAAGTTGTCCCCACCTCAAACTTGTGCTGCCCTGATAGACCCAAGGGAGCCCTACAAACTGACATCAGGAACCTGGACTGCTGAGTTTTCTTTCCCAGGGAAAATGGAAAAAGGATGTGCCCAGGGGCCCCTGGCCCTGACTGCAAAAAATCCTTATATCGAAGGATGGAGCCCACACCGAAGTTGTCCCCACCTCAAACTTGTGCTGCCCTGATAGACCCAAGGGAGCCCTACAAATTGACATCAGGAACCTGGACTGCTGAGTTTTCTTTCCCAGGGAAAATGGAAAAAGGATGTGCCGGGGGCCCCCTGGCCCTGACTGCAAAAAATCCAAATATCGAAGGATGGACCCCACACCGAAGTTGTCCCCACCTCAAACTTGTGCTGCCCTGATAGACCCAAGGGAGCCCTACAAACTGACATCAGGAACCTGGACTGCTGAGTTTTCTTTCCCAGGGAAAATGGAAAAAGGATGTGCCCAGGGGCCCCTGGCCCTGACTGCAAAAAATCCTTATATCGAAGGATGGACCCCACACCGAAGTTGTCCCCACCTCAAACTTGTGCTGCCCTGATACACCCAAGGGAGCCCTACAAACTGACATCAGGAACCTGGACTGCTGAGTTTTCTTTCCCAGGGAAAATGGAAAAAGGGTGTGCCGGGGGCCCCTGGCCCTGACTGCAAAGAATCGTTATATCGAAGGATGGACCCCACACCGAAGTTGTCCCCACCCCAAACTTGTGCTGCCCTGATAGACCCAAGGGAGGCCTATAAACTGACATCAGGAACCTGGACTGCTGAGTTTTCTTTCCCAGGGAAAATGGAAAAAGGATGTGCCCAGGGGCCCCTGGACCTGGGCTGGGGCCTCACTGCAAGGAATCCTTATATCGAAGGATGGACCCCACACCGAAGTTGTCCCCACCTCAAACTTGTGCTGCCCTGATAGACCCAAGGGAGCCCTACAAACTGACATCAGGAACCTGGACTGCTGAGTTTTCTTTCCCAGGGAAAATGGAAAAAGGATGTGCCCAGGGGCCCCTGGCCATGACTGCAAAAAATCCTTATATCGAAGGATGGACCCCACACCGAAGTTGTCCCCACCTCAAACTTGTGCTGCCCTGATAGACCCAAGGGAGCCCTACAAACTGACATCAGGAACCTGGACTGCTGAGTTTTCTTTCCCAGGGAAAATGGAAAAAGGATGTGCCCAGGGGCCCCGGCCCTGGGCAGGGACCTCACTGCAAAAAATCCTTATATCGAAGGATGGAACCCACACCGAAGTTGTCCCCACCTCAAACTTGTGCTGCCCTGATAGACCCAAGGGAGCCCTACAAACTGACATCAGGAACCTGGACTGCTGAGTTTTCTTTCCCAGGGAAAATGGAAAAAGGATGTGCCCAGGGGCCCCTGGCCCTGACTGCAAAAAATCCTTATATCGAAGGATGGACCCCACACCGAAGTTGTCCCCACCTCAAACTTGTGCTGCCCTGATAGACCCAAGGGAGCCCTACAAACTGACATCAGGAACCTGGACTGCTGAGTTTTCTTTCCCAGGGAAAATGGAAAAAGGATGTGCCCAGGGGCCCTGGCCCTGGGCCCCTGGCCCTGACTGCAAAAAATCCTTATATCGAAGGATGGAGCCCACACCGAAGTTGTCCCCACCTCAAACTTGTGCTGCCCTGATACACCCAAGGGAGCCCTACAAACTGACATCAGGAACCTGGACTGCTGAGTTTTCTTTCCCAGGGAAAATGGAAAAAGGATGTGCCGGGGGCCCCCTGGCCCTGACTGCAAAAAATCCTTATATCGAAGGATGGACCCCACACCGAAGTTGTCCCCACCTCAAACTTGTGCTGCCCTGATAGACCCAAGGGAGCCCTACAAACTGACATCAGGAACCTGGACTGCTGAGTTTTCTTTCCCAGGGAAAATGGAAAAAGGATGTGCCCAGGGGTCCTGGCCCAGGGCAGGGACCTCACTGCAAAAAATCCTTATATCGAAGGATGGACCCCACACCGAAGTTGTCCCCACCTCAAACTTGTGCTGCCCTGATAGACCCAAGGGAGCCCTACAAACTGACATCAGGAACCTGGACTGCTGAGTTTTCTTTCCCAGGGAAAATGGAAAAAGGATGTGCCCAGGGGCCCCTGGACCTGGGTAGGGACCTCATTGCAAAGAATCCTTATATCGAAGGATGGACCCCACACCGAAGTTGTCCCCACCTCAAACTTGTGCTGCCCTGATAGACCCAAGGGAGCCCTACAAACTGACATCAGGAACCTGGACTGCTGAGTTTTCTTTCCCAGGGAAAATGGAAAAAGGATGTGCCCAGGGGCCCCTGGCCCTGACTGCAAAAAATCCTTATATCGAAGGATGGACCCCACACCGAAGTTGTCCCCACCTCAAACTTGTGCTGCCCTGATACACCCAAGGGAGCCCTACAAACTGACATCAGGAACCTGGACTGCTGAGTTTTCTTTCCCAGGGAAAATGGAAAAAGGATGTGCCCGGGGGCCCCTGGCCCTGACTGCAAAAAATCCTTATATCGAAGGATGGACCCCACACCGAAGCTGTCCCCACCTCAAACATGTGCTGCCCTGATAGACCCAAGGGAGCCCTACAAATTGACATCAGGAACCTGGACTGCTGAGTTTTCTTTCCCAGGGAAAATGGAAAAAGGATGTGCCCAGGGGCCCCTGGACCTGGGTAGGGACCTCATTGCAAAGAATCCTTATATCGAAGGATGGACCCCACACCGAAGTTGTCCCCACCTCAAACTTGTGCTGCCCTGATAGACCCAAGGGAGCCCTACAAACTGACATCAGGAACCTGGACTGCTGAGTTTTCTTTCCCAGGGAAAATGGAAAAAGGATGTGCCCAGGGGCCCCTGGCCCTGACTGCAAAAAATCCTTATATCGAAGGATGGACCCCACACCGAAGTTGTCCCCACCTCAAACTTGTGCTGCCCTGATAGACCCAAGGGAGCCCTACAAACTGACATCAGGAACCTGGACTGCTGAGTTTTCTTTCCCAGGGAAAATGGAAAAAGGATGTGCCGGGGGCCCCCTGGCCCTGACTGCAAAAAATCCTTATATCGAAGGATGGACCCCACACCGAAGTTGTCCCCACCTCAAACTTGTGCTGCCCTGATAGACCCAAGGGAGCCCTACAAACTGACATCAGGAACCTGGACTGCTGAGTTTTCTTTCCCAGGGAAAATGGAAAAAGGATGTGCCCAGGGGCCCCTGGCCCTGACTGCAAAAAATCCTTATATCGAAGGATGGACCCCACACCGAAGTTGTCCCCACCTCAAACTTGTGCTGCCCTGATAGACCCAAGGGAGCCCTACAAACTGACATCAGGAACCTGGACTGCTGAGTTTTCTTTCCCAGGGAAAATGGAAAAAGGATGTGACCAGGGGCCCCTGGCCCTGACTGCAAAAAATCCTTATATCGAAGGATGGACCCCACACCGAAGTTGTCCCCACCTCAAACTTGTGCTGCCCTGATAGACCCAAGGGAGCCCTACAAACTGACATCAGGAACCTGGACTGCTGAGTTTTCTTTCCCAGGGAAAATGGAAAAAGGATGTGCCCAGGGACCCCTGGACCTGGGTAGGGACCTCATTGCAAAGAATCCATATATCGAAGGATGGACCCCACACCGAAGTTGTCCCCACCTCAAACTTGTGCTGCCCTGATAGACCCAAGGGAGCCCTACAAACTGACATCAGGAACCTGGACTGCTGAGTTTTCTTTCCCAGGGAAAATGGAAAAAGGATGTGCCCAGGGGCCCCTGGCCCTGACTGCAAAAAATCCTTATATCGAAGGATGGAGCCCACACCGAAGTTGTCCCCACCTCAAACTTGTGCTGCCCTGATACACCCAAGGGAGCCCTACAAACTGACATCAGGAACCTGGACTGCTGAGTTTTCTTTCCCAGGGAAAATGGAAAAAGGATGTGCCGGGGGCCCCTGGCCCTGACTGCAAAGAATCGTTATATCGAAGGATGGACCCCACACCGAAGTTGTCCCCACCTCAAACTTGTGCTGCCCTGATAGACCCAAGGGAGGCCTATAAACTGAAATCAGGAACCTGGACTGCTGAGTTTTCTTTCCCAGGGAAAATGGAAAAAGGATGTGCCCAGGGGCCCCTGGACCTGGGCTGGGGCCTCACTGCAAGGAATCCTTATATCGAAGGATGGACCCCACACCGAAGTTTTCCCCACCTCAAACTTGTGCTGCCCTGATAGACCCAAGGGAGCCCTACAAACTGACATCAGGAACCTGGACTGCTGAGTTTTCTTTCCCAGGGAAAATGGAAAAAGGATGTGCCCAGGGGCCCCTGGCCCTGACTGCAAAAAATCCTTATATCGAAGGATGGACCCCACACCGAAGTTGTCCCCACCTCAAACTTGTGCTGCCCTGATAGACCCAAGGGAGCCCTACAAACTGACATCAGGAACCTGGACTGCTGAGTTTTCTTTCCCAGGGAAAATGGAAAAAGGATGTGCCCAGGGGTCCTGGCCCAGGGCAGGGACCTCACTGCAAAAAATCCTTATATCGAAGGATGGACCCCACACCGAAGTTGTCCCCACCTCAAACTTGTGCTGCCCTGATAGACCCAAGGGAGCCCTACAAACTGACATCAGGAACCTGGACTGCTGAGTTTTCTTTCCCAGGGAAAATGGAAAAAGGATGTGCCCAGGGGCCCCTGGACCTGGGTAGGGACCTCATTGCAAAGAATCCTTATATCGAAGGATGGACCCCACACCGAAGTTGTCCCCACCTCAAACTTGTGCTGCCCTGATAGACCCAAGGGAGCCCTACAAACTGACATCAGGAACCTGGACTGCTGAGTTTTCTTTCCCAGGGAAAATGGAAAAAGGATGTGCCCAGGGGCCCCTGGCCCTGACTGCAAAAAATCCTTATATCGAAGGATGGACCCCACACCGAAGTTGTCCCCACCTCAAACTTGTGCTGCCCTGATACACCCAAGGGAGCCCTACAAACTGACATCAGGAACCTGGACTGCTGAGTTTTCTTTCCCAGGGAAAATGGAAAAAGGGTGTGCCGGGGGCCCCTGGCCCTGACTGCAAAGAATCGTTATATCGAAGGATGGACCCCACACCGAAGTTGTCCCCACCTCAAACTTGTGCTGCCCTGATAGACCCAAGGGAGGCCTATAAACTGACATCAGGAACCTGGACTGCTGAGTTTTCTTTCCCAGGGAAAATGGAAAAAGGATGTGCCCAGGGGCCCCTGGACCTGGGCTGGGGCCTCACTGCAAGGAATCCTTATATCGAAGGATGGACCCCACACCGAAGTTGTCCCCACCTCAAACTTGTGCTGCCCTGATAGACCCAAGGGAGCCCTACAAACTGACATCAGGAACCTGGACTGCTGAGTTTTCTTTCCCAGGGAAAATGGAAAAAGGATGTGCCCAGGGGCCCCTGGCCATGACTGCAAAAAATCCTTATATCGAAGGATGGACCCCACACCGAAGTTGTCCCCACCTCAAACTTGTGCTGCCCTGATAGACCCAAGGGAGCCCTACAAACTGACATCAGGAACCTGGACTGCTGAGTTTTCTTTCCCAGGGAAAATGGAAAAAGGATGTGCCCAGGGGCCCCGGCCCTGGGCAGGGACCTCACTGCAAAAAATCCTTATATCGAAGGATGGAACCCACACCGAAGTTGTCCCCACCTCAAACTTGTGCTGCCCTGATAGACCCAAGGGAGCCATACAAACTGACATCAGGAACCTGGACTGGTGAGTTTTCTTTCCCAGGGAAAATGGGCAAATGATGTGCCCAGGGGCCCCTTGACCTGGGTAGGGACCTAATTGCAAAGAATCCTTATATCGAAGGATGGACCCCACACCGAAGTTGTCCCCACCTCAAACTTGTGCTGCCCTGATAGACCCAAGGGAGCCCTACAAACTGACATCAGGAACCTGGACTGCTGAGTTTTCTTTCCCAGGGAAAATGGAAAAAGGATGTGCCGGGGGCCCCTGGCCCTGACTGCAAAGAATCGTTATATCGAAGGATGGACCCCACACCGAAGTTGTCCCCACCTCAAACTTGTGCTGCCCTGATAGACCCAAGGGAGCCCTACAAACTGACATCAGGAACCTGGACTGCTGAGTTTTCTTTCCCAGGGAAAATGGAAAAAGGATGTGCCCAGGGGCCCCTGGACCTGGGCTGGGGCCTCACTGCAAGGAATCCTTATATCGAAGGATGGACCCCACACCGAAGTTGTCCCCACCTCAAACTTGTGCTGCCCTGATAGACCCAAGGGAGCCCTACAAACTGACATCAGGAACCTGGACTGCTGAGTTTTCTTTCCCAGGGAAAATGGAAAAAGGATGTGCCCAGGGGCCCCTGGCCCTGACTGCAAAAAATCCTTATATCGAAGGATGGACCCCACACCGAAGTTGTCCCCACCTCAAACTTGTGCTGCCCTGATAGACCCAAGGGAGCCCTACAAACTGACATCAGGAACCTGGACTGCTGAGTTTTCTTTCCCAGGGAAAATGGAAAAAGGATGTGCCCAGGGGCCCCTGGCCCTGACTGCAAAAAATCCTTATATCGAAGGATGGAACCCACACTGAAGTTGTCCCCACCTCAAACTTGTGCTGCCCTGATAGACCCAAGGGAGCCCTACAAACTGACATCAGGAACCTGGACTGCTGAGTTTTCTTTCCCAGGGAAAATGGAAAAAGGATGTGCCCGGGGGCCCCTGGTTCTGACTGCAAAGAATCCATATATCGAAGGATGGACCCCACACCGAAGTTGTCCCCACCTCAAACTTGTGCTGCCCTGATAGACCCAAGGGAGCCCTACAAACTGACATCAGGAACCTGGACTGCTGAGTTTTCTTTCCCAGGGAAAATGGAAAAAGGATGTGCCCAGGGGCCCTGGCCCTGGGCAGGGACCTCACTGCAAAAAATCCTTATATCGAAGGATGGACCCCACACCGAAGTTGTCCCCACCTCAAACTTGTGCTGCCCTGATAGACCCAAGGGAGCCCTACAAACTGACATCAGGAACCTGGACTGCTGAGTTTTCTTTCCCAGGGAAAATGGAAAAAGGATGTGCCCAGGGGCCCCTGTCCCTGACTGCAAAAAATCCTTATATCGAAGGATGGACCCCACACCGAAGTTGTCCCCACCTCAAACTTGTGCTGCCCTGATAGACCCAAGGGAGCCCTACAAACTGACATCAGGAACCTGGACTGCTGAGTTTTCTTTCCCAAGGAAAATGGAAAAAGGATGTGCCCGGGGGCCCCTGGTTCTGACTGCAAAGAATCCATATATCGAAGGATGGACCCCACACCGAAGTTGTCCCCACCTCAAACTTGTGCTGCCCTGATAGACCCAAGGGAGCCCTACAAACTGACATCAGGAACCTGGACTGCTGAGTTTTCTTTCCCAGGGAAAATGGAAAAAGGATGTGCCCAGGGGCCCCGGCCCTGGGCAGGGACCTCACTGCAAAAAATCCTTATATCGAAGGATGGACCCCACACCGAAGTTGTCCCCACCTCAAACTTGTGCTGCCCTGATAGACCCAAGGGAGCCATACAAACTGACATCAGGAACCTGGACTGGTGAGTTTTCTTTCCCAGGGAAAATGGGCAAATGATGTGCCCAGGGGCCCCTTGACCTGGGTAGGGACCTAATTGCAAAGAATCCTTTTATCGAAGGATGGACCCCACACCGAAGTTGTCCCCACCTCAAACTTGTGCTGCCCTGATACACCCAAGGGAGCCCTACAAACTGACATCAGGAACCTGGACTGCTGAGTTTTCTTTCCCAGGGAAAATGGAAAAAGGATGTGCCGGGGGCCCCTGGCCCTGACTGCAAAGAATCGTTATATCGAAGGATGGACCCCACACCGAAGTTGTCCCCACCTCAAACTTGTGCTGCCCTGATAGACCCAAGGGAGCCCTACAAACTGACATCAGGAACCTGGACTGCTGAGTTTTCTTTCCCAGGGAAAATGGAAAAAGGATGTGCCCAGGGGCCCCTGGACCTGGGCTGGGGCCTCACTGCAAGGAATCCTTATATCGAAGGATGGACCCCACACCGAAGTTGTCCCCACCTCAAACTTGTGCTGCCCTGATAGACCCAAGGGAGCCCTACAAACTGACATCAGGAACCTGGACTGCTGAGTTTTCTTTCCCAGGGAAAATGGAAAAAGGATGTGCCCAGGGGCCCCTGGCCCTGACTGCAAAAAATCCTTATATCGAAGGATGGACCCCACACCGAAGTTGTCCCCACCTCAAACTTGTGCTGCCCTGATAGACCCAAGGGAGCCCTACAAACTGACATCAGGAACCTGGACTGCTGAGTTTTCTTTCCCAGGGAAAATGGAAAAAGGATGTGCCCAGGGGCCCCTGGCCCTGACTGCAAAAAATCCTTATATCGAAGGATGGAACCCACACCGAAGTTGTCCCCACCTCAAACTTGTGCTGCCCTGATAGACCCAAGGGAGCCCTACAAACTGACATCAGGAACCTGGACTGCTGAGTTTTCTTTCCCAGGGAAAATGGAAAAAGGATGTGCCCGGGGGCCCCTGGTTCTGACTGCAAAGAATCCATATATCGAAGGATGGACCCCACACCGAAGTTGTCCCCACCTCAAACTTGTGCTGCCCTGATAGACCCAAGGGAGCCCTACAAACTGACATCAGGAACCTGGACTGCTGAGTTTTCTTTCCCAGGGAAAATGGAAAAAGGATGTGCCCAGGGGCCCTGGCCCTGGGCAGGGACCTCACTGCAAAAAATCCTTATATCGAAGGATGGACCCCACACCGAAGTTGTCCCCACCTCAAACTTGTGCTGCCCTGATAGACCCAAGGGAGCCCTACAAACTGACATCAGGAACCTGGACTGCTGAGTTTTCTTTCCCAGGGAAAATGGAAAAAGGATGTGCCCAGGGGCCCCTGTCCCTGACTGCAAAAAATCCTTATATCGAAGGATGGACCCCACACCGAAGTTGTCCCCACCTCAAACTTGTGCTGCCCTGATAGACCCAAGGGAGCCCTATAAACTGACATCAGGAACCTGGACTGCTGAGTTTTCTTTCCCAGGGAAAATGGAAAAAGGATGTGCCCAGGGGCCCCTGGACCTGGGCTGGGGCCTCACTGCAAGGAATCCTTATATCGAAGGATGGACCCCACACCGAAGTTGTCCCCACCTCAAACTTGTGCTGCCCTGATAGACCCAAGGGAGCCCTACAAACTGACATCAGGAACCTGGACTGCTGAGTTTTCTTTCCCAGGGAAAATGGAAAAAGGATGTGCCCAGGGGCCCCGGGCCCTGACTGCAAAAAATCCTTATATCGAAGGATGGACCCCACACCGAAGTTGTCCCCACCTCAAACTTGTGCTGCCCTGATACACCCAAGGGAGCCCTACAAACTGACATCAGGAACCTGGACTGCTGAGTTTTCTTTCCCAGGGAAAATGGAAAAAGGATGTGCCCAGGGGCCCCTGGCCCTGACTGCAAAAAATCCTTATATCGAAGGATGGAACCCACACTGAAGTTGTCCCCACCTCAAACTTGTGCTGCCCTGATAGACCCAAGGGAGCCCTACAAACTGACATCAGGAACCTGGACTGCTGAGTTTTCTTTCCCAGGGAAAATGGAAAAAGGATGTGCCCGGGGGCCCCTGGTTCTGACTGCAAAAAATCCATATATCGAAGGATGGACCCCACACCGAAGTTGTCCCCACCTCAAACTTGTGCTGCCCTGATAGACCCAAGGGAGCCCTACAAACTGACATCAGGAACCTGGACTGCTGAGTTTTCTTTCCCAGGGAAAATGGAAAAAGGATGTGCCCAGGGGCCCTGGCCCTGGGCAGGGACCTCACTGCAAAAAATCCTTATATCGAAGGATGGACCCCACACCGAAGTTGTCCCCACCTCAAACTTGTGCTGCCCTGATAGACCCAAGGGAGCCCTACAAACTGACATCAGGAACCTGGACTGCTGAGTTTTCTTTCCCAGGGAAAATGGAAAAAGGATGTGCCCAGGGGCCCCTGTCCCTGACTGCAAAAAATCCTTATATCGAAGGATGGACCCCACACCGAAGTTGTCCCCACCTCAAACTTGTGCTGCCCTGATAGACCCAAGGGAGCCCTATAAACTGACATCAGGAACCTGGACTGCTGAGTTTTCTTTCCCAAGGAAAATGGAAAAAGGATGTGCCCGGGAGCCCCTGGTTCTGACTGCAAAGAATCCATATATCGAAGGATGGACCCCACACCGAAGTTGTCCCCACCTCAAACTTGTGCTGCCCTGATAGACCCAAGGGAGCCCTACAAACTGACATCAGGAACCTGGACTGCTGAGTTTTCTTTCCCAGGGAAAATGGAAAAAGGATGTGCCCAGGGGCCCCTGGCCCTGACTGCAAAAAATCCTTATATCGAAGGATGGAGCCCACACCGAAGTTGTCCCCACCTCAAACTTGTGCTGCTCTGATAGACCCAAGGGAGCCCTACAAACTGACATCAGGAACCTGGACTGCTGAGTTTTCTTTCCCAGGGAAAATGGAAAAAGGATGTGCCCGGGGGCCCCTGGTTCTGACTGCAAAGAATCCATATATCGAAGGATGGACCCCACACCGAAGTTGTCCCCACCTCAAACTTGTGCTGCCCTGATAGACCCAAGGGAGCCCTACAAACTGACATCAGGAACCTGGACTGCTGAGTTTTCTTTCCCAGGGAAAATGGAAAAAGGATGTGCCCAGGGGCCCCTGGACCTGGGTAGGGACCTCATTGCAAAGAATCCTTATATGGAAGGATGGACCCCACACCGAAGTTGTCCCCACCTCAAACTTGTGCTGCCCTGATAGACCCAAGGGAGCCCTACAAACTGACATCAGGAACCTGGACTGCTGAGTTTTCTTTCCCAGGGAAAATGGAAAAAGGATGTGCCCAGGGGCCCCTGGCCCTGACTGCAAAAAATCCTTATATCGAAGGATGGACCCCACACCGAAGTTGTCCCCACCTCAAACTTGTGCTGCCCTGATACACCCAAGGGAGCCCTACAAACTGACATCAGGAACCTGGACTGCTGAGTTTTCTTTCCCAGGGAAAATGGAAAAAGGATGTGCCGGGGGCCCCTGGCCCTGACTGCAAAGAATCGTTATATCGAAGGATGGACCCCACACCGAAGTTGTCCCCACCTCAAACTTGTGCTGCCCTGATAGACCCAAGGGAGCCCTACAAACTGACATCAGGAACCTGGACTGCTGAGTTTTCTTTCCCAGGGAAAATGGAAAAAGGATGTGCCCAGGGGCCCCTGTCCCTGACTGCAAAAAATCCTTATATCGAAGGATGGACCCCACACCGAAGTTGTCCCCACCTCAAACTTGTGCTGCCCTGATAGACCCAAGGGAGCCCTACAAACTGACATCAGGAACCTGGACTGCTGAGTTTTCTTTCCCAGGGAAAATGGAAAAAGGATGTGCCCAGGGGCCCCTGGACATGGGCTGGGGCCTCACTGCAAGGAATCCTTATATCGAAGGATGGACCCCACACCGAAGTTGTCCCCACCTCAAACTTGTGCTGCCCTGATAGACCCAAGGGAGCCCTACAAACTGACATCAGGAACCTGGACTGCTGAGTTTTCTTTCCCAGGGAAAATGGAAAAAGGATGTGCCCAGGGGCCCCTGGCCCTGACTGCAAAGAATCGTTATATCGAAGGATGGACCCCACACCGAAGTTGTCCCCACCTCAAACTTGTGCTGCCCTGATAGACCCAAGGGAGCCCTACAAACTGACATCAGGAACCTGGACTGCTGAGTTTTCTTTCCCAGGGAAAATGGAAAAAGGATGTGCCCAGGGGCCCCTGGCCCTGACTGCAAAAAATCCTTATATCGAAGGATGGAACCCACACCGAAGTTGTCGCCACCTCAAACATATGCTGCCCTGATAGACCCAAGGGAGCCCTACAAACTGACATCAGGAACCTGGACTGCTGAGTTTTCTTTCCCAGGGAAAATGGAAAAAGGATGTGCCCGGGGGCCCCTGGTTCTGACTGCAAAGAATCCTTATATCGAAGGATGGACCCCACACCGAAGTTGTCCCCACCTCACACTTGTGCTGCCCTGATAGACCCAAGGGAGCCCTACAAACTGACATCAGGAACCTGGACTGCTGAGTTTTCTTTCCCAGGGAAAATGGAAAAAGGATGTGCCCAGGGGCCCCTGGCCCTGACTGCAAAAAATCCTTATATCGAAGGATGGAGCCCACACCGAAGTTGTCCCCACCTCAAACTTGTGCTGCCCTGATAGACCCAAGGGAGCCCTACAAACTGACATCAGGAACCTGGACTGCTGAGTTTTCTTTCCCAGGGAAAATGGAAAAAGGATGTGCCCAGGGGCCCCTGGGCCTGGGCTGGGGCCTCTCTGCAAATAATCCTTATATCGAAGGATGGACCCCACACCGAAGATGTCTCCACCTCAAACTTGTGCTGCCCTGATAGACCCAAGGGAGCCCTACAAACTGACATCAGGAACCTGGACTGCTGAGTTTTCTTTCCCAGGGAAAATGGAAAAAGGATGTGCCCAGGGGCCCCTGGCCCTGACTGCAAAAAATCCTTATATCGAAGGATGGACCCCACACCGAAGTTGTCCCCACCTCAAACTTGTGCTGCCCTGATACACCCAAGGGAACCCTACAAACTGACATCAGGAACCTGGACTGCTGAGTTTTCTTTCCCAGGGAAAATGGAAAAAGGATGTGCCCAGGGGCCTCTGGCCCTGGGCTGGGTCCTCACTACAAAAAATCCTTATATCGAAGGATGGACCCCACACCGAAGTTGTCCCCACCTCACACTTGTGCTGCCCTGATAGACCCAAGGGAGCCCTACAAACTGACATCAGAAACTTGGACTGCTGAGTTTTCTTTCCCAGGGAAAATGGAAAAAGGATGTGCCCAGGGGCTCCTGGCCCTGGGCCCCTGGCCCTGACAGCAAAAAATCCTTATATCGAAGAATGGACCCCACACCGAAGTTGTCCCCACCTCAAACTTGTGCTGCCCTGATACACCCAAGGGAGCCCTACAAACTGACATCAGGAACCTGGACTGCTGAGTTTTCTTTCCCAGGGAAAATGGAAAAAGGATGTGCCGGGGGCCCCTGGCCCTGACTGCAAAGAATCGTTATATCGAAGGATGGACCCCACACCGAAGTTGTCCCCACCTCAAACTTGTGCTGCCCTGATAGACCCAAGGGAGCCCTACAAACTGACATCAGGAACCTGGACTGCTGAGTTTTCTTTCCCAGGGAAAATGGAAAAAGGATGTGCCCAGGGGCCCCTGTCCCTGACTGCAAAAAATCCTTATATCGAAGGATGGACCCCACACCGAAGTTGTCCCCACCTCAAACTTGTGCTGCCCTGATAGACCCAAGGGAGCCCTATAAACTGACATCAGGAACCTGGACTGCTGAGTTTTCTTTCCCAGGGAAAATGGAAAAAGGATGTGCCCAGGGGCCCCTGGACATGGGCTGGGGCCTCACTGCAAGGAATCCTTATATCGAAGGATGGACCCCACACCGAAGTTGTCCCCACCTCAAACTTGTGCTGCCCTGATAGACCCAAGGGAGCCCTACAAACTGACATCAGGAACCTGGACTGCTGAGTTTTCTTTCCCAGGTAAAATGGAAAAAGGATGTGCCCAGGGGCCCCTGGCCCTGACTGCAAAAAATCCTTATATCGAAGGATGGACCCCACACCGAAGTTGTCCCCACCTCAAACTTGTGCTGCCCTGATACACCCAAGGGAGCCCTACAAACTGACATCAGGAACCTGGACTGCTGAGTTTTCTTTCCCAGGGAAAATGGAAAAAGGATGTGCCCAGGGGCCCCTGGCCCTGGACAGGGACCTCACTGCAAAAAATCCTTATATCGAAGGATGGAGCCCACACCGAAGTTGTCCCCACCTCAAACTTGTGCTGACCTGATAGACCCAAGGGAGCTCTACAAACTGACATCAGGAACCGGGACTGCTGAGTTTTCTTTCCCAGGGAAAATGGAAAAAGGATGTGCCCTAGGGCCCCTGGTCCTGGCTGGGCCTCACTGAAAAAAATCCTTATATCGAAGGATGGACCCCACACCGAAGTTGTCCCCACCTCAAACTTGTGCTGCCCTGATAGACCCAAGGGAGCCCTACAAACTGACATCAGGAACCTGGACTGCTGAGTTTTCTTTCCCAGGGAAAATGGCCAAAGGGTGTGCCAGGGGGCCCCTGGCCCTGACTGCAAAGAATCCTTATATCGAAGGATGGACCCCACACCGAAGTTGTCCCCACCTCAAACTTGTGCTGCCCTGATAGACCCAAGGGAGCCCTACAAACTGACATCAGGAACCTGGACTGCTGAGTTTTCCTTCCCAGGGAAAATGGAAAAAGGATGTGCACAGGGGCCCCTGGACATGGGCTGGGCCTCAATGCAAAAAATCCTTATATCGAAGGATGGACCCCACACCGAAGTTGTCCCCACCTCAAACTTGTGCTGCCCTGATACACCCAAGGGAGCCCTACAAACTGACATCAGGAACCTGGACTGCTGAGTTTTCTTTCCCAGGGAAAATGGAAAAAGGATGTGCCCAGGGGCCCCTGGCCCTGACTGCAAAAAATCTTTGTATCGAAGGATGCACCCCACACCGAAGGTGTCCCCAACTCAAACTTGTGCTGCCCTGATAGACCCAAGGGAGCCCTACAAACTGACATCAGGAACCTGGACTGCTGAGTTTTCTTTCCCAGGGAAAATGGAAAAAGGATGTGTACAGGGGCCCCTCGCCATGACTGCAAAAAATCCTTATATCGAAGGATGGACCCCACACCAAAGTTGTCCCCACCTCAAACTTGTGCTGCCCTGATAGACCCAAGGGAGCCCTACAAACTGACATCAGGAACCTGGACTCCTGAGTTTTCTTTCCCAGGGAAAATGGCCAAAGGGTGTGCCCAGGGGCCCCTGGCCCTGACTTCAAAAAATCCTTATATCGAAGGATGGACCCCACACCGAAGTTGTCCCCACCTCAAACTTGTGCTGCCCTGATAGACCCAAGGGAGCCCTACAAACTGACATCAGGAACCTGGACTGCTGAGTTTTCTTTCCCAGGGAAAATGGAAAAAGGATGTGCCCAGCGGCCCCTGGCCCTTGGCAGGGACCTCACAACAAGAAATCCTTATATCGAAGGATGGACCCCACACCAAAGTTGTCCCCACCTCAAACTTGTGCTGCCCTGATAGACCCAAGGGAGCCCTAAAAACTGACATCAGGAACCTGGACTGCTGAGTTTTCTTTCCCAGGGAAAAATGAAAAAGGATGTGCCCAGGGGCCCCTGGCCCTGGGCAGGGACCTCACTGCAAAAAATCCTTATATCGAAGGATGGACCCCACACCGAAGTTGTCCCCAACTCAAACTTGTGCTGCCCTGATACACCCCAGGAAGCCCTACAAACTGACATCAGGAACCTGGACTGCTGAGTTTTCTTTCCCAGGGAAAATGGAGAAAGGATGTGACCAGGGGCCCCTGGCCCTGACTGCAAAAAATCCTTATATCGAAGGATGGACCCCACACCAAAGTTGTCCCCACCTCAAACTTGTGCTGCCCTGATAGACCCAAGGGAGCCCTACAAACTGACATCAGGAACCTGGACTGCTGAGTTTTCTTTCCCAGGGAAAATGGCCAAAGGATGTGCCCGGGGGCCCCTGGCACTGACTGCAAAGAATCCTTATATCGAAGGATGGACCCCACACCAAAGTTGTCCCCACCTCAAACTTGTGCTGCCCTGATAGACCCAAGGGAGCCCTACAAACTGACATCAGGAACCTGGACTGCTGAGTTTTCTTTCCCAGGGAAAAATGAAAAAGGATGTGCACAGGGGCCCCTGGCCCTGGGTAGGGACCTCACTGCAAAAAATCCTTATATCGAAGGATGGACCCCACACCGAAGTTGTCCCCACCTCAAACTTGTGCTGCCCTGATAGACCCAAGGGAGCCCTACAAACTGACATCAGGAACCTGGACTGCTGACTTTTCTTTCCCAGGGGAAATGGAAAAAGGATGTGCCCAGGGGCCCCTGGCCCTGACTTCAAAAAATCCTTATATCGAAGGATGGACCCCACACCGAAGTTGTCCCCACCTCAAACTTGTGCTGCCCTGATAGACCCAAGGGAGCCCTACAAACTGACATCAGGAACCTGGACTGCTGAGTTTTCCTTCCCAGGGAAAATGGAAAAAGGATGTGCACAGGGGCCCCTGGACATGGGCTGGGCCTCAATGCAAAAAATCCTTATATCGAAGGATGGACCCCACACCGAAGTTGTCCCCACCTCAAACTTGTGCTGCCCTGATAGACCCAAGGGAGCCCTACAAACTGACATCAGGAACCTGGACTGCTGAGTTTTCTTTCCCAGGGAAAATGGAAAAAGGATGTGCCCTGGGGCCCCTGGCCCTGACTGCAAAAAATCTTTGTATCGAAGGATGCACCCCACACCGAAGTTGTCCCCAACTCAAACTTGTGCTGCCCTGATACACCCCAGGAAGCCCTACAAACTGACATCAGGAACCTGGACTGCTGAGTTTTCTTTCCCAGGGAAAATGGAGAAAGGATGTGACCAGGGGCCCCTGGCCCTGACTGCAAAAAATCCTTATATCGAAGGATGGACCCCACACCAAAGTTGTCCCCACCTCAAACTTGTGCTGCCCTGATAGACCCAAGGGAGCCCTACAAACTGACATCAGGAACCTGGACTGCTGAGTTTTCTTTCCCAGGGAAAATGGCCAAAGGATGTGCCCGGGGGCCCCTGGCACTGACTGCAAAGAATCCTTATATCGAAGGATGGACCCCACACCGAAGTTGTCCCCACCTCAAACTTGTGCTGCCCTGATAGACCCAAGGGAGCCCTACAAACTGACATCAGGAACCTGGACTGCTGAGTTTTCTTTCCCAGGGAAAATGGAAAAAGGATGTGCCCGGGGGCCCCTGGCCCTGGGCCCCTGGCCCTGACTGCAAAAAATCCTTATATCGAAGGATGGAGCCCACACCGAAGTTGTCCCCACCTCAAACTTGTGCTGCCCTGATAGACCCAAGGGAGCCCTACAAACTGACATCAGGAACCTGGACTGCTGAGTTTTCTTTCCCAGGGAAAATGGAAAAAGGATGTGCCCAGCGGCCCCTGGCCCTTGGCAGGGACCTCACTACAAGAAATCCTTATATCGAAGGATGGACCCCACACCGAAGTTGTCCCCACCTCAAACTTGTGCTGCCCTGATAGACCCAAGGGAGCCCTACAAACTGACATCGGGAACCTGGACTGCTGAGTTTTCTTTCCCAGGGAAAATGGAAAAAGGATGTGCCCAGGGGCCCCTGGCCCTGGACAGGGACCTCACTACAAAAAATCCTTATATCGAAGGATGCACCCCACACCAAAGTTGTTGCAACCTCAAACTTGTGCTACCCTGATAGACCCAAGGGAGCCCTACAAACTGACATCAGGAACTTGGACTGCTGAGTTTTCTTTCCCAGGGAAAATGGAAAAAGGATGTGCCCAGGGGCCCGTGGCCCTGGACAGGAACCTCACTGTAAAATATCCTTATATCGAAGGATGGAGCCCACACCGAAGTTGTCCCCACCTCAAACATGTGCAGCTCTGATACACCCAAGGGAGCCCTACAAACTGACATCAGGAACCTGGACTGCTGAGTTTTCTTTCCCAGGGAAAATGGAAAAAGGATGTGCCCTGGGGCCCCTGGCCCTGGGCTAGGCCTCACTGAAAAAAATCCTTATATCGAAGGATGGACCCCACACCGAAGTTGTCCCCACCTCAAACTTGTGCTGCCCTGATAGACCCAAGGGAGCTCTACAAACTGACATCAGGAACCTGGACTGCTGAGTTTTCTTTCCCAGGGAAAATGGAAAAAGGTTGTGCCCTGGGGCCCCTGGCCCTGGGCTGGGCCTCACTGAAAAAAATCCTTATATCGAAGGATGGACCCCACACCGAAGTTGTCCCCACCTCAAACTTGTGCTACCCTGATACACCCAAGGGAGCCCTACAAACTGACATCAGGAACCTGGACTGCTGAGTTTTCTTTCCCAGGGAAAATGAAAAAGGATGTGCCCAGGGGCCCGTGCCCTTGGGCTGGGCCTCACTGCAAAAAATCCTTATATCGAAGGAAGGACCCCACACCGAAGTTGTCCCCACCTCAAACTTGTGCTGCCCTGATAGACCCAAGGGAGCCCTACAAACTGACATCAGGAACCTGGACTGCTGAGTTTTCTTTCCCAGGGAAAATGGAAAAAGGATGTGCACAGGGGCCCCTGGCCCTGGGCTGGGGCCTGACTGCAAAGAATCCTTATATCGAAGGATGGACCCCACACCGAAGTTGTCCCCACCTCAAACTTGTGCTGCCCTGATAGACCCAAGGGAGCCCTACAAACTGACATCAGGAACCTGGACTGCTGAGTTTTCTTTCCCAGGGAAAATGGAAAAAGGATGTGCCCAGGGGCCCCTGGCCCTGACTGCAAAAAATCCTTATATCGAAGGATGGACCCCACACCGAAGTTGTCCCCACCTCAAACTTGTGCTGCCCTGATAGACCCAAGGGAGCCCTACAAACTGACACCAGGAATCTGGACTGCTGAGTTTTCTTTCCCAGGGAAAATGGAAAAAGGATGTGCCCTGGGGCCCCTGGCCCTGACTGCAAAAAATCTTTGTATCGAAGGATGCACCCCACACCGAAGTTGTCCCCAACTCAAACTTGTGCTGCCCTGATACACCCAAGGAAGCCCTACAAACTGACATCAGGAACCTGGACTGCTGAGTTTTCTTTCCCAGGGAAAATGGAGAAACGATGTGACCAGGGGCCCCTGGCCCTGACTGCAAAAAATCCTTATATCGAAGGATGGACCCCACACCAAAGTTGTCCCCACCTCAAACTTGTGCTGCCCTGATAGACCCAAGGGAGCCCTACAAACTGACATCAGGAACCTGGACTGCTGAGTTTTCTTTCCCAGGGAAAATGGCCAAAGGATGTGCCCGGGGGCCCCTGGCACTGACTGCAAAGAATCCTTATATCGAAGGATGGACCCCACACCGAAGTTGTCCCCACCTCAAACTTGTGCTGCCCTGATAGACCCAAGGGAGCCCTACAAACTGACATCAGGAACCTGGACTGCTGAGTTTTCTTTCCCAGGGAAAATGGAAAAAGGATGTGCCCAGCGGCCCCTGGCCCTTGGCCCCTGGCCCTGACTGCAAAAAATCCTTATATCGAAGGATGGAGCCCACACCGAAGTTGTCCCCACCTCAAACTTGTGCTGCCCTGATAGACCCAAGGGAGCCCTACAAACTGACATCAGGAACCTGGACTGCTGAGTTTTCTTTCCCAGGGAAAATGGAAAAAGGATGTGCCCAGGGGCCCCTGGCCCTGACTGCAAAAAATCCTTATATCGAAGGATGGACCCCACACCGAAGTTGTCCCCACCTCAAACTTGTGCTGCCCTGATAGACCCAAGGGAGCCCTACAAACTGACATCAGGAACCTGGTGTGCTGAGTTTTTTTTCCCAGGGAAAATGGAAAAAGGATGTGCCCAGCGGCCCCTGGCCCTTGGCAGGGACCTCACTACAAGAAATCCTTATATCGAAGGATGGACCCCACACCGAAGTTGTCCCCACCTCAAACTTGTGCTGCCCTGATAGACCCAAGGGAGCCCTACAAACTGACATCGGGAACCTGGACTGCTGAGTTTTCTTTCCCAGGGAAAATGGAAAAAGGATGTGCCCAGGGGCCCCTGGCCCTGGACAGGAACCTCACTACAAAAAATCCTTATATCGAAGGATGCACCCCACACCAAAGTTGTTGCAACCTCAAACTTGTGCTACCCTGATAGACCCAAGGGAGCCCTACAAACTGACATCGGGAACCTGGACTGCTGAGTTTTCTTTCCCAGGGAAAATGGAAAAAGGATGTGCCCTGGGGCCCCTGGCCCTGGGCTGGGCCTCACTGAAAAAAATCCTTATATCGAAGGATGGACCCCACACCGAAGTTGTCCCCACCTCAAACTTGTGCTGCCCTGATAGACCCAAGGGAGCCCTACAAACTGACATCAGGAACCTGGACTGCTGAGTTTTCTTTCCCAGGGAAAATGGAAAAAGGATGTGCCCAGGGGCCCCTGGCCCTGACTGCAAAAAATCCTTATATCGAAGGATGGACCCCACACCGAAGTTGTCCCCACGTCAAACTTGTGCTGCCCTGATAGACCCAAGGGAGCCCTACAAACTGACATCAGGAACCTGGACTGCTGAGTTTTCTTTCCCAGGGAAAATGGAAAAAGGATGTGCCCAGGGGCCACTGGCCCTGACTGCAAAGAATCCTTATATCGAAGGATGGACCCCACACCGAAGTTGTCACCACCTCAAACTTGTGCTGCCCTGATACACCCAAGGGAGCCCTACAAACTGACATCAGGAACCTGGACTGCTGAGTTTTCTTTCCCAGGGAAAATGGAAAAAGGATGTGCCCAGGGGCCCGTGGCCCTAGGTCCCTGGCCCTGACTGCAAAAAATCCTTATATCGAAGGATGGAACCCACACCGAAGTTGTCCCCACCTCAAACTTGTGCTGCCCTGATACACCCAAGGGAGCCCTACAAACTGACATCAGGAACCTGGACTGCTGAGTTTCTTTCCCAGGGAAAATGGAAAAAGGATGTGCCCAGGGTCCCCTGGCCCTTGGCTGGAGCCTCTCTGCAAAGAATCCTTATATTGAAGGATGGACACCACACCGAAGATGTCCCCACCTCTAACTTGTGCTGCCCTGATAGACCCAAGGGAGCCCTACAAACTGACATCAGGAACTTGGACTGCTGAGTTTTCTTTCCCAGGGAAAATGATAAAAGGATGTGCCCAGGGGCCCCTGGCCCTGATTGCAAAAAATCCTTATATCGAAGGATGGACCCCACACCGAAGTTGTCCCCACCTCAAACTTGTGCTGCCCTGATAGACCCAAGGGAGCCCTACAAACTGACATCAGGAACCTGGACTGCTGAGTTTTCTTTCCCAGGGAAAATGGAAAAAGGATGTGCCCAGGGGCCCCTGGCCCTGACAGCAAAACATCCGTATATCGAAGGATGGACCCCACACCGAAGTTCTCCCCACCTCAAACTTGTGCTGCCCTGATAGACCCAAGGGAGCCCTACAAACTGACATCAGGAACCTGGACTGCTGAGTTTTCTTTCCCAGGGAAAATGGAAAAAGGATGTGCCCAGGGGCCTCTGGCCCTGACTGCAAAAAATCCTTATATCGAAGGATGGACCCCACACCAAAGTTGTCCCAACCTCAAACTTGTGCTGCCCTGATAGACCCAAGGGAGCCCTACAAACTGACATCAGGAAGCTGGACTGCTGAGTTTTCTTTCCCAGGGAAAATGGAAAAAGGATGTGCCCAGGGGCCCCTGGACCTGGGCTGGGGCCTCTCTGCAAAGAATCCTTATATCGAAGGATGGACTCCACACCGAAGATGTCCCCACCTCAAACTTGTGCTGCCCTGATAGACCCAAGGGAGCCCTACAAACTGACATCAGGAACCTGGACTGCTGAGTTTTCTTTCCCAGGGAAAATGGAAAAAGGATGTGCCCAGGGGCCCCTGGCCCTGGGCTGGGGCCACACTGCAAAGAATCCATATATCGAAGGATGGACCCCACACCGAAGTTGTCCCCACCTCAAACTTGTGCTGCCCTGATAGACCCAAGGGAGCCCTACAAACTGACATCAGGAACCTGGACTGCTGAGTTTTCTTTCCCAGGGAAAATGGAAAAAGGATGTGCCCAGGGGCCCCTGGCCCTGACTGCAAAAAATCCTTATATCGAAGGATGGACCCCACACCGAAGTTGTCCCCACCTCAAACTTGTGCTGCCCTGATAGACCCAAGGGAACCCTACAAACTGACATCAGGAACCTGGACTGCTGAGTTTTCTTTCCCAGGGAAAATGGAAAAAGGATGTGCCCAGGGGCCCCTGGCCCTGGGCCCCTGGCCCTGACAGCAAAAAATCCTTATATCGAAGGATGGACCCCACACCGAAGTTGTCCCCACCTCAAACTTGTACTGCCCTGATACACCCAAGGGAGCCCTACAAACTGACATCAGGAACCTGGACTGCTGAGTTTTCTTTCCCAGGGAAAATGGCCAAAGGGTGTGCCAGGGGGCCCCTGGCCCTGACTGCAAAGAATCCTTATATCGAAGGATGGACCCCACACCGAAGTTGTCCCCACCTCAAACTTGTGCTGCCCTGATACACCCAAGGGAGCCCTATAAACTGACATCAGGAACCTGGACTGCTGAGTTTTCTTTCCCAGGGAAAATGGAAAAAGGATGTGCCCAGGGGCCCCTGGCCCTGGGCAGGGGCCTCACTGCAAAAAATCCTTATATCGAAGGATGGACCCCACACCGAAGTTGTCCCCACCTCAAACTTGTGCTGCCCTGATAGACCCAAGGGAGCCCTACAAACTGACATCAGGAACCTGGACTGCTGACTTTTCTTTCCCAGGGGAAATGGAAAAAGGATGTGCCCAGGGGCCCCTGGCCCTGACTGCAAAAAATCCTTATATCGAAGGATGGACCCCACACCGAAGTTGTCCCCACCTCAAACTTGTGCTACCCTGATAGACCCAAGGGAGCACTACAAACTGACATCAGGAACCTGGACTGCTGAGTTTTCCTTCCCAGGGAAAATGGAAAAAGGATGTGCACAGGGGCCCCTGGACATGGGCTGGGCCTCAATGCAAAAAATCCTTATATCGAAGGATGGACCCCACACCGAAGTTGTCCCCACCTCAAACTTGTGCTGCCCTGATAGACCCAAGGGAGCCCTACAAACTGACATCAGGAACCTGGACTGCTGAGTTTTCTTTCCCAGGGAAAATGGAAAAAGGATGTGCACAGGGGCCCCTGGCCCTGACTGCAAAAAATCTTTGTATCGAAGGATGCACCCCACACCGAAGGTGTCCCCAACTCAAACTTGTGCTGCCCTGATAGACCCAAGGGAGCCCTACA
Organism: Lonchura striata; assembly: GCF_046129695.1. Lineage (NCBI taxonomy): Eukaryota > Metazoa > Chordata > Aves > Passeriformes > Estrildidae > Lonchura > Lonchura striata. The sequence goes on along the minus strand of NC_134636.1, from coordinate 300,627 downwards.
AACTGACATCAGGAACCTGGACTGCTGAGTTTTCTTTCCCAGGGAAAATGGAAAAAGGATGTGCACAGGGGCCCCTCGCCATGACTGCAAAAAATCCTTATATCGAAGGATGGACCCCACACCAAAGTTGTCCCCACCTCAAACTCGTGCTGCCCTGATAGACCCAAGGGAGCCCTACAAACTGACATCAGGAACCTGGACTGCTGAGTTTTCTTTCCCAGGGAAAATGGCCAAAGGGTGTGCCCAGGGGCCCCTGGCCCTGACTTCAAAAAATCCTTATATCGAAGGATGGACCCCACACCGAAGTTGTCCCCACCTCAAACTTGTGCTGCCCTGATAGACCCAAGGGAGCCCTACAAACTGACATCAGGAACCTGGACTGCTGAGTTTTCTTTCCCAGGGAAAATGGAAAAAGGATGTGCCCAGCGGCCCCTGGCCCTTGGCAGGGACCTCACAACAAGAAATCCTTATATCGAAGGATGGACCCCACACCAAAGTTGTCCCCACCTCAAACTTGTGCTGCCCTGATAGACCCAAGGGAGCCCTACAAACTGACATCAGGAACCTGGACTGCTGAGTTTTCTTTCCCAGGGAAAATGGAAAAAGGATGTGCACAGGGGCCCCTGGCCCTGACTGCAAAAAATCCTTATATCGAAGGATGGACCCCACACCGAAGTTGTCCCCACCTCAAACTTGTGCTGCCCTGATACACCCAAGGGAGCCCTACAAACTGACATCAGGAACTTGGACTGCTGAGTTTTCTTTCCCAGGGAAAATGGAAAAAGGATGTGCCCAGGGGCCCGTGGCCCTGGACAGGAACCTCACTGCAAAATATCCTTATATCGAAGGATGGAGCCCACACCGAAGTTGTCCCCACCTCAAACATGTGCAGCTCTGATACACCCAAGGGAGCCCTACAAACTGACATCAGGAACCTGGTCTCCTGAGTTTTCTTTCCCAGGGAAAATGGAAAAAGGATGTGCCCTGGGGCCCCTGGCCCTGGGCTGGGCCTCACTGAAAAAAATCCTTATATCGAAGGATGGACCCCACACCGAAGTTGTCCCCACCTCAAACTTGTGCTGCCCTGATAGACCCAAGGGAGCTCTACAAACTGACATCAGGAACCTGGACTGCTGAGTTTTCTTTCCCAGGGGAAATGGAAAAAGGATGTGCCCAGGGGCCCCTGGCCCTGACTGCAAAAAATCCTTATATCGAAGGATGGACCCCACACCGAAGTTGTCCCCACCTCAAACTTGTGCTGCCCTGATAGACCCAAGGGAGCCCTACAAACTGACATCAGGAACCTGGACTGCTGAGTTTTCCTTCCCAGGGAAAATGGAAAAAGGATGTGCACAGGGGCCCCTGGACATGGGCTGGGCCTCAATGCAAAAAATCCTTATATCGAAGGATGGACCCCACACCGAAGTTGTCCCCACCTCAAACTTGTGCTGCCCTGATAGACCCAAGGGAGCCCTACAAACTGACATCAGGAACCTGGACTGCTGAGTTTTCTTTCCCAGGGAAAATGGAAAAAGGATGTGCACAGGGGCCCCTGGCCCTGACTGCAAAAAATCTTTGTATCGAAGGATGCACCCCACACCGAAGGTGTCCCCAACTCAAACTTGTGCTGCCCTGATAGACCCAAGGGAGCCCTACAAACTGACATCAGGAACCTGGACTGCTGAGTTTTCTTTCCCAGGGAAAATGGAAAAAGGATGTGCACAGGGGCCCCTCGCCATGACTGCAAAAAATCCTTATATCGAAGGATGGACCCCACACCAAAGTTGTCCCCACCTCAAACTCGTGCTGCCCTGATAGACCCAAGGGAGCCCTACAAACTGACATCAGGAACCTGGACTGCTGAGTTTTCTTTCCCAGGGAAAATGGCCAAAGGGTGTGCCCAGGGGCCCCTGGCCCTGACTTCAAAAAATCCTTATATCGAAGGATGGAGCCCACACCGAAGTTGTCCCCACCTCAAACTTGTGCTGCCCTGATAGACCCAAGGGAGCCCTACAAACTGACATCAGGAACCTGGACTGCTGAGTTTTCTTTCCCAGGGAAAATGGAAAAAGGATGTGCCCAGCGGCCCCTGGCCCTTGGCAGGGACCTCACAACAAGAAATCCTTATATCGAAGGATGGACCCCACACCAAAGTTGTCCCCACCTCAAACTTGTGCTGCCCTGATAGACCCAAGGGAGCCCTACAAACTGACATCAGGAACCTGGACTGCTGAGTTTTCTTTCCCAGGGAAAATGGAAAAAGGATGTGCACAGGGGCCCCTGGCCCTGGGCAGGGACCTCACTGCAAAAAATCCTTATATCGAAGGATGGACCCCACACCGAAGTTGTCCCCACCTCAAACTTGTGCTGCCCTGATAGACCCAAGGGAGCCCTACAAACTGACATCAGGAACCTGGACTGCTGAGTTTTCTTTCCCAGGGAAAATGGAGAAAGGATGTGACCAGGGGCCCCTGGCCCTGACTGCAAAAAATCCTTATATCGAAGGATGGACCCCACACCAAAGTTGTCCCCACCTCAAACTTGTGCTGCCCTGATAGACCCAAGGGAGCCCTACAAACTGACATCAGGAACCTGGACTGCTGAGTTTTCTTTCCCAGGGAAAATGGAAAAAGGATGTGCCCGGGGGCCCCTGGCCCTGGGCCCCTGGCCCTGACTGCAAAAAATCCTTATATCGAAGGATGGAGCCCACACCGAAGTTGTCCCCACCTCAAACTTGTGCTGCCCTGATAGACCCAAGGGAGCCCTACAAACTGACATCAGGAACCTGGACTGCTGAGTTTTCTTTCCCAGGGAAAATGGAAAAAGGATGTGCCCAGGGGCCCCTGGCCCTGACTGCAAAAAATCCTTATATCGAAGGATGGACCCCACACGGAAGTTGTCCCCACCTCAAACTTGTGCTGCCCTGATACACCCAAGGGAGCCCTACAAACTGACATCAGGAACCTGGTGTGCTGAGTTTTTTTTCCCAGGGAAAATGGAAAAAGGATGTGCCCAGCGGCCCCTGGCCCTTGGCAGGGACCTCACTACAAGAAATCCTTATATCGAAGGATGGACCCCACACCGAAGTTGTCCCCACCTCAAACTTGTGCTGCCCTGATAGACCCAAGGGAGCCCTACAAACTGACATCGGGAACCTGGACTGCTGAGTTTTCTTTCCCAGGGAAAATGGAAAAAGGATGTGCCCAGGGGCCCCTGGCCCTGGACAGGAACCTCACTACAAAAAATCCTTATATCGAAGGATGCACCCCACACCAAAGTTGTTGCAACCTCAAACTTGTGCTACCCTGATAGACCCAAGGGAGCCCTACAAACTGACATCAGGAACTTGGACTGCTGAGTTTTCTTTCCCAGGGAAAATGGAAAAAGGATGTGCCCAGGGGCCCGTGGCCCTGGACAGGAACCTCACTGCAAAATATCCTTATATCGAAGGATGGAGCCCACACCGAAGTTGTCCCCACCTCAAACATGTGCAGCTCTGATACACCCAAGGGAGCCCTACAAACTGACATCAGGAACCTGGACTGCTGAGTTTTCTTTCCCAGGGAAAATGGAAAAAGGATGTGCCCTGGGGCCCCTGGCCCTGGGCTGGGCCTCACTGAAAAAAATCCTTATATCGAAGGATGGACCCCACACCGAAGTTGTCCCCACCTCAAACTTGTGCTGCCCTGATAGACCCAAGGGAGCTCTACAAACTGACATCAGGAACCTGGACTGCTGAGTTTTCTTTCCCAGGGAAAATGGAAAAAGGTTGGGCCCTGGGGCCCCTGGCCCTGGGCTGGTCCTCACTGAAAAAAATCCTTATATCGAAGGATGGACCCCACACCGAAGTTGTCCCCACCTCAAACTTGTGCTACCCTGATACACCCAAGGGAGCCCTACAAACTGACATCAGGAACCTGGACTGCTGAGTTTTCTTTCCCAGGGAAAATGAAAAAGGATGTGCCCAGGGGCCCCTGGCCCTGGGCTGGGCCTCACTGCAAAAAATCCTTATATCGAAGGAAGGACCCCACACCGAAGTTGTCCCCACCTCAAACTTGTGCTGCCCTGATAGACCCAAGGGAGCCCTACAAACTGACATCAGGAACCTGGACTGCTGAGTTTTCTTTCCCAGGGAAAATGGAAAAAGGATGTGCACAGGGGCCCCTGGCCCTGGGCTGGGACCTGACTGCAAAGAATCCTTATATCGAAGGATGGACCCCACACCGAAGTTGTCCCCACCTCAAACTTGTGCTGCCCTGATAGACCCAAGGGAGCCCTACAAACTGACATCAGGAACCTGGACTGCTGAGTTTTCTTTCCCAGGGAAAATGGAAAAAGGATGTGCCCAGGGGCCCCTGGCCCTGACTGCAAAAAATCCTTATATCGAAGGATGGACCCCACACCGAAGATGTCCCCACGTCAAAGTTGTGCTGCCCTGATAGACCCAAGGGAGCCCTACAAACTGACATCAGGAACCTGGACTGCTGAGTTTTCTTTCCCAGGGAAAATGGAAAAAGGATGTGCCCAGGGGCCCCTGGCCCTGACTGCAAAGAATCCTTATATCGAAGGATGGACCCCACACCGAAGTTGTCCCCACCTCAAACTTGTGCTGCCCTGATACACCCAAGGGAGCCCTACAAACTGACATCAGGAACCTGGACTGCTGAGTTTTCTTTCCCAGGGAAAATGGAAAAAGGATGTGCCCAGGGGCCCGTGGCCCTAGGTCCCTGGCCCTGACTGCAAAAAATCCTTATATCGAAGGATGGAACCCACACCGAAGTTGTCCCCACCTCAAACTTGTGCTGCCCTGATACACCCAAGGGAGCCCTACAAACTGACAACAGGAACTTGGACTGCTGAGTTTTCTTTCCCAGGGAAAATGATAAAAGGATGTGCCCAGGGGCCCCTGGCCCTGATTGCAAAAAATCCTTATATCGAAGGATGGACCCCACACCGAAGTTGTCCCCACCTCAAACTTGTGCTGCCCTGATACACCCAAGGGAGCCCTACAAACTGACATCAGGAACCTGGACTGCTGAGTTTTCTTTCCCAGGGAAAATGGAAAAAGGATGTGCCCAGGGGCCCCTGGACCTGGGCTGGGGCCTCACTGCAAAGAATCCTTATATCGAAGGATGGACCCCACACCGAAGATGTCCCCACTGCAAAATTGTGCTGCCCTGATAGACCCAAGGGAGCCCTACAAACTGACATCAGGAACCTGGACTGCTGAGTTTTCTTTCCCAGGGAAAATGGAAAAAAGATGTGCCCAGGGGCCCCTGGCCCTGACTGCAAAAAATCCTTATATCGAAGGATGGAGCCCACACCGAATTTGTCCCCACCTCAAACTTGTGCTGCCCTGATACACCCAAGGGAGCCCTACAAACTGACATCAGGAACCTGGACTGCTGAGTTTTCTTTCCCAGGGAAAATGGAAAAAGGATGTGCCCAGGGGCCCCTGGCCCTGGGCTGGGGCCACACTGCAAAGAATCCATATATCGAAGGATGGACCCCACACCGAAGTTGTCCCCACCTCAAACTTGTGCTGCCCTGATAGACCCAAGGGAGCCCTACAAACTGACATCAGGAACCTGGACTGCTGAGTTTTCTTTCCCAGGGAAAATGGAAAAAGGATGTGCCCAGGGGCCCCTGGCCCTGACTGCAAAAAATCCTTATATCGAAGGATGGACCCCACACCGAAGTTGTCCCCACCTCAAACTTGTGCTGCCCTGATAGACCCAAGGGAACCCTACAAACTGACATCAGGAACCTGGACTGCTGAGTTTTCTTTCCCAGGGAAAATGGAAAAAGGATGTGCCCAGGGGCCCCTGGCCCTGGGCCCCTGGCCCTGACAGCAAAAAATCCTTATATCGAAGGATGGACCCCACACCGAAGATGTCCCCACCTCAAACTTGTACTGCCCTGATACACCCAAGGGAGCCCTACAAACTGACATCAGGAACCTGGACTGCTGAGTTTTCTTTCCCAGGGAAAATGGAAAAAGGATGTGCCCAGGGGCCCCTGGCCCTGACTGCAAAAAATCCTTATATCGAAGAATGGACCCCACACCGAAGTTGTCCCCACCTCAAACTTGTGCTGCCCTGATAGACCCAAGGGAGCCCTACAAGCTGACATCAGGAACCTGGACTGCTGAGTTTTCTTTCCCAGGGAAAATGGAAAAAGGATGTGCCCAGGGGCCCCTGGCCCTGGACAGGGACCTCACTACAAAAAATCCTTATATCGAAGGATGCACCCGACACTAAAGTTGTCCCCACCTCAAACTTGTGCTACCCTGATAGACCCAAGGGAGCCCTACAAACTGACATCAGGAACCTGGACTGCTGAGTTTTCTTTCCCAGGGAAAATGGGAAAAGGATGTGCCCAGGGGCCCCTGGCCCTGGACAGGAACCTCACTGCAAAAAATCCTTATATCGAAGGATGGAGCCCACACCGAAGTTGTCCCCACCTCAAACTTGTGCTGACCTGATAGACCCAAGGGAGCTCTACAAACTGACATCCGGAACCGGGACTGCTGAGTTTTCTTTCCCAGGGAAAATGGAAAAAGGATGTGCCCTAGGGCCCCTGGTCCTGGCTGGGCCTCACTGAAAAAAATCCTTATATCGAAGGATGGACCCCACACCGAAGTTGTCCCCACCTCAAACTTGTGCTGCCCTGATAGACCCAAGGGAACCCTACAAACTGACATCAGGAACCTGGACTGCTGAGTTTTCTTTCCCAGGGAAAATGGAAAAAGGATGTGCCCAGGGGCCCCTGGCCCTGGGCCCCTGGCCCTGACAGCAAAAAATCCTTATATCGAAGGATGGACCCCACACCGAAGTTGTCCCCACCTCAAACTTGTACTGCCCTGATACACCCAAGGGAGCCCTACAAACTGACATCAGGAACCTGGACTGCTGAGTTTTCTTTCCCAGGGAAAATGGAAAAAGGATGTGCCCAGGGGCCCCTGGCCCTGACTGCAAAAAATCCTTATATCGAAGAATGGACCCCACACCGAAGTTGTCCCCACCTCAAACTTGTGCTGCCCTGATAGACCCAAGGGAGCCCTACAAGCTGACATCAGGAACCTGGACTGCTGAGTTTTCTTTCCCAGGGAAAATGGAAAAAGGATGTGCCCAGGGGCCCCTGGCCCTGGACAGGGACCTCACTACAAAAAATCCTTATATCGAAGGATGCACCCCACACCAAAGTTGTCCCCACCTCAAACTTGTGCTACCCTGATAGACCCAAGGGAGCCCTACAAACTGACATCAGGAACCTGGACTGCTGAGTTTTCTTTCCCAGGGAAAATGGGAAAAGGATGTGCCCAGGGGCCCCTGGCCCTGGACAGGGACCTCACTGCAAAAAATCCTTATATCGAAGGATGGAGCCCACACCGAAGTTGTCCCCACCTCAAACTTGTGCTGACCTGATAGACCCAAGGGAGCTCTACAAACTGACATCAGGAACCGGGACTGCTGAGTTTTCTTTCCCAGGGAAAATGGAAAAAGGATGTGCCCTAGGGCCCCTGGTCCTGGATGGGCCTCACTGAAAAAAATCCTTATATCGAAGGATGGACCCCACACCGAAGTTGTCCCCACCTCAAACTTGTGCTGACCTGATAGACCCAAGGGAGCCCTACAAACTGACATCAGGAACCTGGACTGCTGAGTTTTCTTTCCCAGGGAAAATGGAAAAAGGATGTGCCCAGGGGCCCCTGGCCGTGACTGCAAAGAATCCTTATATCGAAGGATGGACCCCACACCGAAGTTGTCCCCACCTCAAACTTGTGCTGCCCTGATACACCCAAGGGAGCCCTATAAATTGACATCAGGAACCTGGACTGCTGAGTTTTCTTTCCCAGGGAAAATGGAAAAAGGATGTGCCCAGGGGCCCCTGGCCCTGGGCAGGGACCTCACTGCAAAAAATCCTTATATCGAAGGATGGACCCCACACCGAAGTTGTCCCCACCTCAAACTTGTGCTGCCCTGATAGACCCAAGGGAGCCCTACAAACTGACATCAGGAACCTGGACTGCTGACTTTACTTTCCCAGGGGAAATGGAAAAAGGATGTGCCCAGGGGCCCCTGGCCCTGACTGCAAAAAATCCTTATATCGAAGGATGGACCCCACACCGAAGTTGTCCCCACCTCAAACTTGTACTGCCCTGATACACCCAAGGGAGCCCTACAAACTGACATCGGGAACCTGGACTGCTGAGTTTTCTTTCCCAGGGAAAATGGAAAAAGGATGTGCCCAGGGGCCCCTGGCCCTGACTGCAAAAAATCCTTATATCGAAGAATGGACCCCACACCGAAGTTGTCCCCACCTCAAACTTGTGCTGCCCTGATAGACCCAAGGGAGCCCTACAAGCTGACATCAGGAACCTGGACTGCTGAGTTTTCTTTCCCAGGGAAAATGGAAAAAGGATGTGCCCAGGGGCCCCTGGCCCTGGACAGGGACCTCACTACAAAAAATCCTTATATCGAAGGATGCACCCCACACCAAAGTTGTCCCCACCTCAAACTTGTGCTACCCTGATAGACCCAAGGGAGCCCTACAAACTGACATCAGGAACCTGGACTGCTGAGTTTTCTTTCCCAGGGAAAATGGGAAAAGGATGTGCCCAGGGGCCCCTGGCCCTGGACAGGAACCTCACTGCAAAAAATCCTTATATCGAAGGATGGAGCCCACACCGAAGTTGTCCCCACCTCAAACTTGTGCTGACCTGATAGACCCAAGGGAGCTCTACAAACTGACATCAGGAACCGGGACTGCTGAGTTTTCTTTCCCAGGGAAAATGGAAAAAGGATGTGCCCTAGGGCCCCTGGTCCTGGCTGGGCCTCACTGAAAAAAATCCTTATATCGAAGGATGGACCCCACACCGAAGTTGTCCCCACCTCAAACTTGTGCTGCCCTGATAGACCCAAGGGAGCCCTACAAACTGACATCAGGAACCTGGACTGCTGAGTTTTCTTTCCCAGGGAAAATGGCCAAAGGGTGTGCCAGGGGGCCCCTGGCCCTGACTGCAAAAAATCCTTATATCGAAGGATGGAGCCCACACCGAAGTTGTCCCCACCTCAAACTTGTGCTGCCCTGATACACCCAAGGGAGCCCTATAAACTGACATCAGGAACCTGGACTGCTGAGTTTTCTTTCCCAGGGAAAATGGAAAAAGGATGTGCCCAGGGGCCCCTCGCCCTGGGCAGGGACCTCACTGCAAAAAATCCTTATATCGAAGGATGGACCCCACACCGAAGTTGTCCCCACCTCAAACTTGTGCTGCCCTGATAGACCCAAGGGAGCCCTACAAACTGACATCAGGAACCTGGACTGCTGACTTTTCTTTCCCAGGGGAAATGGAAAAAGGATGTGCCCAGGGGCCCCTGGCCCTGACTGCAAAAAATCCTTATATCAAAGGATGGACCCCACACCGAAGTTGTCCCCACCTCAAACTTGTGCTGCCCTGATAGACCCAAGGGAGCCCTACAAACTGACATCAGGAACCTGGACTGCTGAGTTTTCCTTCCCAGGGAAAATGGAAAAAGGATGTGCACAGGGGCCCCTGGACATGGGCTGGGCCTCAATGCAAAAAATCCTTATATCGAAGGATGGACCCCACACCGAAGTTGTCCCCACCTCAAACTTGTGCTGCCCTGATAGACCCAAGGGAGCCCTACAAACTGACATCAGGAACCTGGACTGCTGAGTTTTCTTTCCCAGGGAAAATGGAAAAAGGATGTGCCCAGGGGCCCCTGGCCCTGACTGCAAAAAATCTTTGTATCGAAGGATGCACCCCACACCGAAGGTGTCCCCAACTCAAACTTGTGCTGCCCTGATAGACCCAAGGGAGCCCTACAAACTGACATCAGGAACCTGGACTGCTGAGTTTTCTTTCCCAGGGAAAATGGAAAAAGGATGTGCACAGGGGCCCCTCGCCATGACTGCAAAAAATCCTTATATCGAAAGATGGAGCCCACACCAAAGTTGTCCCCACCTCAAACTCGTGCTGCCCTGATAGACCCAAGGGAGCCCTACAAACTGACATCAGGAACCTGGACTGCTGAGTTTTCTTTCCCAGGGAAAATGGCCAAAGGGTGTGCCCAGGGGCCCCTGGCCCTGACTTCAAAAAATCCTTATATCGAAGGATGGACCCCACACCGAAGTTGTCCCCACCTCAAACTTGTGCTGCCCTGATAGACCCAAGGGAGCCCTACAAACTGACATCAGGAACCTGGACTGCTGAGTTTTCTTTCCCAGGGAAAATGGAAAAAGGATGTGCCCAGCGGCCCCTGGCCCTTGGCAGGGACCTCACAACAAGAAATCCTTATATCGAAGGATGGACCCCACACCAAAGTTGTCCCCACCTCAAACTTGTGCTGCCCTGATAGACCCAAGGGAGCCCTACAAACTGACATCAGGAACCTGGACTGCTGAGTTTTCTTTCCCAGGGAAAATGGAAAAAGGATGTGCACAGGGGCCCCTGGCCCTGGGCAGGGACCTCACTGCAAAAAATCCTTATATCGAAGGATGGACCCCACACCGAAGTTGTCCCCACCTCAAACTTGTGCTGCCCTGATAGACCCAAGGGAGCCCTACAAACTGACATCAGGAACCTGGACTGCTGAGTTTTCTTTCCCAGGGAAAATGGAAAAAGGATGTGCCCTGGGGCCCCTGGCCCTGACTGCTAAAAATCTTTGTATCGAAGGATGCACCCCACACCGAAGTTGTCCCCAACTCAAACTTGTGCTGCCCTGATACACCCAAGGAAGCCCTACAAACTGACATCAGGAACCTGGACTGCTGAGTTTTCTTTCCCAGGGAAAATGGAGAAAGGATGTGCCCAGGGGCCCCTGGCCCTGACTGCAAAAAATCCTTATATCGAAGGATGGACCCCACACCAAAGTTGTCCCCACCTCAAACTTGTGCTGCCCTGATAGACCCAAGGGAGCCCTACAAACTGACATCAGGAACCTGGACTGCTGAGTTTTCTTTCCCAGGGAAAATGGCCAAAGGATGTGCCCGGGGGCCCCTGGCACTGACTGCAAAGAATCCTTATATCGAAGGATGGACCCCACACCGAAGTTGTCCCCACCTCAAACTTGTGCTGCCCTGATAGACCCAAGGGAGCCCTACAAACTGACATCAGGAACCTGGACTGCTGAGTTTTCTTTCCCAGGGAAAATGGAAAAAGGATGTGCCCGGGGGCCCCTGGCCCTGGGCCCCTGGCCCTGACTGCAAAAAATCCTTATATCGAAGGATGGAGCCCACACCGAAGTTGTCCCCACCTCAAACTTGTGCTGCCCTGATAGACCCAAGGGAGCCCTACAAACTGACATCAGGAACCTGGACTGCTGAGTTTTCTTTCCCAGGGAAAATGGCCAAAGGATGTGCCCGGGGGCCCCTGGCACTGACTGCAAAGAATCCTTATATCGAAGGATGGACCCCACACCGAAGTTGTCCCCACCTCAAACTTGTGCTGCCCTGATAGACCCAAGGGAGCCCTACAAACTGACATCAGGAACCTGGACTGCTGAGTTTTCCTTCCCAGGGAAAATGGAAAAAGGATGTGCACAGGGGCCCCTGGACATGGGCTGGGCCTCAATGCAAAAAATCCTTATATCGAAGGATGGACCCCACACCGAAGTTGTCCCCACCTCAAACTTGTGCTGCCCTGATAGACCCAAGGGAGCCCTACAAACTGACATCAGGAACCTGGACTGCTGAGTTTTCTTTCCCAGGGAAAATGGAAAAAGGATGTGCCCAGGGGCCCCTGGCCCTGACTGCAAAGAATCCTTATATCGAAGGATGGACCCCACACCGAAGTTGTCCCCACCTCAAACTTGTGCTGCCCTGATACACCCAAGGGAGCCCTACAAACTGACATCAGGAACCTGGACTGCTGAGTTTTCTTTCCCAGGGAAAATGGAAAAAGGATGTGCCCAGGGGCCCGTGGCCCTAGGTCCCTGGCCCTGACTGCAAAAAATCCTTATATCGAAGGATGGAACCCACACCGAAGTTGTCCCCACCTCAAACTTGTGCTGCCCTGATACACCCAAGGGAGCCCTACAAACTGACAACAGGACCTTGGACTGCTGAGTTTTCTTTCCCAGGGAAAATGATAAAAGGATGTGCCCAGGGGCCCCTGGCCCTGATTGCAAAAAATCCTTATATCGAAGGATGGACCCCACACCGAAGTTGTCCCCACCTCAAACTTGTGCTGCCCTGATACACCCAAGGGAGCCCTACAAACTGACATCAGGAACCTGGACTGCTGAGTTTTCTTTCCCAGGGAAAATGGAAAAAGGATGTGCCCAGGGGCCCCTGGACCTGGGCTGGGGCCTCACTGCAAAGAATCCTTATATCGAAGGATGGACCCCACACCGAAGATGTCCCCACTGCAAAATTGTGCTGCCCTGATAGACCCAAGGGAGCCCTACAAACTGACATCAGGAACCTGGACTGCTGAGTTTTCTTTCCAAGGGAAAATGGAAAAAAGATGTGCCCAGGGGCCCCTGGCCCTGACTGCAAAAAATCCTTATATCGAAGGATGGAGCCCACACCGAATTTGTCCCCACCTCAAACTTGTGCTGCCCTGATACACCCAAGGGAGCCCTACAAACTGACATCAGGAACCTGGACTGCTGAGTTTTCTTTCCCAGGGAAAATGGAAAAAGGATGTGCCCAGGGGCCCCTGGCCCTGGGCTGGGGCCACACTGCAAAGAATCCATATATCGAAGGATGGACCCCACACCGAAGTTGTCCCCACCTCAAACTTGTGCTGCCCTGATAGACCCAAGGGAGCCCTACAAACTGACATCAGGAACCTGGACTGCTGAGTTTTCTTTCCCAGGGAAAATGGAAAAAGGATGTGCCCAGGGGCCCCTGGCCCTGACTGCAAAAAATCCTTATATCGAAGGATGGACCCCACACCGAAGTTGTCCCCACCTCAAACTTGTGCTGCCCTGATAGACCCAAGGGAACCCTACAAACTGACATCAGGAACCTGGACTGCTGAGTTTTCTTTCCCAGGGAAAATGGAAAAAGGATGTGCCCAGGGGCCCCTGGCCCTGGGCCCCTGGCCCTGACAGCAAAAAATCCTTATATCGAAGGATGGACCCCACACCGAAGATGTCCCCACCTCAAACTTGTACTGCCCTGATACACCCAAGGGAGCCCTACAAACTGACATCAGGAACCTGGACTGCTGAGTTTTCTTTCCCAGGGAAAATGGAAAAAGGATGTGCCCAGGGGCCCCTGGCCCTGACTGCAAAAAATCCTTATATCGAAGAATGGACCCCACACCGAAGTTGTCCCCACCTCAAACTTGTGCTGCCCTGATAGACCCAAGGGAGCCCTACAAGCTGACATCAGGAACCTGGACTGCTGAGTTTTCTTTCCCAGGGAAAATGGAAAAAGGATGTGCCCAGGGGCCCCTGGCCCTGGACAGGGACCTCACTACAAAAAATCCTTATATCGAAGGATGCACCCGACACTAAAGTTGTCCCCACCTCAAACTTGTGCTACCCTGATAGACCCAAGGGAGCCCTACAAACTGACATCAGGAACCTGGACTGCTGAGTTTTCTTTCCCAGGGAAAATGGGAAAAGGATGTGCCCATGGGCCCCTGGCCCTGGACAGGAACCTCACTGCAAAAAATCCTTATATCGAAGGATGGAGCCCACACCGAAGTTGTCCCCACCTCAAACTTGTGCTGACCTGATAGACCCAAGGGAGCTCTACAAACTGACATCAGGAACCGGGACTGCTGAGTTTTCTTTCCCAGGGAAAATGGAAAAAGGATGTGCCCTAGGGCCCCTGGTCCTGGCTGGGCCTCACTGAAAAAAATCCTTATATCGAAGGATGGACCCCACACCGAAGTTGTCCCCACCTCAAACTTGTGCTGCCCTGATAGACCCAAGGGAACCCTACAAACTGACATCAGGAACCTGGACTGCTGAGTTTTCTTTCCCAGGGAAAATGGAAAAAGGATGTGCCCAGGGGCCCCTGGCCCTGGGCCCCTGGCCCTGACAGCAAAAAATCCTTATATCGAAGGATGGACCCCACACCGAAGTTGTCCCCACCTCAAACTTGTACTGCCCTGATACACCCAAGGGAGCCCTACAAACTGACATCAGGAACCTGGACTGCTGAGTTTTCTTTCCCAGGGAAAATGGAAAAAGGATGTGCCCAGGGGCCCCTGGCCCTGACTGCAAAAAATCCTTATATCGAAGAATGGACCCCACACCGAAGTTGTCCCCACCTCAAACTTGTGCTGCCCTGATAGACCCAAGGGAGCCCTACAAACTGACATCAGGAACCTGGACTGCTGAGTTTTCTTTCCCAGGGAAAATGGAAAAAGGATGTGCCCAGGGGCCCCTGGCCCTGGACAGGGACCTCACTACAAAAAATCCTTATATCGAAGGATGCACCCCACACCAAAGTTGTCCCCACCTCAAACTTGTGCTACCCTGATAGACCCAAGGGAGCCCTACAAACTGACATCAGGAACCTGGACTGCTGAGTTTTCTTTCCCAGGGAAAATGGGAAAAGGATGTGCCCAGGGGCCCCTGGCCCTGGACAGGGACCTCACTGCAAAAAATCCTTATATCGAAGGATGGAGCCCACACCGAAGTTGTCCCCACCTCAAACTTGTGCTGACCTGATAGACCCAAGGGAGCTCTACAAACTGACATCAGGAACCGGGACTGCTGAGTTTTCTTTCCCAGGGAAAATGGAAAAAGGATGTGCCCTAGGGCCCCTGGTCCTGGATGGGCCTCACTGAAAAAAATCCTTATATCGAAGGATGGACCCCACACCGAAGTTGTCCCCACCTCAAACTTGTGCTGACCTGATAGACCCAAGGGAGCCCTACAAACTGACATCAGGAACCTGGACTGCTGAGTTTTCTTTCCCAGGGAAAATGGAAAAAGGATGTGCCCAGGGGCCCCTGGCCGTGACTGCAAAGAATCCTTATATCGAAGGATGGACCCCACACCGAAGTTGTCCCCACCTCAAACTTGTGCTGCCCTGATACACCCAAGGGAGCCCTATAAATTGACATCAGGAACCTGGACTGCTGAGTTTTCTTTCCCAGGGAAAATGGAAAAAGGATGTGCCCAGGGGCCCCTGGCCCTGGGCAGGGACCTCACTGCAAAAAATCCTTATATCGAAGGATGGACCCCACACCGAAGTTGTCCCCACCTCAAACTTGTGCTGCCCTGATAGACCCAAGGGAGCCCTACAAACTGACATCAGGAACCTGGACTGCTGACTTTACTTTCCCAGGGGAAATGGAAAAAGGATGTGCCCAGGGGCCCCTGGCCCTGACTGCAAAAAATCCTTATATCGAAGGATGGACCCCACACCGAAGTTGTCCCCACCTCAAACTTGTACTGCCCTGATACACCCAAGGGAGCCCTACAAACTGACATCGGGAACCTGGACTGCTGAGTTTTCTTTCCCAGGGAAAATGGAAAAAGGATGTGCCCAGGGGCCCCTGGCCCTGACTGCAAAAAATCCTTATATCGAAGGATGGACCCCACACCGAAGTTGTCCCCACCTCAAACTTGTGCTGCCCTGATAGACCCAAGGGAGCCCTACAAGCTGACATCAGGAACCTGGACTGCTGAGTTTTCTTTCCCAGGGAAAATGGAAAAAGGATGTGCCCAGGGGCCCCTGGCCCTGGACAGGGACCTCACTACAAAAAATCCTTATATCGAAGGATGCACCCCACACCAAAGTTGTCCCCACCTCAAACTTGTGCTACCCTGATAGACCCAAGGGAGCCCTACAAACTGACATCAGGAACCTGGACTGCTGAGTTTTCTTTCCCAGGGAAAATGGGAAAAGGATGTGCCCAGGGGCCCCTGGCCCTGGACAGGAACCTCACTGCAAAAAATCCTTATATCGAAGGATGGAGCCCACACCGAAGTTGTCCCCACCTCAAACTTGTGCTGACCTGATAGACCCAAGGGAGCTCTACAAACTGACATCAGGAACCGGGACTGCTGAGTTTTCTTTCCCAGGGAAAATGGAAAAAGGATGTGCCCTAGGGCCCCTGGTCCTGGCTGGGCCTCACTGAAAAAAATCCTTATATCGAAGGATGGACCCCACACCGAAGTTGTCCCCACCTCAAACTTGTGCTGCCCTGATAGACCCAAGGGAGCCCTACAAACTGACATCAGGAACCTGGACTGCTGAGTTTTCTTTCCCAGGGAAAATGGCCAAAGGGTGTGCCAGGGGGCCCCTGGCCCTGACTGCAAAAAATCCTTATATCGAAGGATGGAGCCCACACCGAAGTTGTCCCCACCTCAAACTTGTGCTGCCCTGATACACCCAAGGGAGCCCTATAAACTGACATCAGGAACCTGGACTGCTGAGTTTTCTTTCCCAGGGAAAATGGAAAAAGGATGTGCCCAGGGGCCCCTCGCCCTGGGCAGGGACCTCACTGCAAAAAATCCTTATATCGAAGGATGGACCCCACACCGAAGTTGTCCCCACCTCAAACTTGTGCTGCCCTGATAGACCCAAGGGAGCCCTACAAACTGACATCAGGAACCTGGACTGCTGACTTTTCTTTCCCAGGGGAAATGGAAAAAGGATGTGCCCAGGGGCCCCTGGCCCTGACTGCAAAAAATCCTTATATCAAAGGATGGACCCCACACCGAAGTTGTCCCCACCTCAAACTTGTGCTGCCCTGATAGACCCAAGGGAGCCCTACAAACTGACATCAGGAACCTGGACTGCTGAGTTTTCCTTCCCAGGGAAAATGGAAAAAGGATGTGCACAGGGGCCCCTGGACATGGGCTGGGCCTCAATGCAAAAAATCCTTATATCGAAGGATGGACCCCACACCGAAGTTGTCCCCACCTCAAACTTGTGCTGCCCTGATAGACCCAAGGGAGCCCTACAAACTGACATCAGGAACCTGGACTGCTGAGTTTTCTTTCCCAGGGAAAATGGAAAAAGGATGTGCCCAGGGGCCCCTGGCCCTGACTGCAAAAAATCTTTGTATCGAAGGATGCACCCCACACCGAAGGTGTCCCCAACTCAAACTTGTGCTGCCCTGATAGACCCAAGGGAGCCCTACAAACTGACATCAGGAACCTGGACTGCTGAGTTTTCTTTCCCAGGGAAAATGGAAAAAGGATGTGCACAGGGGCCCCTCGCCATGACTGCAAAAAATCCTTATATCGAAAGATGGAGCCCACACCAAAGTTGTCCCCACCTCAAACTCGTGCTGCCCTGATAGACCCAAGGGAGCCCTACAAACTGACATCAGGAACCTGGACTGCTGAGTTTTCTTTCCCAGGGAAAATGGCCAAAGGGTGTGCCCAGGGGCCCCTGGCCCTGACTTCAAAAAATCCTTATATCGAAGGATGGACCCCACACCGAAGTTGTCCCCACCTCAAACTTGTGCTGCCCTGATAGACCCAAGGGAGCCCTACAAACTGACATCAGGAACCTGGACTGCTGAGTTTTCTTTCCCAGGGAAAATGGAAAAAGGATGTGCCCAGCGGCCCCTGGCCCTTGGCAGGGACCTCACTGCAAAAAATCCTTATATCGAAGGATGGACCCCACACCGAAGTTGTCCCCACCTCAAACTTGTGCTGCCCTGATAGACCCAAGGGAGCCCTACAAACTGACATCAGGAACCTGGACTGCTGAGTTTTCTTTCCCAGGGAAAATGGAAAAAGGATGTGCCCTGGGGCCCCTGGCCCTGACTGCTAAAAATCTTTGTATCGAAGGATGCACCCCACACCGAAGTTGTCCCCAACTCAAACTTGTGCTGCCCTGATACACCCAAGGAAGCCCTACAAACTGACATCAGGAACCTGGACTGCTGAGTTTTCTTTCCCAGGGAAAATGGAGAAAGGATGTGCCCAGGGGCCCCTGGCCCTGACTGCAAAAAATCCTTATATCGAAGGATGGAGCCCACACCGAAGTTGTCCCCACCTCAAACTTGTGCTGCCCTGATAGACCCAAGGGAGCCCTACAAACTGACATCAGGAACCTGGACTGCTGAGTTTTCTTTCCCAGGGAAAATGGCCAAAGGATGTGCCCGGGGGCCCCTGGCACTGACTGCAAAGAATCCTTATATCGAAGGATGGACCCCACACCGAAGTTGTCCCCACCTCAAACTTGTGCTGCCCTGATAGACCCAAGGGAGCCCTACAAACTGACATCAGGAACCTGGACTGCTGAGTTTTCTTTCCCAGGGAAAATGGAAAAAGGATGTGCCCGGGGGCCCCTGGCCCTGGGCCCCTGGCCCTGACTGCAAAAAATCCTTATATCGAAGGATGGAGCCCACACCGAAGTTGTCCCCACCTCAAACTTGTGCTGCCCTGATAGACCCAAGGGAGCCCTACAAACTGACATCAGGAACCTGGACTGCTGAGTTTTCTTTCCCAGGGAAAATGGCCAAAGGATGTGCCCGGGGGCCCCTGGCACTGACTGCAAAGAATCCTTATATCGAAGGATGGACCCCACACCGAAGTTGTCCCCACCTCAAACTTGTGCTGCCCTGATAGACCCAAGGGAGCCCTACAAACTGACATCAGGAACCTGGACTGCTGAGTTTTCCTTCCCAGGGAAAATGGAAAAAGGATGTGCACAGGGGCCCCTGGACATGGGCTGGGCCTCAATGCAAAAAATCCTTATATCGAAGGATGGACCCCACACCGAAGTTGTCCCCACCTCAAACTTGTGCTGCCCTGATAGACCCAAGGGAGCCCTACAAACTGACATCAGGAACCTGGACTGCTGAGTTTTCTTTCCCAGGGAAAATGGAAAAAGGATGTGCCCAGGGGCCCCTGGCCCTGACTGCAAAAAATCTTTGTATCGAAGGATGCACCCCACACCGAAGGTGTCCCCAACTCAAACTTGTGCTGCCCTGATAGACCCAAGGGAGCCCTACAAACTGACATCAGGAACCTGGACTGCTGAGTTTTCTTTCCCAGGGAAAATGGCCAAAGGGTGTGCCCAGGGGCCCCTGGCCCTGACTTCAAAAAATCCTTATATCGAAGGATGGACCCCACACCGAAGTTGTCCCCACCTCAGACTTGTGCTGCCCTGATAGACCCAAGGGAGCCCTACAAACTGACATCAGGAACCTGGACTGCTGAGTTTTCTTTCCCAGGGAAAATGGAAAAAGGATGTGCCCAGCGGCCCCTGGCCCTTGGCAGGGACCTCACAACAAGAAATCCTTATATCGAAGGATGGACCCCACACCAAAGTTGTCCCCACCTCAAACTTGTGCTGCCCTGATAGACCCAAGGGAGCCCTACAAACTGACATCAGGAACCTGGACTGCTGAGTTTTCTTTCCCAGGGAAAATGGAAAAAGGATGTGCCCTGGGGCCCCTGGCCCTGACTGCTAAAAATCTTTGTATCGAAGGATGCACCCCACACCGAAGTTGTCCCCAACTCAAACTTGTGCTGCCCTGATACACCCAAGGAAGCCCTACAAACTGACATCAGGAACCTGGACTGCTGAGTTTTCTTTCCCAGGGAAAATGGAGAAAGGATGTGCCCAGGGGCCCCTGGCCCTGACTGCAAAAAATTCTTATATCGAAGGATGGACCCCACACCAAAGTTGTCCCCACCTCAAACTTGTGCTGCCCTGATAGACCCAAAGGAGCCCTACAAACTGACATCAGGAACCTGGACTGCTGAGTTTTCTTTCCCAGGGAAAATGGCCAAAGGATGTGCCCGGGGGCCCCTGGCACTGACTGCAAAGAATCCTTATATCGAAGGATGGACCCCACACCGAAGTTGTCCCCACCTCAAACTTGTGCTGCCCTGATAGACCCAAGGGAGCCCTACAAACTGACATCAGGAACCTGGACTGCTGAGTTTTCTTTCCCAGGGAAAATGGAAAAAGGATGTGCCCGGGGGCCCCTGGCCCTGGGCCCCTGGCCCTGACTGCAAAAAATCCTTATATCGAAGGATGGAGCCCACACCGAAGTTGTCCCCACCTCAAACTTGTGCTGCCCTGATAGACCCAAGGGAGCCCTACAAACTGACATCAGGAACCTGGACTGCTGAGTTTTCTTTCCCAGGGAAAATGGAAAAAGGATGTGCCCAGGAGCCCCTGGCCCTGACTGCAAAAAATCCTTATATCGAAGGATGGACCCCACACCGAAGTTGTCCCCACCTCAAACTTGTGCTGCCCTGATACACCCAAGGGAGCCCTACAAACTGACATCAGGAACCTGGTGTGCTGAGTTTTTTTTCCCAGGGAAAATGGAAAAAGGATGTGCCCAGCGGCCCCTGGCCCTTGGCAGGGACCTCACTACAAGAAATCCTTATATCGAAGGATGGACCCCACACCGAAGTTGTCCCCACCTCAAACTTGTGCTGCCCTGATAGACCCAAGGGAGCCCTACAAACTGACATCGGGAACCTGGACTGCTGAGTTTTCTTTCCCAGGGAAAATGGAAAAAGGATGTGCCCAGGGGCCCCTGGCCCTGGACAGGAACCTCACTACAAAAAATCCTTATATCGAAGGATGGACCCCACACCAAAGTTGTTGCAACCTCAAACTTGTGCTACCCTGATAGACCCAAGGGAGCCCTACAAACTGACATCAGGAACTTGGACTGCTGAGTTTTCTTTCCCAGGGAAAATGGAAAAAGGATGTGCCCAGGGGCCCGTGGCCCTGGACAGGAACCTCACTGCAAAACATCCTTATATCGAAGGATGGAGCCCACACCGAAGTTGTCCCCACCTCAAACATGTGCAGCTCTGATACACCCAAGGGAGCCCTACAAACTGACATCAGGAACCTGGACTGCTGAGTTTTCTTTCCCAGGGAAAATGGGAAAAGGATGTGCCCTGGGGCCCCTGGCCCTGGGCTGGGCCTCACTGAAAAAAATCCTTATATCGAAGGATGGACCCCACACCGAAGTTGTCCCCACCTCAAACTTGTGCTGCCCTGATAGACCCAAGGGAGCTCTACAAACTGACATCAGGAACCTGGACTGCTGACTTTTCTTTCCCAGGGGAAATGGAAAAAGGATGTGCCCAGGGGCCCCTGCCCCTGACTGCAAAAAATCCTTATATCGAAGGATGGACCCCACACCGAAGTTGTCCCCACCTCAAACTTGTGCTGCCCTGATAGACCCAAGGGAGCCCTACAAACTGACATCAGGAACCTGGACTGCTGAGTTTTCCTTCCCAGGGAAAATGGAAAAAGGATGTGCACAGGGGCCCCTGGACATGGGCTGGGCCTCAATGCAAAAAATCCTTATATCGAAGGATGGACCCCACACCGAAGTTGTCCCCACCTCAAACTTGTGCTGCCCTGATAGACCCAAGGGAGCCCTACAAACTGACATCAGGAACCTGGACTGCTGAGTTTTCTTTCCCAGGGAAAATGGAAAAAGGATGTGCACAGGGGCCCCTGGCCCTGACTGCAAAAAATCTTTGTATCGAAGGATGCACCCCACACCGAAGGTGTCCCCAACTCAAACTTGTGCTGCCCTGATAGACCCAAGGGAGCCCTACAAACTGACATCAGGAACCTGGACTGCTGAGTTTTCTTTCCCAGGGAAAATGGAAAAAGGATGTGCACAGGGGCCCCTCGCCATGACTGCAAAAAATCCTTATATCGAAGGATGGACCCCACACCAAAGTTGTCCCCACCTCAAACTCGTGCTGCCCTGATAGACCCAAGGGAGCCCTACAAACTGACATCAGGAACCTGGACTGCTGAGTTTTCTTTCCCAGGGAAAATGGCCAAAGGGTGTGCCCAGGGGCCCCTGGCCCTGACTTCAAAAAATCCTTATATCGAAGGATGGACCCCACACCGAAGTTGTCCCCACCTCAAACTTGTGCTGCCCTGATAGACCCAAGGGAGCCCTACAAACTGACATCAGGAACCTGGACTGCTGAGTTTTCTTTCCCAGGGAAAATGGAAAAAGGATGTGCCCAGCGGCCCCTGGCCCTTGGCAGGGACCTCACAACAAGAAATCCTTATATCGAAGGATGGACCCCACACCAAAGTTGTCCCCACCTCAAACTTGTGCTGCCCTGATAGACCCAAGGGAGCCCTACAAACTGACATCAGGAACCTGGACTGCTGAGTTTTCTTTCCCAGGGAAAATGGAAAAAGGATGTGCACAGGGGCCCCTGGCCCTGGGCAGGGGCCTCACTGCAAAAAATCCTTATATCGAAGGATGGACCCCACACCGAAGTTGTCCCCACCTCAAACTTGTGCTGCCCTGATAGACCCAAGGGAGCCCTACAAACTGACATCAGGAACCTGGACTGCTGAGTTTTCTTTCCCAGGGAAAATGGAAAAAGGATGTGCCCAGGGGCCCCTGGCCCTGACTGCAAAAAATCCTTATATCGAAGGATGGACCCCACACCAAAGTTGTCCCCACCTCAAACTTGTGCTGCCCTGATAGACCCAAGGGAGCCCTACAAACTGACATCAGGAACCTGGACTGCTGAGTTTTCTTTCCCAGGGAAAATGGAAAAAGGATGTGCCCGGGGGCCCCTGGCCCTGGGCCCCTGGCCCTGACTGCAAAAAATCCTTATATCGAAGGATGGAGCCCACACCGAAGTTGTCCCCACCTCAAACTTGTGCTGCCCTGATAGACCCAAGGGAGCCCTACAAACTGACATCAGGAACCTGGACTGCTGAGTTTTCTTTCCCAGGGAAAATGGAAAAAGGATGTGCCCAGGGGCCCCTGGCCCTGACTGCAAAAAATCCTTATATCGAAGGATGGACCCCACACCGAAGTTGTCCCCACCTCAAACTCGTGCTGCCCTGATAGACCCAAGGGAGCCCTACAAACTGACATCAGGAACCTTGTGTGCTGAGTTTTTTTTCCCAGGGAAAATGGAAAAAGGATGTGCCCAGCGGCCCCTGGCCCTTGGCAGGGACCTCACTACAAGAAATCCTTATATCAAAGGATGGACCCCACACCGAAGTTGTCCCCACCTCAAACTTGTGCTGCCCTGATAGACCCAAGGGAGCCCTACAAACTGACATCGGGAACCTGGACTGCTGAGTTTTCTTTCCCAGGGAAAATGGAAAAAGGATGTGCCCAGGGGCCCCTGGCCCTGGACAGGAACCTCACTACAAAAAATCCTTATATCGAAGGATGCACCCCACACCAAAGTTGTTGCAACCTCAAACTTGTGCTACCCTGATAGACCCAAGGGAGCCCTACAAACTGACATCAGGAACTTGGACTGCTGAGTTTTCTTTCCCAGGGAAAATGGAAAAAGGATGTGCCCAGGGGCCCGTGGCCCTGGACAGGAACCTCACTGCAAAATATCCTTATATCGAAGGATGGAGCCCACACCGAAGTTGTCCCCACCTCAAACATGTGCAGCTCTGATACACCCAAGGGAGCCCTACAAACTGACATCAGGAACCTGGACTGCTGAGTTTTCTTTCCCAGGGAAAATGGAAAAAGGATGTGCCCTGGGGCCCCTGGCCCTGGGCTGGGCCTCACTGAAAAAAATCCTTATATCGAAGGATGGACCCCACACCGAAGTTGTCCCCACCTCAAACTTGTGCTGCCCTGATAGACCCAAGGGAGCTCTACAAACTGACATCAGGAACCTGGACTGCTGAGTTTTCTTTCCCAGGGAAAATGGAAAAAGGTTGTGCCCTGGGGCCCCTGGCCCTGGGCTGGGCCTCACTGAAAAAAATCCTTATATCGAAGGATGGACCCCACACCGAAGTTGTCCCCACCTCAAACTTGTGCTACCCTGATACACCCAAGGGAGCCCTACAAACTGACATCAGGAACCTGGACTGCTGAGTTTTCTTTCCCAGGGAAAATGAAAAAGGATGTGCCCAGGGGCCCCTGGCCCTGGGCTGGGCCTCACTGCAAAAAATCCTTATATCGAAGGAAGGACCCCACACCGAAGTTGTCCCCACCTCAAACTTGTGCTGCCCTGATAGACCCAAGGGAGCCCTACAAACTGACATCAGGAACCTGGACTGCTGAGTTTTCTTTCCCAGGGAAAATGGAAAAAGGATGTGCACAGGGGCCCCTGGCCATGGACAGGAACCTCACTACAAAAAATCCTTATATCGAAGGATGCACCCCACACCAAAGTTGTTGCAGCCTCAAACTTGTGCTACCCTGATAGACCCAAGGGAGCCCTACAAACTGACATCAGGAACTTGGACTGCTGAGTTTTCTTTCCCAGGGAAAATGGAAAAAGGATGTGCCCAGGGGCCCGTGGCCCTGGACAGGAACCTCACTGCAAAATATCCTTATATCGAAGGATGGAGCCCACACCGAAGTTGTCCCCACCTCAAACATGTGCAGCTCTGATACACCCAAGGGAGCCCTACAAACTGACATCAGGAACCTGGACTGCTGAGTTTTCTTTCCCAGGGAAAATGGAAAAAGGATGTGCCCAGGGGCCCCTGGCCCTGACTGCAAAAAATCCTTATATCGAAGGATGGACCCCACACCGAAGATGTCCCCACGTCAAACTTGTGCTGCCCTGATAGACCCAAGGGAGCCCTACAAACTGACATCAGGAACCTGGACTGCTGAGTTTTCTTTCCCAGGGAAAATGGAAAAAGGATGTGCCCAGGGGCCCCTGGCCCTGACTGCAAAGAATCCTTATATCGAAGGATGGACCCCACACCGAAGTTGTCCCCACCTCAAACTTGTGCTGCCCTGATACACCCAAGGGAGCCCTACAAACTGACATCAGGAACCTGGACTGCTGAGTTTTCTTTCCCAGGGAAAATGGAAAAAGGATGTGCCCAGGGGCCCGTGGCCCTAGGTCCCTGGCCCTGACTGCAAAAAATCCTTATATCGAAGGATGGAACCCACACCGAAGTTGTCCCCACCTCAAACTTGTGCTGCCCTGATACACCCAAGGGAGCCCTACAAACTGACAACAGGAACTTGGACTGCTGAGTTTTCTTTCCCAGGGAAAATGATAAAAGGATGTGCCCAGGGGCCCCTGGCCCTGATTGCAAAAAATCCTTATATCGAAGGATGGACCCCACACCGAAGTTGTCCCCACCTCAAACTTGTGCTGCCCTGATACACCCAAGGGAGCCCTACAAACTGACATCAGGAACCTGGACTGCTGAGTTTTCTTTCCCAGGGAAAATGGAAAAAGGATGTGCCCAGGGGCCCCTGGACCTGGGCTGGGGCCTCTCTGCAAAGAATCCTTATATCGAAGGATGGACCCCACACCGAAGATGTCCCCACCGCAAACTTGTGCTGCCCTGATAGACCCAAGGGAGCCCTACAAACTGACATCAGGAACCTGGACTGCTGAGTTTTTTTTCCCAGGGAAAATGGAAAAAAGATGTGCCCAGGGGCCCCTGGCCCTGACTGCAAAAAATCCTTATATCGAAGGATGGAGCCCACACCGAATTTGTCCCCACCTCAAACTTGTGCTGCCCTGATACACCCAAGGGAGCCCTACAAACTGACATCAGGAACCTGGACTGCTGAGTTTTCTTTCCCAGGGAAAATGGAAAAAGGATGTGCCCAGGGGCCCCTGGCCCTGGGCTGGGGCCACACTGCAAAGAATCCATATATCGAAGGATGGACCCCACACCGAAGTTGTCCCCACCTCAAACTTGTGCTGCCCTGATAGACCCAAGGGAGCCCTACAAACTGACATCAGGAACCTGGACTGCTGAGTTTTCTTTCCCAGGGAAAATGGAAAAAGGATGTGCCCAGGGGCCCCTGGCCGTGACTGCAAAAAATCCTTATATCGAAGGATGGACCCCACACCGAAGTTGTCCCCACCTCAAACTTGTGCTGCCCTGATAGACCCAAGGGAACCCTACAAACTGACATCAGGAACCTGGACTGCTGAGTTTTCTTTCCCAGGGAAAATGGAAAAAGGATGTGCCCAGGGGCCCCTGGCCCTGGGCCCCTGGCCCTGACAGCAAAAAATCCTTATATCGAAGGATGGACCCCACACCGAAGTTGTCCCCACCTCAAACTTGTGCTGCCCTGATACACCCAAGGGAGCCCTACAAACTGACATCAGGAACCTGGACTGCTGAGTTTTCTTTCCCAGGGAAAATGGAAAAAGGATGTGCCCAGGGGCCCCTGGCCCTGACTGCAAAAAATCCTTATATCGAAGAATGGACCCCACACCGAAGTTGTCCCCACCTCAAACTTGTGCTGCCCTGATAGACCCAAGGGAGCCCTACAAGCTGACATCAGGAACCTGGACTGCTGAGTTTTCTTTCCCAGGGAAAATGGAAAAAGGATGTGCCCAGGGGCCCCTGGCCATGGACAGGGACCTCACTACAAAAAATCCTTATATCAAAGGATGCACCCCACACCAAAGTTGTCCCCACCTCAAACTTGTGCTGCCCTGATAGACCCAAGGGAGCCCTACAAACTGACATCAGGAACCTGGACTGCTGAGTTTTCTTTCCCAGGGAAAATGGGAAAAGGATGTGCCCAGGGGCCCCTGGCCCTGGACAGGGACCTCACTGCAAAAAATCCTTATATCGAAGGATGGAGCCCACACCGAAGTTGTCCCCACCTCAAACTTGTGCTGACCTGATAGACCCAAGGGAGCTCTAAAAACTGACATCAGGAACCGGGACTGCTGAGTTTTCTTTCCCAGGGAAAATGGAAAAAGGATGTGCCCTAGGGCCCCTGGTCCTGGCTGGGCCTCACTGAAAAAAATCCTTATATCGAAGGATGGACCCCACACCGAAGTTGTCCCCACCTCAAACTTGTGCTGCCCTGATAGACCCAAGGGAACCCTACAAACTGACATCAGGAACCTGGACTGCTGAGTTTTCTTTCCCAGGGAAAATGGAAAAAGGATGTGCCCAGGGGCCCCTGGCCCTGGGCCCCTGGCCCTGACAGCAAAAAATCCTTATATCGAAGGATGGACCCCACACCGAAGTTGTCCCCACCTCAAACTTGTACTGCCCTGATACACCCAAGGGAGCCCTACAAACTAACATCAGGAACCTGGACTGCTGAGTTTTCTTTCCCAGGGAAAATGGAAAAAGGATGTGCCCAGGGGCCCCTGGCCCTGACTGCAAAAAATCCTTATATCGAAGAATGGACCCCACACCGAAGTTGTCCCCACCTCAAACTTGTGCTGCCCTGATAGACCCAAGGGAGCCCTACAAGCTGACATCAGGAACCTGGACTGCTGAGTTTTCTTTCCCAGGGAAAATGGAAAAAGGATGTGCCCAGGGGCCCCTGGCCCTGGACAGGGACCTCACTACAAAAAATCCTTATATCGAAGGATGCACCCCACACCAAAGTTGTCCCCACCTCAAACTTGTGCTACCCTGATAGACCCAAGGGAGCCCTACAAACTGACATCAGGAACCTGGACTGCTGAGTTTTCTTTCCCAGGGAAAATGGGAAAAGGATGTGCCCAGGGGCCCCTGGCCCTGGACAGGAACCTCACTGCAAAAAATCCTTATATCGAAGGATGGAGCCCACACCGAAGTTGTCCCCACCTCAAACTTGTGCTGACCTGATAGACCCAAGGGAGCTCTACAAACTGACATCAGGAACCGGAACTGCTGAGTTTTCTTTCCCAGGGAAAATGGAAAAAGGATGTGCCCTAGGGCCCCTGGTCCTGGCTGGGCCTCACTGAAAAAAATCCTTATATCGAAGGATGGACCCCACACCGAAGTTGTCCCCACCTCAAACTTGTGCTGCCCTGATAGACCCAAGGGAGCCCTACAAACTGACATCAGGAACCTGGACTGCTGAGTTTTCTTTCCCAGGGAAAATGGCCAAAGGGTGTGCCAGGGGGACCCTGGCCCTGACTGCAAAGAATCCTAATATCGAAGGATGGACCCCACACCGAAGTTGTCCCCACCTCAAACTTGTGCTGCCCTGATACACCCAAGGGAGCCCTATAAATTGACATCAGGAACCTGGACTGCTGAGTTTTCTTTCCCAGGGAAAATGGAAAAAGGATGTGCCCAGGGGCCCCTGGCCCTGGGCAGGGACCTCACTGCAAAAAATCCTTATATCGAAGGATGGACCCCACACCGAAGTTGTCCCCACCTCAAACTTGTGCTGCCCTGATAGACCCAAGGGAGCCCTACAAACTGACATCAGGAACCTGGACTGCTGACTTTTCTTTCCCAGGGGAAATGGAAAAAGGATGTGCCCAGGGGCCCCTGGCCCTGACTGCAAAAAATCCTTATATCGAAGGATGGACCCCACACCGAAGTTGTCCCCACCTCAAACTTGTGCTGCCCTGATAGACCCAAGGGAACCCTACAAACTGACATCAGGAACCTGGACTGCTGAGTTTTCTTTCCCAGGGAAAATGGAAAAAGGATGTGCCCAGGGGCCCCTGGCCCTGGGCCCCTGGCCCTGACAGCAAAAAATCCTTATATCGAAGGATGGACCCCACACCGAAGTTGTCCCCACCTCAAACTTGTACTGCCCTGATACACCCAAGGGAGCCCTACAAACTGACATCGGGAACCTGGACTGCTGAGTTTTCTTTCCCAGGGAAAATGGAAAAAGGATGTGCCCAGCGGCCCCTGGCCCTTGGCAGGGACCTCACAACAAGAAATCCTTATATCGAAGGATGGAGCCCACACCGAAGTTGTCCCCACCTCAAACTTGTGCTGCCCTGATAGACCCAAGGGAGCCCTACAAACTGACATCAGGAACCTGGACTGCTGAGTTTTCTTTCCCAGGGAAAATGGAAAAAGGATGTGCACAGGGGCCCCTGGCCCTGGGCAGGGACCTCACTGCAAAAAATCCTTATATCGAAGGATGGACCCCACACCGAAGTTGTCCCCACCTCAAACTTGTGCTGCCCTGATAGACCCAAGGGAGCCCTACAAACTGACATCAGGAACCTGGACTGCTGAGTTTTCTTTCCCAGGGAAAATGGAGAAAGGATGTGCCCTGGGGCCCCTGGCCCTGACTGCTAAAAATCTTTGTATCGAAGGATGCACCCCACACCGAAGTTGTCCCCAACTCAAACTTGTGCTGCCCTGATACACCCAAGGAAGCCCTACAAACTGACATCAGGAACCTGGACTGCTGAGTTTTCTTTCCCAGGGAAAATGGAGAAAGGATGTGCCCAGGGGCCCCTGGCCCTGACTGCAAAAAATCCTTATATCGAAGGATGGACCCCACACCAAAGTTGTCCCCACCTCAAACTGGTGCTGCCCTGATAGACCCAAGGGAGCCCTACAAACTGACATCAGGAACCTGGACTGCTGAGTTTTCTTTCCCAGGGAAAATGGCCAAAGGATGTGCCCGGGGGCCCCTGGCCCTGACTGCAAAGAATCCTTATATCGAAGGATGGACCCCACACCGAAGTTGTCCCCACCTCAAACTTGTGCTGCCCTGATAGACCCAAGGGAGCCCTACAAACTGACATCAGGAACCTGGACTGCTGAGTTTTCTTTCCCAGGGAAAATGGAAAAAGGATGTGCCCGGGGGCCCCTGGCCCTGACTGCAAAAAATCCTTATATCGAAGGATGGAGCCCACACCGAAGTTGTCCCCACCTCAAACTTGTGCTGCCCTGATAGACCCAAGGGAGCCCTACAAACTGACATCAGGAACCTGGACTGCTGAGTTTTCTTTCCCAGGGAAAATGGCCAAAGGATGTGCCCGGGGGCCCCTGGCACTGACTGCAAAGAATCCTTATATCGAAGGATGGACCCCACACCGAAGTTGTCCCCACCTCAAACTTGTGCTGCCCTGATAGACCCAAGGGAGCCCTACAAACTGACATCAGGAACCTGGACTGCTGAGTTTTCCTTCCCAGGGAAAATGGAAAAAGGATGTGCACAGGGGCCCCTGGACATGGGCTGGGCCTCAATGCAAAAAATCCTTATATCGAAGGATGGACCCCACACCGAAGTTGTCCCCACCTCAAACTTGTGCTGCCCTGATAGACCCAAGGGAGCCCTACAAACTGACATCAGGAACCTGGACTGCTGAGTTTTCTTTCCCAGGGAAAATGGAAAAAGGATGTGCCCTGGGGCCCCTGGCCCTGACTGCAAAAAATCTTTGTATCGAAGGATGCACCCGACACCGAAGGTGTCCCCAACTCAAACTTGTGCTGCCCTGATAGACCCAAGGGAGCCCTACAAACTGACATCAGGAACCTGGACTGCTGAGTTTTCTTTCCCAGGGAAAATGGAAAAAGGATGTGCACAGGGGCCCCTCGCCATGACTGCAAAAAATCCTTATATCGAAGGATGGACCCCACACCAAAGTTGTCCCCACCTCAAACTCGTGCTGCCCTGATAGACCCAAGGGAGCCCTACAAACTGACATCAGGAACCTGGACTGCTGAGTTTTCTTTCCCAGGGAAAAAGGCCAAAGGGTGTGCCCAGGGGCCCCTGGCCCTGACTGCAAAAAATCCTTATATCGAAGGATGGACCCCACACCGAAGTTGTCCCCACCTCAAACTTGTGCTGCCCTGATAGACCCAAGGGAGCCCTACAAACTGACATCAGGAACCTGGACTGCTGAGTTTTCTTTCCCAGGGAAAATGGAAAAAGGATGTGCCCAGCGGCCCCTGGCCCTTGGCAGGGACCTCACAACAAGAAATCCTTATATCGAAGGATGGACCCCACACCGAAGTTGTCCCCACCTCAAACTTGTGCTGCCCTGATAGACCCAAGGGAGCCCTACAAACTGACATCAGGAACCTGGACTGCTGACTTTTCTTTCCCAGGGGAAATGGAAAAAGGATGTGCCCAGGGGCCCCTGGCCCTGACTGCAAAAAATCCTTATATCGAAGGATGGACCCCACACCGAAGTTGTCCCCACCTCAAACTTGTGCTGCCCTGATAGACCCAAGGGAACCCTACAAACTGACATCAGGAACCTGGACTGCTGAGTTTTCTTTCCCAGGGAAAATGGAAAAAGGATGTGCCCAGGGGCCCCTGGCCCTGGGCCCCTGGCCCTGACAGCAAAAAATCCATATATCGAAGGATGGACCCCACACCGAAGTTGTCCCCACCTCAAACTTGTACTGCCCTGATACACCCAAGGGAGCCCTACAAACTGACATCGGGAACCTGGACTGCTGAGTTTTCTTTCCCAGGGAAAATGGAAAAAGGATGTGCACAGGGGCCCCTGGCCCTGGACAGGGACCTCACTACAAAAAATCCTTATATCGAAGGATGCACCCCACACCAAAGTTGTCCCCACCTCAAACTTGTGCTACCCTGATAAACCCAAGGGAGCCCTACAAACTGACATCAGGAACCTGGACTGCTGAGTTTTCTTTCCCAGGGAAAATGGGAAAAGGATGTGCCCAGGGGCCCCTGGCCCTGGACAGGGACCTCACTGCAAAAAATCCTTATATCGAAGGATGGAGCCCACACCGAAGTTGTCCCCACCTCAAACTTGTGCTGCCCTGATACACCCAAGGGAGCTCTACAAACTGACATCAGGAACCGGGACTGCTGAGTTTTCTTTCCCAGGGAAAATGGAAAAAGGATGTGCCCTAGGGCCCCTGGTCCTGGCTGGGCCTCACTGAAAAAAATCCTTATATCGAAGGATGGACCCCACACCGAAGTTGTCCCCACCTCAAACTTGTGCTGCCCTGATAGACCCAAGGGAGCCCTACAAACTGACATCAGGAACCTGGACTGCTGAGTTTTCTTTCCCAGGGAAAATGGCCAAAGGGTGTGCCAGGGGGCCCCTGGCCCTGACTGCAAAAAATCCTTATATCGAAGGATGGAGCCCACACCGAAGTTGTCCCCACCTCAAACTTGTGCTGCCCTGATACACCCAAGGGAGCCCTATAAACTGACATCAGGAACCTGGACTGCTGAGTTTTCTTTCCCAGGGAAAATGGAAAAAGGATGTGCCCAGGGGCCCCTGGCCCTGGGCAGGGACCTCACTGCAAAAAATCCTTATATCGAAGGATGGACCCCACACCGAAGTTGTCCCCACCTCAAACTTGGGCTGCCCTGATAGACCCAAGGGAGCCCTACAAACTGACATCAGGAACCTGGACTGCTGACTTTTCTTTCCCAGGGGAAATGGAAAAAGGATGTGCCCAGGGGCCCCTGGCCCTGACTGCAAAAAATCCTTATATCGAAGGATGGACCCCACTCCGAAGTTGTCCCCACCTCAAACTTGTGCTGCCCTGATAGACCCAAGGGAGCCCTACAAACTGACATCAGGAACCTGGACTGCTGAGTTTTCTTTCCCAGGGAAAATGGAAAAAGGATGTGCCCAGGGGCCCCGGCCCTGGGCAGGGACCTCACTGCAAAAAATCCTTATATCGAAGGATGGACCCCACACCGAAGTTGTCCCCACCTCAAACTTGTGCTGCCCTGATAGACCCAAGGGAGCCCTACAAACTGACATCAGGAACCTGGACTGCTGAGTTTTCTTTCCCAGGGGAAATGGAAAAAGGATGTGCCCAGGGGCCCCTGGCCCTGACTGCAAAAAATCTTTGTATCGAAGGATGCACCCCACACCGAAGGTGTCCCCAACTCAAACTTGTGCTGCCCTGATAGACCCAAGGGAGCCCTACAAACTGACATCAGGAACCTGGACTGCTGAGTTTTCTTTCCCAGGGAAAATGGAAAAAGGATGTGCACAGGGGCCCCTCGCCATGACTGCAAAAAATCCTTATATCGAAGGATGGACCCCACACCAAAGTTGTCCCCACCTCAAACTCGTGCTGCCCTGATAGACCCAAGGGAGCCCTACAAACTGACATCAGGAACCTGGACTGCTGAGTTTTCTTTCCCAGGGAAAATGGCCAAAGGGTGTGCCCAGGGGCCCCTGGCCCTGACTTCAAAAAATCCTTATATCGAAGGATGGACCCCACACCGAAGTTGTCCCCACCTCAAACTTGTGCTGCCCTGATAGACCCAAGGGAGCCCTACAAACTGACATCAGGAACCTGGACTGCTGAGTTTTCTTTCCCAGGGAAAATGGAAAAAGGATGTGCCCAGCGGCCCCTGGCCCTTGGCAGGGACCTCACAACAAGAAATCCTTATATCGAAGGATGGACCCCACACCAAAGTTGTCCCCACCTCAAACTTGTGCTGCCCTGATAGACCCAAGGGAGCCCTACAAACTGACATCAGGAACCTGGACTGCTGAGTTTTCTTTCCCAGGGAAAATGGAAAAAGGATGTGCACAGGGGCCCCTGGCCCTGGGCAGGGACCTCACTGCAAAAAATCCTTATATCGAAGGATGGACCCCACACCGAAGTTGTCCCCACCTCAAACTTGTGCTGCCCTGATAGACCCAAGGGAGCCCTACAAACTGACATCAGGAACCTGGACTGCTGAGTTTTCTTTCCCAGGGAAAATGGAAAAAGGATGTGCCCTGGGGCCCCTGGCCCTGACTGCTAAAAATCTTTGTATCGAAGGATGCACCCCACACCGAAGTTGTCCCCAACTCAAACTTGTGCTGCCCTGATACACCCAAGGAAGCCCTACAAACTGACATCAGGAACCTGGACTGCTGAGTTTTCTTTCCCAGGGAAAATGGAGAAAGGATGTGCCCAGGGGCCCCTGGCCCTGACTGCAAAAAATCCTTATATCGAAGGATGGACCCCACACCAAAGTTGTCCCCACCTCAAACTTGTGCTGCCCTGATAGACCCAAGGGAGCCCTACAAACTGACATCAGGAACCTGGACTGCTGAGTTTTCTTTCCCAGGGAAAATGGCCAAAGGATGTGCCCGGGGGCCCCTGGCCCTGACTGCAAAGAATCCTTATATCGAAGGATGGACCCCACACCGAAGTTGTCCCCACCTCAAACTTGTGCTGCCCTGATAGACCCAAGGGAGCCCTACAAACTGACATCAGGAACCTGGACTGCTGAGTTTTCTTTCCCAGGGAAAATGGAAAAAGGATGTGCCCGGGGGCCCCTGGCCCTGACTGCAAAAAATCCTTATATCGAAGGATGGAGCCCACACCGAAGTTGTCCCCACCTCAAACTTGTGCTGCCCTGATAGACCCAAGGGAGCCCTACAAACTGACATCAGGAACCTGGACTGCTGAGTTTTCTTTCCCAGGGAAAATGGCCAAAGGATGTGCCCGGGGGCCCCTGGCACTGACTGCAAAGAATCCTTATATCGAAGGATGGACCCCACACCGAAGTTGTCCCCACCTCAAACTTGTGCTGCCCTGATAGACCCAAGGGAGCCCTACAAACTGACATCAGGAACCTGGACTGCTGAGTTTTCCTTCCCAGGGAAAATGGAAAAAGGATGTGCACAGGGGCCCCTGGACATGGGCTCGGCCTCAATGCAAAAAATCCTTATATCGAAGGATGGACCCCACACCGAAGTTGTCCCCACCTCAAACTTGTGCTGCCCTGATAGACCCAAGGGAGCCCTACAAACTGACATCAGGAACCTGGACTGCTGAGTTTTCTTTCCCAGGGAAAATGGAAAAAGGATGTGCCCAGGGGCCCCTGGCCCTGACTGCAAAAAATCTTTTTATCGAAGGATGCACCCCACACCGAAGGTGTCCCCAACTCAAACTTGTGCTGCCCTGATAGACCCAAGGGAGCCCTACAAACTGACATCAGGAACCTGGACTGCTGAGTTTTCTTTCCCAGGGAAAATGGAAAAAGGATGTGCACAGGGGCCCCTCGCCATGACTGCAAAAAATCCTTATATCGAAGGATGGACCCCACACCAAAGTTGTCCCCACCTCAAACTCGTGCTGCCCTGATAGACCCAAGGGAGCCCTACAAACTGACATCAGGAACCTGGACTGCTGAGTTTTCTTTCCCAGGGAAAATGGCCAAAGGGTGTGCCCAGGGGCCCCTGGCCCTGACTTCAAAAAATCCTTATATCGAAGGATGGACCCCACACCGAAGTTGTCCCCACCTCAAACTTGTGCTGCCCTGATAGACCCAAGGGAGCCCTACAAACTGACATCAGGAACCTGGACTGCTGAGTTTTCTTTCCCAGGGAAAATGGAAAAAGGATGTGCCCAGCGGCCCCTGGCCCTTGGCAGGGACCTCACAACAAGAAATCCTTATATCGAAGGATGGACCCCACACCAAAGTTGTCCCCACCTCAAACTTGTGCTGCCCTGATAGACCCAAGGGAGCCCTACAAACTGACATCAGGAACCTGGACTGCTGAGTTTTCTTTCCCAGGGAAAATGGAAAAAGGATGTGCACAGGGGCCCCTGGCCCTGGGCAGGGACCTCACTGCAAAAAATCCTTATATCGAAGGATGGACCCCACACCGAAGTTGTCCCCACCTCAAACTTGTGCTGCCCTGATAGACCCAAGGGAGCCCTACAAACTGACATCAGGAACCTGGACTGCTGAGTTTTCTTTCCCAGGGAAAATGGAAAAAGGATGTGCCCTGGGGCCCCTGGCCCTGACTGCAAAAAATCTTTGTATCAAAGGATGCACCCCACACCGAAGTTGTCCCCAACTCAAACTTGTGCTGCCCTGATACACCCAAGGAAGCCCTACAAACTGACATCAGGAACCTGGACTGCTGAGTTTTCTTTCCCAGGGAAAATGGAGAAAGGATGTGACCAGGGGCCCCTGGCCCTGACTGCAAAAAATCCTTATATCGAAGGATGGACCCCACACCAAAGTTGTCCCCACCTCAAACTTGTGCTGCCCTGATAGACCCAAGGGAGCCCTACAAACTGACATCAGGAACCTGGACTGCTGAGTTTTCTTTCCCAGGGAAAATGGCCAAAGGATGTGCCCGGGGGCCCCTGGCACTGACTGCAAAGAATCCTTATATCGAAGGATGGACCCCACACCGAAGTTGTCCCCACCTCAAACTTGTGCTGCCCTGATAGACCCAAGGGAGCCCTACAAACTGACATCAGGAACCTGGACTGCTGAGTTTTCTTTCCCAGGGAAAATGGAAAAAGGATGTGCCCTGGGGCCCCTGGCCCTGGGCCCCTGGCCCTGACTGCAAAAAATCCTTATATCGAAGGATGGAGCCCACACCGAAGTTGTCCCCACCTCAAACTTGTGCTGCCCTGATAGACCCAAGGGAGCCCTACAAACTGACATCAGGAACCTGGACTGCTGAGTTTTCTTTCCCAGGGAAAATGGAAAAAGGATGTGCACAGGGGCCCCTGGCCCTGACTGCAAAAAATCCTTATATCGAAGGATGGACCCCACACCGAAGTTGTCCCCACCTCAAACTTGTGCTGCCCTGATACACCCAAGGGAGCCCTACAAACTGACATCGGGAACCTGGACTGCTGAGTTTTCTTTCCCAGGGAAAATGGAAAAAGGATGTGCCCAGGGGCCCCTGGCCCTTGGCAGGGACCTCACTACAAGAAATCCTTATATCGAAGTATGGACCCCACACCTAAGTTGTCCCCACCTCAAACTTGTGCTGCCCTGATAGACCCAAGGGAGCCCTACAAACTGACATCGGGAACCTGGACTGCTGAGTTTTCTTTCCCAGGGAAAATGGAAAAAGGATGTGCCCAGGGGCCCCTGGCCCTGGACAGGAACCTCACTACAAAAAATCCTTATATCGAAGGATGCACCCCACACCAAAGTTGTTGCAACCTCAAACTTGTGCTACCCTGATAGACCCAAGGGAGCCCTACAAACTGACATCAGGAACTTGGACTGCTGAGTTTTCTTTCCCAGGGAAAATGGAAAAAGGATGTGCCCAGGGGCCCGTGGCCCTGGACAGGAACCTCACTGCAAAATATCCTTATATCGAAGGATGGAGCCCACACCGAAGTTGTCCCCACCTCAAACATGTGCAGCTCTGATAGACCCAAGGGAGCCCTACAAACTGACATCAGGAACCTGGACTGCTGAGTTTTCTTTCCCAGGGAAAATGGAAAAAGGATGTGCCCTGGGGCCCCTGGCCCTGGGCTGGGACTCACTGCAAAAAATCCTTATATCGAAGGATGGACCCCACACCGAAGTTGTCCCCACCTCAAACTTGTGCTGCCCTGATAGACCCAAGGGAGCCCTACAAACTGACATCAGGAACCTGGACTGCTGAGTTTTCTTTCCCAGGGAAAATGGAAAAAGGATGTGCCCTGGGGCCCCTGGCCCTGACTGCAAAAAATCTTTGTATCGAAGGATGCACCCCACACCGAAGTTGTCCCCAACTCAAACTTGTGCTGCCCTGATACACCCAAGGAAGCCCTACAAACTGACATCAGGAACCTGGACTGCTGAGTTTTCTTTCCCAGGGAAAATGGAGAAAGGATGTGACCAGGGGCCCCTGGCCCTGACTGCAAAAAATCCTTATATCGAAGGATGGACCCCACACCAAAGTTGTCCCCACCTCAAACTTGTGCTGCCCTGATAGACCCAAGGGAGCCCTACAAACTGACATCAGGAACCTGGACTGCTGAGTTTTCTTTCCCAGGGAAAATGGCCAAAGGATGAGCCCGGGGACCCCTGGCACTGACTGCAAAGAATCCTTATATCGAAGGATGGACCCCACACCGAAGTTGTCCCCACCTCAAACTTGTGCTGCCCTGATAGACCCAAGGGAGCCCTACAAACTGACATCAGGAACCTGGACTGCTGAGTTTTCTTTCCCAGGGAAAATGGAAAAAGGATGTGCCCGGGGGCCCCTGGCCCTGGGCCCCTGGCCCTGACTGCAAAAAATCCTTATATCGAAGGATGGAGCCCACACCGAAGTTGTCCCCACCTCAAACTTGTGCTGCCCTGATAGACCCAAGGGAGCCCTACAAACTGACATCAGGAACCTGGACTGCTGAGTTTTCTTTCCCAGGGAAAATGGAAAAAGGATGTGCCCAGGGGCCCCTGGCCCTGACTGCAAAAAATCCTTATATCGAAGGATGGACCCCACACCGAAGTTGTCCCCACCTCAAACTTGTGCTGCCCTGATACACCCAAGGGAGCCCTACAAACTGACATCGGGAACCTGGACTGCTGAGTTTTCTTTCCCAGGGAAAATGGAAAAAGGATGTGCCCAGGGGCCCCTGGCCCTTGGCAGGGACCTCACTACAAGAAATCCTTATATCGAAGTATGGACCCCACACCTAAGTTGTCCCCACCTCAAACTTGTGCTGCCCTGATAGACCCAAGGGAGCCCTACAAACTGACATCGGGAACCTGGACTGCTGAGTTTTCTTTCCCAGGGAAAATGGAAAAAGGATGTGCCCAGGGGCCCCTGGCCCTGGACAGGAACCTCACTACAAAAAATCCTTATATCGAAGGATGCACCCCACACCAAAGTTGTTGCAACCTCAAACTTGTGCTACCCTGATAGACCCAAGGGAGCCCTACAAACTGACATCAGGAACTTGGACTGCTGAGTTTTCTTTCCCAGGGAAAATGGAAAAAGGATGTGCCCAGGGGCCCGTGGCCCTGGACAGGAACCTCACTGCAAAATATCCTTATATCGAAGGATGGAGCCCACACCGAAGTTGTCCCCACCTCAAACATGTGCAGCTCTGATACACCCAAGGGAGCCCTACAAACTGACATCAGGAACCTGGACTGCTGAGTTTTCTTTCCCAGGGAAAATGGAAAAAGGATGTGCCCTGGGGCCCCTGGCCCTGGGCTGGGCCACACTGAAAAAAATCCTTATATCGAAGGATGGACCCCACACCGAAGTTGTCCCCACCTCAAACTTGTGCTGCCCTGATAGACCCAAGGGAGCTCTACAAACTGACATCAGGAACCTGGACTGCTGAGTTTTCTTTCCCAGGGAAAATGGAAAAAGGATGTGCCCAGGGGCCCCTGGCCCTGACTGCAAAAAATCTTTGTATCGAAGGATGCACCCCACACCGAAGGTGTCCCCAACTCAAACTTGTGCTGCCCTGATAGACCCAAGGGAGCCCTACAAACTGACATCAGGAACCTGGACTGCTGAGTTTTCTTTCCCAGGGAAAATGGAAAAAGGATGTGCACAGGGGCCCCTCGCCATGACTGCAAAAAATCCTTATATCGAAGGATGGACCCCACACCAAAGTTGTCCCCACCTCAAACTCGTGCTGCCCTGATAGACCCAAGGGAGCCCTACAAACTGACATCAGGAACCTGGACTGCTGAGTTTTCTTTCCCAGGGAAAATGGCCAAAGGATGTGCCCAGGGGCCCCTGGCCCTGACTTCAAAAAATCCTTATATCGAAGGATGGACCCCACACCGAAGTTGTCCCCACCTCAAACTTGTGCTGCCCTGATAGACCCAAGGGAGCCCTACAAACTGACATCAGGAACCTGGACTGCTGAGTTTTCTTTCCCAGGGAAAATGGAAAAAGGATGTGCACAGGGGCCCCTGGCCCTGGGCAGGGACCTCACTGCAAAAAATCCTTATATCGAAGGATGGACCCCACACCGAAGTTGTCCCCACCTCAAACTTGTGCTGCCCTGATAGACCCAAGGGAGCCCTACAAACTGACATCAGGAACCTGGACTGCTGAGTTTTCTTTCCCAGGGAAAATGGAAAAAGGATGTGCCCTGGGGCCCCTGGCCCTGACTGCAAGAAATCTTTGTATCAAAGGATGCACCCCACACCGAAGTTGTCCCCAACTCAAACTTGTGCTGCCCTGATACACCCAAGGAAGCCCTACAAACTGACATCAGGAACCTGGACTGCTGAGTATTCTTTCCCAGGGAAAATGGAGAAAGGATGTGACCAGGGGCCCCTGGCCCTGACTGCAAAGAATCCTTATATCGAAGGATGGACCCCACACCAAAGTTGTCCCCACCTCAAACTTGTGCTGCCCTGATAGACCCAAGGGAGCCCTACAAACTGACATCAGGAACCTGGACTGCTGAGTTTTCTTTCCCAGGGAAAATGGCCAAAGGATGTGCCCGGGGGCCCCTGGCACTGACTGCAAAGAATCCTTATATCGAAGGATGGACCCCACACCGAAGTTGTCCCCACCTCAAACTTGTGCTGCCCTGATAGACCCAAGGGAGCCCTACAAACTGACATCAGGAACCTGGACTGCTGAGTTTTCTTTCCCAGGGAAAATGGAAAAAGGATGTGCCCGGGGGCCCCTGGCCCTGGGCCCCTGGCCCTGACTGCAAAAAATCCTTATATCGAAGGATGGAGCCCACACCGAAGTTGTCCCCACCTCAAACTTGTGCTGCCCTGATAGACCCAAGGGAGCCCTACAAACTGACATCAGGAACCTGGACTGCTGAGTTTTCTTTCCCAGGGAAAATGGAAAAAGGATGTGCCCAGGGGCCCCTGGCCCTGACTGCAAAAAATCCTTATATCGAAGGATGGACCCCACACCGAAGTTGTCCCCACCTCAAACTTGTGCTGCCCTGATACACCCAAGGGAGCCCTACAAACTGACATCGGGAACCTGGACTGCTGAGTTTTCTTTCCCAGGGAAAATGGAAAAAGGATGTGCCCAGGGGCCCCTGGCCCTTGGCAGGGACCTCACTACAAGAAATCCTTATATCGAAGGATGGACCCCACACCTAAGTTGTCCCCACCTCAAACTTGTGCTGCCCTGATAGACCCAAGGGAGCCCTACAAACTGACATCGGGAACCTGGACTGCTGAGTTTTCTTTCCCAGGGAAAATGGAAAAAGGATGTGCCCAGGGGCCCCTGGCCCTGGACAGGAACCTCACTACAAAAAATCCTTATATCGAAGGATGCACCCCACACCAAAGTTGTTGCAACCTCAAACTTGTGCTACCCTGATAGACCCAAGGGAGCCCTACAAACTGACATCAGGAACCTGGACTGCTGAGTTTTCTTTCCCAGGGAAAATGGAAAAAGGATGTGCCCAGGGGCCCCTGGCCCTTGGCAGGGACCTCACTACAAGAAATCCTTATATCGAAGGATGGAGCCCACACCGAAGTTGTCCCCACCTCAAACATGTGCAGCTCTGATACACCCAAGGGAGCCCTACAAACTGACATCAGGAACCTGGACTGCTGAGTTTTCTTTCCCAGGGAAAATGGAAAAAGGATGTGCCCTGGGGCCCCTGGCCCTGGGCTGGGCCTCACTGCAAAAAATCCTTATATCGAAGGATGGACCCCACACCGAAGTTGTCCCCACCTCAAACTTGTGCTGCCCTGATAGACCCAAGGGAGCCCTACAAACTGACATCAGGAACCTGGACTGCTGAGTTTTCTTTCCCAGGGAAAATGGAAAAAGGATGTGCCCTGGGGCCCCTGGCCCTGACTGCAAAAAATCTTTGTATCGAAGGATGCACCCCACACCGAAGTTGTCCCCAACTCAAACTTGTGCTGCCCTGATACACCCAAGGAAGCCCTACAAACTGACATCAGGAACCTGGACTGCTGAGTTTTCTTTCCCAGGGAAAATGGAGAAAGGATGTGACCAGGGGCCCCTGGCCCTGACTGCAAAAAATCCTTATATCGAAGGATGGACCCCACACCGAAGTTGTCCCCACCTCAAACTTGTGCTGCCCTGATAGACCCAAGGGAGCCCTACAAACTGACATCAGGAACCTGGACTGCTGAGTTTTCTTTCCCAGGGAAAATGGCCAAAGGATGTGCCCGGGGGCCCCTGGCACTGACTGCAAAGAATCCTTATATCGAAGGATGGACCCCACACCGAAGTTGTCCCCACCTCAAACTTGTGCTGCCCTGATAGACCCAAGGGAGCCCTACAAACTGACATCAGGAACCTGGACTGCTGAGTTTTCTTTCCCAGGGAAAATGGAAAAAGGATGTGCCCGGGGGCCCCTGGCCCTGGGCCCCTGGCCCTGACTGCAAAAAATCCTTATATCGAAGGATGGAGCCCACACCGAAGTTGTCCCCACCTCAAACTTGTGCTGCCCTGATAGACCCAAGGGAGCCCTACAAACTGACATCAGGAACCTGGACTGCTGAGTTTTCTTTCCCAGGGAAAATGGAAAAAGGATGTGCCCAGGGGCCCCTGGCCCTGACTGCAAAAAATCCTTATATCGAAGGATGGACCCCACACCGATGTTGTCCCCACCTCAAACTTGTGCTGCCCTGATAGACCCAAGGGAGCCCTACAAACTGACATCGGGAACCTGGACTGCTGAGTTTTCTTTCCCAGGGAAAATGGAAAAAGGATGTGCCCAGGGGCCCCTGGCCCTTGGCAGGGACCTCACTACAAGAAATCCTTATATCGAAGTATGGACCCCACACCTAAGTTGTCCCCACCTCAAACTTGTGCTGCCCTGATAGACCCAAGGGAGCCCTACAAACTGACATCGGGAACCTGGACTGCTGAGTTTTCTTTCCCAGGGAAAATGGAAAAAGGATGTGCCCAGGGGCCCCTGGCCCTGGACAGGAACCTCACTACAAAAAATCCTTATATCGAAGGATGCACCCCACACCAAAGTTGTTGCAACCTCAAACTTGTGCTACCCTGATAGACCCAAGGGAGCCCTACAAACTGACATCAGGAACTTGGACTGCTGAGTTTTCTTTCCCAGGGAAAATGGAAAAAGGATGTGCCCAGGGGCCCGTGGCCCTGGACAGGAACCTCACTGCAAAATATCCTTATATCGAAGGATGGAGCCCACACCGAAGTTGTCCCCACCTCAAACTTGTGCAGCTCTGATACACCCAAGGGAGCCCTACAAACTGACATCAGGAACCTGGACTGCTGAGTTTTCTTTCCCAGGGAAAATGGAAAAAGGATGTGCCCTGGGGCCCCTGGCCCTGGGCTGGGCCTCACTGAAAAAAATCCTTATATCGAAGGATGGAGCCCACACCGAAGTTGTCCCCACCTCAAACTTGTGCTGCCCTGATAGACCCAAGGGAGCTCTACAAACTGACATCAGGAACCTGGACTGCTGAGTTTTCTTTCCCAGGGAAAATGGAAAAAGGATGTGCCCAGGGGCCCCTGGCCCTGACTGCAAAAAATCTTTGTATCGAAGGATGCACCCCACACCGAAGGTGTCCCCAACTCAAACTTGTGCTGCCCTGATAGACCCAAGGGAGCCCTACAAACTGACATCAGGAACCTGGACTGCTGAGTTTTCTTTCCCAGGGAAAATGGAAAAAGGGTGTGCACAGGGGCCCCTCGCCATGACTGCAAAAAATCCTTATATCGAAGGATGGACCCCACACCAAAGTTGTCCCCACCTCAAACTCGTGCTGCCCTGATAGACCCAAGGGAGCCCTACAAACTGACATCAGGAACCTGGACTGCTGAGTTTTCTTTCCCAGGGAAAATGGCCAAAGGGTGTGCCCAGGGGCCCCTGGCCCTGACTGCAAAAAATCCTTATATCGAAGGATGGACCCCACACCGAAGTTGTCCCCACCTCAAACTTGTGCTGCCCTGATTGACCCAAGGGAGCCCTACAAACTGACATCAGGAACCTGGACTGCTGAGTTTTCTTTCCCAGGGAAAACGGAAAAAGGATGTGCCCAGCGGCCCCTGGCCCTTGGCAGGGACCTCACAACAAGAAATCCTTATATCGAAGGATGGACCCCACACCAAAGTTGTCCCCACCTCAAACTTGTGCTGCCCTGATAGACCCAAGGGAGCCCTACAAACTGACATCAGGAACCTGGACTGCTGAGTTTTCTTTCCCAGGGAAAATGGAAAAAGGATGTGCACAGGGGCCCCTGGCCCTGGGCAGGGACCTCACTGCAAAAAATCCTTATATCGAAGGATGGACCCCACACCGAAGTTGTCCCCACCTCAAACTTGTGCTGCCCTGATAG
Source organism: Lonchura striata (assembly GCF_046129695.1). Lineage (NCBI taxonomy): Eukaryota > Metazoa > Chordata > Aves > Passeriformes > Estrildidae > Lonchura > Lonchura striata. The sequence goes on along the minus strand of NC_134636.1, from coordinate 257,093 downwards.
ACCCAAGGGAGCCCTACAAACTGACATCAGGAACCTGGACTGCTGAGTTTTCTTTCCCAGGGAAAATGGAAAAAGGATGTGCCCTGGGGCCCCTGGCCCTGACTGCAAAAAATCTTTGTATCAAAGGATGCACCCCACACCGAAGTTGTCCCCAACTCAAACTTGTGCTGCCCTGATACACCCAAGGAAGCCCTACAAACTGACATCAGGAACCTGGACTGCTGAGTATTCTTTCCCAGGGAAAATGGAGAAAGGATGTGACCAGGGGCCCCTGGCCCTGACTGCAAAAAATCCTTATATCGAAGGATGGACCCCACACCAAAGTTGTCCCCACCTCAAACTTGTGCTGCCCTGATAGACCCAAGGGAGCCCTACAAACTGACATCAGGAACCTGGACTGCTGAGTTTTTTTTCCCAGGGAAAATGGCCAAAGGATGTGCCCGGGGGCCCCTGGCACTGACTGCAAAGAATCCTTATATCGAAGGATGGACCCCACACCGAAGTTGTCCCCACCTCAAACTTGTGCTGCCCTGATAGACCCAAGGGAGCCCTACAAACTGACATCAGGAACCTGGACTGCTGAGTTTTCTTTCCCAGGGAAAATGGAAAAAGGATGTGCCCGGGGGCCCCTGGCCCTGGGCCCCTGTCCCTGACTGCAAAAAATCCTTATATCGAAGGATGGAGCCCACACCGAAGTTGTCCCCACCTCAAACTTGTGCTGCCCTGATAGACCCAAGGGAGCCTTACAAACTGACATCAGGAACCTGGACTGCTGAGTTTTCTTTCCCAGGGAAAATGGAAAAAGGATGTGCCCAGGGGCCCCTGGCCCTGACTGCAAAAAATCCTTATATCGAAGGATGGACCCCACACCGAAGTTGTCCCCACCTCAAACTTGTGCTGCCCTGATAGACCCAAGGGAGCCCTACAAACTGACATCGGGAACCTGGACTGCTGAGTTTTCTTTCCCAGGGAAAATGGAAAAAGGATGTGCCCAGGGGCCCCTGGCCCTTGGCAGGGACCTCACTACAAGAAATCCTTATATCGAAGGATGGACCCCACACCTAAGTTGTCCCCACCTCAAACTTGTGCTGCCCTGATAGACCCAAGGGAGCCCTACAAACTGACATCGGGAACCTGGACTGCTGAGTTTTCTTTCCCAGGGAAAATGGAAAAAGGATGTGCCCAGGGGCCCCTGGCCCTGGACAGGAACCTCACTACAAAAAATCCTTATATCGAAGGATGCACCCCACACCAAAGTTGTTGCAACCTCAAACTTGTGCTACCCTGATAGACCCAAGGGAGCCCTACAAACTGACATCAGGAACTTGGACTGCTGAGTTTTCTTTCCCAGGGAAAATGGAAAAAGGATGTGCCCAGGGGCCCGTGGCCCTGGACAGGAACCTCACTGCAAAATATCCTTATATCGAAGGATGGAGCCCACACCGAAGTTGTCCCCACCTCAAACATGTGCAGCTCTGATACACCCAAGGGAGCCCTACAAACTGACATCAGGAACCTGGACTGCTGAGTTTTCTTTCCCAGGGAAAATGGAAAAAGGATGTGCCCAGGGGCCCCTGGCCCTGGGCTGGGCCTCACTGCAAAAAATCCTTATATCGAAGGATGGACCCCACACCGAAGTTGTCCCCACCTCAAACTTGTGCTGCCCTGATAGACCCAAGGGAGCCCTACAAACTGACATCAGGAACCTGGACTGCTGAGTTTTCTTTCCCAGGGAAAATGGAGAAAGGATGTGACCAGGGGCCCCTGGCCCTGACTGCAAAAAATCTTTGTATCAAAGGATGCACCCCACACCGAAGTTGTCCCCAACTCAAACTTGTGCTGCCCTGATACACCCAAGGAAGCCCTACAAACTGACATCAGGAACCTGGACTGCTGAGTTTTCTTTCCCAGGGAAAATGGAAAAAGGATGTGACCAGGGGCCCCTGGCCCTGACTGCAAAAAATCCTTATATCGAAGGATGGACCCCACACCAAAGTTGTCCCCACCTCAAACTTGTGCTGCCCTGATAGACCCAAGGGAGCCCTACAAACTGACATCAGGAACCTGGACTGCTGAGTTTTCTTTCCCAGGGAAAATGGCCAAAGGATGTGCCCGGGGGCCCCTGGCACTGACTGCAAAGAATCCTTATATCGAAGGATGGACCCCACACCGAAGTTGTCCCCACCTCAAACTTGTGCTGCCCTGATAGACCCAAGGGAGCCCTACAAACTGACATCAGGAACCTGGACTGCTGAGTTTTCTTTCCCAGGGAAAATGGAAAAAGGATGTGCCCGGGGGCCCCTGGCCCTGGGCCCCTGGCCCTGACTGCAAAAAATCCTTATATCGAAGGATGGAGCCCACACCGAAGTTGTCCCCACCTCAAACTTGTGCTGCCCTGATAGACCCAAGGGAGCCCTACAAACTGACATCAGGAACCTGGACTGCTGAGTTTTCTTTCCCAGGGAAAATGGAAAAAGGATGTGCCCAGGGGCCCCTGGCCCTGACTGCAAAAAATCCTTATATCGAAGGATGGACCCCACACCGAAGTTGTCCCCACCTCAAACTTGTGCTGCCCTGATACACCCAAGGGAGCCCTACAAACTGATATCGGGAACCTGGACTGCTGAGTTTTCTTTCCCAGGGAAAATGGAAAAAGGATGTGCCCAGGGGCCCCTGGCCCTTGGCAGGGACCTCACTACAAGAAATCCTTATATCGAAGTATGGACCCCACACCTAAGTTGTCCCCACCTCAAACTTGTGCTGCCCTGATAGACCCAAGGGAGCCCTACAAACTGACATCAGGAACTTGGACTGCTGAGTTTTCTTTCCCAGGGAAAATGGAAAAAGGATGTGCCCAGGGGCCCGTGGCCCTGGACAGGAACCTCACTGCAAAATATCCTTATATCGAAGGATGGAGCCCACACCGAAGTTGTCCCCACCTCAAACATGTGCAGCTCTGATACACCCAAGGGAGCCCTACAAACTGACATCAGGAACCTGGACTGCTGAGTTTTCTTTCCCAGGGAAAATGGAAAAAGGATGTGCCCTGGGGCCCCTGGCCCTGACTGCAAAAAATCTTTGTATCGAAGGATGCACCCCACACCGAAGTTGTCCCCAACTCAAACTTGTGCTGCCCTGATACACCCAAGGAAGCCCTACAAACTGACATCAGGAACCTGGACTGCTGAGTTTTCTTTCCCAGGGAAAATGGAGAAAGGATGTGACCAGGGGCCCCTGGCCCTGACTGCAAAAAATCCTTATATCGAAGGATGGACCCCACACCAAAGTTGTCCCCACCTCAAACTTGTGCTGCCCTGATAGACCCAAGGGAGCCCTACAAACTGACATCAGGAACCTGGACTGCTGAGTTTTCTTTCCCAGGGAAAATGGCCAAAGGATGTGCCCGGGGGCCCCTGGCACTGACTGCAAAGAATCCTTATATCGAAGGATGGACCCCACACCGAAGTTGTCCCCACCTCAAACTTGTGCTGCCCTGATAGACCCAAGGGAGCCCTACAAACTGACATCAGGAACCTGGACTGCTGAGTTTTCTTTCCCAGGGAAAATGGAAAAAGGATGTGCCCGGGGGCCCCTGGCCCTGGGCCCCTGGCCCTGACTGCAAAAAATCCTTATATCGAAGGATGGAGCCCACACCGAAGTTGTCCCCACCTCAAACTTGTGCTGCCCTGATAGACCCAAGGGAGCCCTACAAACTGACATCAGGAACCCGGACTGCTGAGTTTTCTTTCCCAGGGAAAATGGAAAAAGGATGTGCCCAGGGGCCCCTGGCCCTGACTGCAAAAAATCCTTATATCGAAGGATGGACCCCACACCGAAGTTGTCCCCACCTCAAACTTGTGCTGCCCTGATACACCCAAGGGAGCCCTACAAACTGACATCGGGAACCTGGACTGCTGAGTTTTCTTTCCCAGGGAAAATGGAAAAAGGATGTGCCCAGGGGCCCCTGGCCCTTGGCAGGGACCTCACTACAAGAAATCCTTATATCGAAGTATGGACCCCACACCTAAGTTGTCCCCACCTCAAACTTGTGCTGCCCTGATAGACCCAAGGGAGCCCTACAAACTGACATCGGGAACCTGGACTGCTGAGTTTTCTTTCCCAGGGAAAATGGAAAAAGGATGTGCCCAGGGGCCCCTGGCCCTGGACAGGAACCTCACTACAAAAAATCCTTATATCGAAGGATGCACCCCACACCAAAGTTGTTGCAACCTCAAACTTGTGCTACCCTGATAGACCCAAGGGAGCCCTACAAACTGACATCAGGAACTTCGACTGCTGAGTTTTCTTTCCCAGGGAAAATGGAAAAAGGATGTGCCCAGGGGCCCGTGGCCCTGGACAGGAACCTCACTGCAAAATATCCTTATATCGAAGGATGGAGCCCACACCGAAGTTGTCCCCACCTCAAACATGTGCAGCTCTGATACACCCAAGGGAGCCCTACAAACTGACATCAGGAACCTGGACTGCTGAGTTTTCTTTCCCAGGGAAAATGGAAAAAGGATGTGCCCTGGGGCCCCTGGCCCTGGGCTGGGCCTCACTGAAAAAAATCCTTATATCGAAGGATGGACCCCACACCGAAGTTGTCCCCACCTCAAACTTGTGCTGCCCTGATAGACCCAAGGGAGCTCTACAAACTGACATCAGGAACCTGGACTGCTGAGTTTTCTTTCCCAGGGAAAATGGAAAAAGGATGTGCCCAGGGGCCCCTGGCCCTGACTGCAAAAAATCTTTGTATCGAAGGATGCACCCCACACCGAAGGTGTCCCCAACTCAAACTTGTGCTGCCCTGATAGACCCAAGGGAGCCCTACAAACTGACATCAGGAACCTGGACTGCTGAGTTTTCTTTCCCAGGGAAAATGGAAAAAGGATGTGCACAGGGGCCCCTCGCCATGACTGCAAAAAATCCTTATATCGAAGGATGGACCCCACACCAAAGTTGTCCCCACCTCAAACTCGTGCTGCCCTGATAGACCCAAGGGAGCCCTACAAACTGACATCAGGAACCTGGACTGCTGAGTTTTCTTTCCCAGGGAAAATGGCCAAAGGGTGTGCCCAGGGGCCCCTGGCCCTGACTTCAAAAAATCCTTATATCGAAGGATGGACCCCACACCGAAGTTGTCCCCACCTCAAACTTGTGCTGCCCTGATAGACCCAAGGGAGCCCTACAAACTGACATCAGGAACCTGGACTGCTGAGTTTTCTTTCCCAGGGAAAATGGAAAAAGGATGTGCCCAGCGGCCCCTGGCCCTTGGCAGGGACCTCACAACAAGAAATCCTTATATCGAAGGATGGACCCCACACCAAAGTTGTCCCCACCTCAAACTTGTGCTGCCCTGATAGACCCAAGGGAGCCCTACAAACTGACATCAGGAACCTGGACTGCTGAGTTTTCTTTCCCAGGGAAAATGGAAAAAGGATGTGCACAGGGGCCCCTGGCCCTGGGCAGGGACCTCACTGCAAAAAATCCTTATATCGAAGGATGGACCCCACACCGAAGTTGTCCCCACCTCAAACTTGTGCTGCCCTGATAGACCCAAGGGAGCCCTACAAACTGACATCAGGAACCTGGACTGCTGAGTTTTCTTTCCCAGGGAAAATGGAAAAAGGATGTGCCCTGGGGCCCCTGGCCCTGACTGCAAAAAATCTTTGTATCAAAGGATGCACCCCACACCGAAGTTGTCCCCAACTCAAACTTGTGCTGCCCTGATACACCCAAGGGAGCCCTACAAACTGACATCAGGAACCTGGACTGCTGAGTATTCTTTCCCAGGGAAAATGGAGAAAGGATGTGACCAGGGGCCCCTGGCCCTGACTGCAAAAAATCCTTATATCGAAGGATGGACCCCACACCGAAGTTGTCCCCACCTCAAACTTGTGCTGCCCTGATAGACCCAAGGGAGCCCTACAAACTGACATCAGGAACCTGGACTGCTGAGTTTTCTTTCCCAGGGAAAATGGCCAAAGGATGTGCCAGGGGGCCCCTGGCCCTGACTGCAAAGAATCCTTATATCGAAGGATGGACCCCACACCGAAGTTGTCCCCACCTCAAACTTGTGCTGCCCTGATAGACCCAAGGGAGCCCTACAAACTGACATCAGGAACCTGGACTGCTGAGTTTTCTTTCCCAGGGAAAATGGAAAAAGGATGTGCCCGGGGGCCCCTGGCCCTGGGCCCCTGGCCCTGACTGCAAAAAATCCTTATATCGAAGGATGGAGCCCACACCGAAGTTGTCCCCACCTCAAACTTGTGCTGCCCTGATAGACCCAAGGGAGCCCTACAAACTGACATCAGGAACCTGGACTGCTGAGTTTTCTTTCCCAGGGAAAATGGAAAAAGGATGTGCCCAGGGGCCCCTGGCCCTGACTGCAAAAAATCCTTATATCGAAGGATGGACCCCACACCGAAGTTGTCCCCACCTCAAACTTGTGCTGCCCTGATACACCCAAGGGAGCCCTACAAACTGATATCGGGAACCTGGACTGCTGAGTTTTCTTTCCCAGGGAAAATGGAAAAAGGATGTGCCCAGGGGCCCCTGGCCCTTGGCAGGGACCTCACTACAAGAAATCCTTATATCGAAGTATGGACCCCACACCTAAGTTGTCCCCACCTCAAACTTGTGCTGCCCTGATAGACCCAAGGGAGCCCTACAAACTGACATCGGGAACCTGGACTGCTGAGTTTTCTTTCCCAGGGAAAATGGAAAAAGGATGTGCCCAGGGGCCCCTGGCCCTGGACAGGAACCTCACTACAAAAAATCCTTATATCGAAGGATGCACCCCACACCAAAGTTGTTGCAACCTCAAACTTGTGCTACCCTGATAGACCCAAGGGAGCCCTACAAACTGACATCAGGAACTTGGACTGCTGAGTTTTCTTTCCCAGGGAAAATGGAAAAAGGATATGCCCAGGGGCCCGTGGCCCTGGACAGGAACCTCACTGCAAAATATCCTTATATCGAAGGATGGAGCCCACACCGAAGTTGTCCCCACCTCAAACATGTGCAGCTCTGATACACCCAAGGGAGCCCTACAAACTGACATCAGGAACCTGGACTGCTGAGTTTTCTTTCCCAGGGAAAATGGAAAAAGGATGTGCCCTGGGGCCCCTGGCCCTGACTGCAAAAAATCTTTGTATCGAAGGATGCACCCCACACCGAAGTTGTCCCCAACTCAAACTTGTGCTGCCCTGATACACCCAAGGAAGCCCTACAAACTGACATCAGGAACCTGGACTGCTGAGTTTTCTTTCCCAGGGAAAATGGAGAAAGGATGTGACCAGGGGCCCCTGGCCCTGACTGCAAAAAATCCTTATATCGAAGGATGGACCCCACACCAAAGTTGTCCCCACCTCAAACTTGTGCTGCCCTGATAGACCCAAGGGAGCCCTACAAACTGACATCAGGAACCTGGACTGCTGACTTTTCTTTCCCAGGGAAAATGGCCAAAGGATGTGCCCGGGGGCCCCTGGCACTGACTGCAAAGAATCCTTATATCGAAGGATGGACCCCACACCGAAGTTGTCCCCACCTCAAACTTGTGCTGCCCTGATAGACCCAAGGGAGCCCTACAAACTGACATCAGGAACCTGGACTGCTGAGTTTTCTTTCCCAGGGAAAATGGAAAAAGGATGTGCCCGGGGGCCCCTGGCCCTGGGCCCCTGGCCCTGACTGCAAAAAATCCTTATATCGAAGGATGGAGCCCACACCGAAGTTGTCCCCACCTCAAACTTGTGCTGCCCTGATAGACCCAAGGGAGCCCTAGAAACTGACATCAGGAACCTGGACTGCTGAGTTTTCTTTCCCAGGGAAAATGGAAAAAGGATGTGCCCAGGGGCCCCTGGCCCTGACTGCAAAAAATCCTTATATCGAAGGATGGACCCCACACCGAAGTTGTCCCCACCTCAAACTTGTGCTGCCCTGATACACCCAAGGGAGCCCTACAAACTGACATCGGGAACCTGGACTGCTGAGTTTTCTTTCCCAGGGAAAATGGAAAAAGGATGTGCCCAGGGGCCCCTGGCCCTTGGCAGGGACCTCACTACAAGAAATCCTTATATCGAAGTATGGACCCCACACCTAAGTTGTCCCCACCTCAAACTTGTGCTGCCCTGATAGACCCAAGGGAGCCCTACAAACTGACATCGGGAACCTGGACTGCTGAGTTTTCTTTCCCAGGGAAAATGGAAAAAGGATGTGCCCAGGGGCCCCTGGCCCTGGACAGGAACCTCACTGCAAAATATCCTTATATCGAAGGATGGAGCCCACACCGAAGTTGTCCCCACCTCAAACATGTGCAGCTCTGATACACCCAAGGGAGCCCTACAAACTGACATCAGGAACCTGGACTGCTGAGTTTTCTTTCCCAGGGAAAATGGAAAAAGGATGTGCCCTGGGGCCCCTGGCCCTGGGCTGGGCCTCACTGAAAAAAATCCTTATATCGAAGGATGGACCCCACACCGAAGTTGTCCCCACCTCAAACTTGTGCTGCCCTGATAGACCCAAGGGAGCTCTACAAACTGACATCAGGAACCTGGACTGCTGAGTTTTCTTTCCCAGGGAAAATGGAAAAAGGATGTGCCCAGGGGCCCCTGGCCCTGACTGCAAAAAATCTTTGTATCGAAGGATGCACCCCACACCGAAGGTGTCCCCAACTCAAACTTGTGCTGCCCTGATAGACCCAAGGGAGCCCTACAAACTGACATCAGGAACCTGGACTGCTGAGTTTTCTTTCCCAGGGAAAATGGAAAAAGGATGTGCACAGGGGCCCCTCGCCATGACTGCAAAAAATCCTTATATCGAAGGATGGACCCCACACCAAAGTTGTCCCCACCTCAAACTCGTGCTGCCCTGATAGACCCAAGGGAGCCCTACAAACTGACATCAGGAACCTGGACTGCTGAGTTTTCTTTCCCAGGGAAAATGGCCAAAGGGTGTGCCCAGGGGCCCCTGGCCCTGACTTCAAAAAATCCTTATATCGAAGGATGGACCCCACACCGAAGTTTTCCCCACCTCAAACTTGTGCTGCCCTGATAGACCCAAGGGAGCCCTACAAACTGACATCAGGAACCTGGACTGCTGAGTTTTCTTTCCCAGGGAAAATGGAAAAAGGATGTGCCCAGCGGCCCCTGGCCCTTGGCAGGGACCTCACAACAAGAAATCCTTATATCGAAGGATGGACCCCACACCAAAGTTGTCCCCACCTCAAACTTGTGCTGCCCTGATAGACCCAAGGGAGCCCTACAAACTGACATCAGGAACCTGGACTGCTGAGTTTTCTTTCCCAGGGAAAATGGAAAAAGGATGTGCACAGGGGCCCCTGGCCCTGGGCAGGGACCTCACTGCAAAAAATCCTTATATCGAAGGATGGACCCCACACCGAAGTTGTCCCCACCTCAAACTTGTGCTGCCCTGATAGACCCAAGGGAGCCCTACAAACTGACATCAGGAACCTGGACTGCTGAGTTTTCTTTCCCAGGGAAAATGGAAAAAGGATGTGCCCTGGGGCCCCTGGCCCTGACTGCAAAAAATCTTTGTATCAAAGGATGCACCCCACACCGAAGTTGTCCCCAACTCAAACTTGTGCTGCCCTGATACACCCAAGGGAGCCCTACAAACAGACATCAGGAACCTGGACTGCTGAGTATTCTTTCCCAGGGAAAATGGAGAAAGGATGTGACCAGGGGCCCCTGGCCCTGACTGCAAAAAATCCTTATATCGAAGGATGGACCCCACACCAAAGTTGTCCCCACCTCAAACTTGTGCTGCCCTGATAGACCCAAGGGAGCCCTACAAACTGACATCAGGAACCTGGACTGCTGAGTTTTCTTTCCCAGGGAAAATGGCCAAAGGATGTGCCCGGGGGCCCCTGGCACTGACTGCAAAGAATCCTTATATCGAAGGATGGACCCCACACCGAAGTTGTCCCCACCTCAAACTTGTGCTGCCCTGATAGACCCAAGGGAGCCCTACAAACTGACATCAGGAACCTGGACTGCTGAGTTTTCTTTCCCAGGGAAAATGGAAAAAGGATGTGCCCGGGGGCCCCTGGCCCTGGGCCCCTGGCCCTGACTGCAAAAAATCCTTATATCGAAGGATGGAGCCCACACCGAAGTTGTCCCCACCTCAAACTTGTGCTGCCCTGATAGACCCAAGGGAGCCCTACAAACTGACATCAGGAACCTGGACTGCTGAGTTTTCTTTCCCAGGGAAAATGGAAAAAGGATGTGCCCAGGGGCCCCTGGCCCTGACTGCAAAAAATCCTTATATCGAAGGATGGACCCCACACCGAAGTTGTCCCCACCTCAAACTTGTGCTGCCCTGATACACCCAAGGGAGCCCTACAAACTGACATCGGGAACCTGGACTGCTGAGTTTTCTTTCCCAGGGAAAATGGAAAAAGGATGTGCCCAGGGGCCCCTGGCCCTTGGCAGGGACCTCACTACAAGAAATCCTTATATCGAAGGATGGACCCCACACCTAAGTTGTCCCCACCTCAAACTTGTGCTGCCCTGATAGACCCAAGGGAGCCCTACAAACTGACATCGGGAACCTGGACTGCTGAGTTTTCTTTCCCAGGGAAAATGGAAAAAGGATGTGCCCAGGGGCCCCTGGCCCTGGACAGGAACCTCACTACAAAAAATCCTTATATCGAAGGATGCACCCCACACCAAAGTTGTTGCAACCTCAAACTTGTGCTACCCTGATAGACCCAAGGGAGCCCTACAAACTGACATCAGGAACTTGGACTGCTGAGTTTTCTTTCCCAGGGAAAATGGAAAAAGGATGTGCCCAGGGGCCCGTGGCCCTGGACAGGAACCTCACTGCAAAATATCCTTATATCGAAGGATGGAGCCCACACCGAAGTTGTCCCCACCTCAAACATGTGCAGCTCTGATACACCCAAGGGAGCCCTACAAACTGACATCAGGAACCTGGACTGCTGAGTTTTCTTTCCCAGGGAAAATGGAAAAAGGATGTGCCCTGGGGCCCCTGGCCCTGGGCTGGGCCTCACTGCAAAAAATCCTTATATCGAAGGATGGACCCCACACCGAAGTTGTCCCCACCTCAAACTTGTGCTGCCCTGATAGACCCAAGGGAGCCCTACAAACTGACATCAGGAACCTGGACTGCTGAGTTTTCTTTCCCAGGGAAAATGGAAAAAGGATGTGCCCTGGGGCCCCTGGCCCTGACTGCAAAAAATCTTTGTATCGAAGGATGCACCCCACACCGAAGTTGTCCCCAACTCAAACTTGTGCTGCCCTGATACACCCAAGGAAGCCCTACAAACTGACATCAGGAACCTGGACTGCTGAGTTTTCTTTCCCAGGGAAAATGGAGAAAGGATGTGACCAGGGGCCCCTGGCCCTGACTGCAAAAAATCCTTATATCGAAGGATGGACCCCACACCAAAGTTGTCCCCACCTCAAACTTGTGCTGCCCTGATAGACCCAAGGGAGCCCTACAAACTGACATCAGGAACCTGGACTGCTGAGTTTTCTTTCCCAGGGAAAATGGCCAAAGGATGTGCCCGGGGGCCCCTGGCACTGACTGCAAAGAATCCTTATATCGAAGGATGGACCCCACACCGAAGTTGTCCCCACCTCAAACTTGTGCTGCCCTGATAGACCCAAGGGAGCCCTACAAACTGACATCAGGAACCTGGACTGCTGAGTTTTCTTTCCCAGGGAAAATGGAAAAAGGATGTGCCCGGGGGCCCCTGGCCCTGGGCCCCTGGCCCTGACTGCAAAAAATCCTTATATCGAAGGATGGAGCCCACACCGAAGTTGTCCCCACCTCAAACTTGTGCTGCCCTGATAGACCCAAGGGAGCCCTACAAACTGACATCAGGAACCTGGACTGCTGAGTTTTCTTTCCCAGGGAAAATGGAAAAAGGATGTGCCCAGGGGCCCCTGGCCCTGACTGCAAAAAATCCTTATATCGAAGGATGGACCCCACACCGAAGTTGTCCCCACCTCAAACTTGTGCTGCCCTGATACACCCAAGGGAGCCCTACAAACTGACATCGGGAACCTGGACTGCTGAGTTTTCTTTCCCAGGGAAAATGGAAAAAGGATGTGCCCAGGGGCCCCTGGCCCTTGGCAGGGACCTCACTACAAGAAATCCTTATATCGAAGTATGGACCCCACACCTAAGTTGTCCCCACCTCAAACTTGTGCTGCCCTGATAGACCCAAGGGAGCCCTACAAACTGACATCGGGAACCTGGACTGCTGAGTTTTCTTTCCCAGGGAAAATGGAAAAAGGTTGTGCCCTGGGGCCCCTGGCCCTGGGCTGGGCCTCACTGAAAAAAATCCTTATATCGAAGGATGGACCCCACACCGAAGTTGTCCCCACCTCAAACTTGTGCTACCCTGATACACCCAAGGGAGCCCTACAAACTGACATCAGGAACCTGGACTGCTGAGTTTTCTTTCCCAGGGAAAATGAAAAAGGATGTGCCCAGGGGCCCCTGGCCCTGGGCTGGGCCTCACTGCAAAAAATCCTTATATCGAAGGATGGACCCCACACCGAAGTTGTCCCAACCTCAAACTTGTGCTGCCCTGATAGACCCAAGGGAGCCCTACAAACTGACATCAGGAACCTGGACTGCTGAGTTTTCTTTCCCAGGGAAAATGGCCAAAGGATGTGCCCGGGGGCCCCTGGCACTGACTGCAAAGAATCCTTATATCGAAGGATGGACCCCACACCGAAGTTGTCCCCACCTCAAACTTGTGCTGCCCTGATAGACCCAAGGGAGCCCTACAAACTGACATCAGGAACCTGGACTGCTGAGTTTTCTTTCCCAGGGAAAATGGAAAAAGGATGTGCCCGGGGGCCCCTGGCCCTGGGCCCCTGGCCCTGACTGCAAAAAATCCTTATATCGAAGGATGGAGCCCACACCGAAGTTGTCCCCACCTCAAACATGTGCAGCTCTGATAGACCCAAGGGAGCCCTACAAACTGACATCAGGAACCTGGACTGCTGAGTTTTCTTTCCCAGGGAAAATGGAAAAAGGATGTGCCCAGGGGCCCCTGGCCCTGACTGCAAAAAATCCTTATATCGAAGGATGGACCCCACACCGAAGTTGTCCCCACCTCAAACTTGTGCTGCCCTGATACACCCAAGGGAGCCCTACAAACTGACATCAGGAACCTGGTGTGCTGAGTTTTTTTTCCCAGGGAAAATGGAAAAAGGATGTGCCCAGCGGCCCCTGGCCCTTGGCAGGGACCTCACTACAAGAAATCCTTATATCGAAGGATGGACCCCACACCTAAGTTGTCCCCACCTCAAACTTGTGCTGCCCTGATAGACCCAAGGGAGCCCTACAAACTGACATCGGGAACCTGGACTGCTGAGTTTTCTTTCCCAGGGAAAATGGAAAAAGGATGTGCCCAGGGGCCCCTGGCCCTGGACAGGAACCTCACTACAAAAAATCCTTATATCGAAGGATGCACCCCACACCAAAGTTGTTGCAACCTCAAACTTGTGCTACCCTGATAGACCCAAGGGAGCCCTACAAACTGACATCAGGAACTTGGACTGCTGAGTTTTCTTTCCCAGGGAAAATGGAAAAAGGATGTGCCCAGGGGCCCGTGGCCCTGGACAGGAACCTCACTGCAAAATATCCTTATATCGAAGGATGGAGCCCACACCGAAGTTGTCCCCACCTCAAACATGTGCAGCTCTGATACATCCAAGGGAGCCCTACAAACTGACATCAGGAACCTGGACTGCTGAGTTTTCTTTCCCAGGGAAAATGGAAAAAGGATGTGCCCTGGGGCCCCTGGCCCTGGGCTGGGCCTCACTGAAAAAAATCCTTATATCGAAGGATGGACCCCACACCGAAGTTGTCCCCACCTCAAACTTGTGCTGCCCTGATAGACCCAAGGGAGCTCTACAAACTGACATCAGGAACCTGGACTGCTGAGTTTTGTTTCCCAGGGAAAATGGAAAAAGGTTGTGACCTGGGGCCCCTGGCCCTGGGCTGGGCCTCACTGAAAAAAATCCTTATATCGAAGGATGGACCCCACACCGAAGTTGTCCCCACCTCAAACTTGTGCTACCCTGATACACCCAAGGGAGCCCTACAAACTGACATCAGGAACCTGGACTGCTGAGTTTTCTTTCCCAGGGAAAATGAAAAAGGATGTGCCCAGGGGCCCCTGGCCCTGGGCTGGGCCTCACTGCAAAAAATCCTTATATCGAAGGATGGACCCCACACCGAAGTTGTCCCCACCTCAAACTTGTGCTGCCCTGATACACCCAAGGGAGCCCTACAAACTGACATCAGGAACCTGGACTGCTGAGTTTTCTTTCCCAGGGAAAATGGAAAAAGGATGTGCCCAGGGGCCCCTGGCCCTGACTGCAAAAAATCCTTATATCGAAGGATGGACCCCACACCGAAGTTGTCCCCACCTCAAACTTGTGCTGCCCTGATACACCCAAGGGAGCCCTACAAACTGACATCAGGAACCTGGTGTGCTGAGTTTTTTTTCCCAGGGAAAATGGAAAAAGGATGTGCCCAGCGGCCCCTGGCCCTTGGCAGGGACCTCACTACAAGAAATCCTTATATCGAAGGATGGACCCCACACCGAAGTTGTCCCCACCTCAAACTTGTGCTGCCCTGATAGACCCAAGGGAGCCCTACAAACTGACATCGGGAACCTGGACTGCTGAGTTTTCTTTCCCAGGGAAAATGGAAAAAGGATGTGCCCAGGGGCCCCTGGCCCTGGACAGGAACCTCACTACAAAAAATCCTTATATCGAAGGATGCACCCCACACCAAAGTTGTTGCAACCTCAAACTTGTGCTACCCTGATAGACCCAAGGGAGCCCTACAAACTGACATCAGGAACTTGGACTGCTGAGTTTTCTTTCCCAGGGAAAATGGAAAAAGGATGTGCCCAGGGGCCCGTGGCCCTGGACAGGAACCTCACTGCAAAATATCCTTATATCGAAGGATGGAGCCCACACCGAAGTTGTCCCCACCTCAAACATGTGCAGCTCTGATACACCCAAGGGAGCCCTACAAACTGACATCAGGAACCTGGACTGCTGAGTTTTCTTTCCCAGGGAAAATGGAAAAAGGATGTGCCCTGGGGCCCCTGGCCCTGGGCTGGGCCTCACTGAAAAAAATCCTTATATCGAAGGATGGACCCCACACCAAAGTTGTCCCCACCTCAAACTTGTGCTGCCCTGATAGACCCAAGGGAGCTCTACAAACTGACATCAGGAACCTGGACTGCTGACTTTTCTTTCCCAGGGGAAATGGAAAAAGGATGTGCCCAGGGGCCCCTGGCCCTGACTGCAAAGAATCCTTATATCGAAGGATGGACCCCACACCGAAGTTGTCCCCACCTCAAACTTGTGCTGCCCTGATAGACCCAAGGGAGCCCTACAAACTGACATCAGGAACCTGGACTGCTGAGTTTTCCTTCCCAGGGAAAATGGAAAAAGGATGTGCACAGGGGCCCCTGGACATGGGCTGGGCCTCAATGCAAAAAATCCTTATATCGAAGGATGGACCCCACACCGAAGTTGTCCCCACCTCAAACTTGTGCTGCCCTGATAGACCCAAGGGAGCCCTACAAACTGACATCAGGAACCTGGACTGCTGAGTTTTCTTTCCCAGGGAAAATGGAAAAAGGATGTGCACAGGGGCCCCTGGCCCTGACTGCAAAAAATCTTTGTATCGAAGGATGCACCCCACACCGAAGGTGTCCCCAACTCAAACTTGTGCTGCCCTGATAGACCCAAGGGAGCCCTACAAACTGACATCAGGAACCTGGACTGCTGAGTTTTCTTTCCCAGGGAAAATGGAAAAAGGATGTGCACAGGGGCCCCTCGCCATGACTGCAAAAAATCCTTATATCGAAGGATGGACCCCACACCGAAGTTGTCCCCACCTCAAACTTGTGCTGCCCTGATAGACCCAAGGGAGCCCTACAAACTGACATCAGGAACCTGGACTGCTGAGTTTTCTTTCCCAGGGAAAATGGCCAAAGGGTGTGCCCAGGGGCCCCTGGCCCTGACTTCAAAAAATCCTTATATCGAAGGATGGACCCCACACCGAAGTTGTCCCCACCTCAAACTTGTGCTGCCCTGATAGACCCAAGGGAGCCCTACAAACTGACATCAGGAACCTGGACTGCTGAGTTTTCTTTCCCAGGGAAAATGGAAAAAGGATGTGCACAGGGGCCCCTGGCCCTTGGCAGGGACCTCACAACAAGACATCCTTATATCGAAGGATGGACCCCACACCAAAGTTGTCCCCACCTCAAACTTGTGCTGCCCTGATAGACCCAAGGGAGCCCTACAAACTGACATCAGGAACCTGGACTGCTGAGTTTTCTTTCCCAGGGAAAATGGAAAAAGGATGTGCACAGGGGCCCCTGGCCCTGGACAGGGACCTCACTGCAAAAAATCCTTATATCGAAGGATGGACCCCACACCGAAGTTGTCCCCACCTCAAACTTGTGCTGCCCTGATAGACCCAAGGGAGCCCTACAAACTGACATCAGGAACCTGGACTGCTGAGTTTTCTTTCCCAGGGAAAATGGAGAAAGGATGTGACCAGGGGCCCCTGGCCCTGACTGCAAAAAATCCTTATATCGAAGGATGGACCCCACACCGAAGTTGTCCCCACCTCAAACTTGTGCTGCCCTGATAGACCCAAGGGAGCCCTACAAACTGACATCAGGAACCTGGACTGCTGAGTTTTCTTTCCCAGGGAAAATGGAAAAAGGATGTGCCCGGGGGCCCCTGGCCCTGGGCCCCTGGCCCTGACTGCAAAAAATCCTTATATCGAAGGATGGAGCCCACACCGAAGTTGTCCCCACCTCAAACTTGTGCTGCCCTGATAGACCCAAGGGAGCCCTACAAACTGACATCAGGAACCTGGACTGCTGAGTTTTCTTTCCCAGGGAAAATGGAAAAAGGATGTGCCCAGGGGCCCCTGGCCCTGACTGCAAAAAATCCTTATATCGAAGGATGGACCCCACACCGAAGTTGTCCCCACCTCAAACTTGTGCTGCCCTGATAGACCCAAGGGAGCCCTACAAACTGACATCAGGAACCTGGTGTGCTGAGTTTTTTTTCCCAGGGAAAATGGAAAAAGGATGTGCCCAGCGGCCCCTGGCCCTTGGCAGGGACCTCACTACAAGAAATCCTTATATCGAAGGATGGACCCCACACCTAAGTTGTCCCCACCTCAAACTTGTGCTGCCCTGATAGACCCAAGGGAGCCCTACAAACTGACATCGGGAACCTGGACTGCTGAGTTTTCTTTCCCAGGGAAAATGGAAAAAGGATGTGCCCAGGGGCCCCTGGCCCTGGACAGGAACCTCACTACAAAAAATCCTTATATCGAAGGATGCACCCCACACCAAAGTTGTTGCAACCTCAAACTTGTGCTACCCTGATAGACCCAAGGGAGCCCTACAAACTGACATCAGGAACTTGGACTGCTGAGTTTTCTTTCCCAGGGAAAATGGAAAAAGGATGTGCCCAGGGGCCCGTGGCCCTGGACAGGAACCTCACTGCAAAATATCCTTATATCGAAGGATGGAGCCCACACCGAAGTTGTCCCCACCTCAAACATGTGCAGCTCTGATACACCCAAGGGAGCCCTACAAACTGACATCAGGAACCTGGACTGCTGAGTTTTCTTTCCCAGGGAAAATGGAAAAAGGATGTGACCAGGGGCCCCTGGCCCTGGGCTGGGCCTCACTGAAAAAAATCCTTATATCGAAGGATGGACCCCACACCGAAGTTGTCCCCACCTCAAACTTGTGCTGCCCTGATAGACCCAAGGGAGCTCTACAAACTGACATCAGGAACCTGGACTGCTGACTTTTCTTTCCCAGGGGAAATGGAAAAAGGATGTGCCCAGGGGCCCCTGGCCCTGACTGCAAAAAATCCTTATATCGAAGGATGGAGCCCACACCGAAGTTGTCCCCACCTCAAACTTGTGCTGCCCTGATAGACCCAAGGGAGCCCTACAAACTGACATCAGGAACCTGGACTGCTGAGTTTTCCTTCCCAGGGAAAATGGAAAAAGGATGTGCACAGGGGCCCCTGGACATGGGCTGGGCCTCAATGCAAAAAATCCTTATATCGAAGGATGGACCCCACACCGAAGTTGTCCCCACCTCAAACTTGTGCTGCCCTGATAGACCCAAGGGAGCCCTACAAACTGACATCAGGAACCTGGACTGCTGAGTTTTCTTTCCCAGGGAAAATGGAAAAAGGATGTGCACAGGGGCCCCTGGCCCTGACTGCAAAAAATCTTTGTATCGAAGGATGCACCCCACACCGAAGGTGTCCCCAACTCAAACTTGTGCTGCCCTGATAGACCCAAGGGAGCCCTACAAACTGACATCAGGAACCTGGACTGCTGAGTTTTCTTTCCCAGGGAAAATGGAAAAAGGATGTGCACAGGGGCCCCTCGCCATGACTGCAAAAAATCCTTATATCGAAGGATGGACCCCACACCAAAGTTGTCCCCACCTCAAACTCGTGCTGCCCTGATAGACCCAAGGGAGCCCTACAAACTGACATCAGGAACCTGGACTGCTGAGTTTTCTTTCCCAGGGAAAATGGCCAAAGGGTGTGCCCAGGGGCCCCTGGCCCTGACTTCAAAAAATCCTTATATCGAAGGATGGACCCCACACCGAAGTTGTCCCCACCTCAAACTTGTGCTGCCCTGATAGACCCAAGGGAGCCCTACAAACTGACATCAGGAACCTGGACTGCTGAGTTTTCTTTCCCAGGGAAAATGGAAAAAGGATGTGCACAGGGGCCCCTGGCCCTTGGCAGGGACCTCACAACAAGAAATCCTTATATCGAAGGATGGACCCCACACCGAAGTTGTCCCCACCTCAAACTTGTGCTGCCCTGATAGACCCAAGGGAGCCCTACAAACTGACATCAGGAACCTGGACTGCTGAGTTTTCTTTCCCAGGGAAAATGGAAAAAGGATGTGCACAGGGGCCCCTGGCCCTGGACAGGGACCTCACTGCAAAAAATCCTTATATCGAAGGATGGACCCCACACCGAAGTTGTCCCCACCTCAAACTTGTGCTGCCCTGATAGACCCAAGGGAGCCCTACAAACTGACATCAGGAACCTGGACTGCTGAGTTTTCTTTCCCAGGGAAAATGGAGAAAGGATGTGACCAGGGGCCCCTGGCCCTGACTGCAAAAAATCCTTATATCGAAGGATGGACCCCACACCAAAGTTGTCCCCACCTCAAACTTGTGCTGCCCTGATAGACCCAAGGGAGCCCTACAAACTGACATCAGGAACCTGGACTGCTGAGTTTTCTTTCCCAGGGAAAATGGAAAAAGGATGTGCCCGGGGGCCCCTGGCCCTGGGCCCCTGGCCCTGACTGCAAAAAATCCTTATATCGAAGGATGGAGCCCACACCGAAGTTGTCCCCACCTCAAACTTGTGCTGCCCTGATAGACCCAAGGGAGCCCTACAAACTGACATCAGGAACCTGGACTGCTGAGTTTTCTTTCCCAGGGAAAATGGAAAAAGGATGTGCCCAGGGGCCCCTGGCCCTGACTGCAAAAAATCCTTATATCGAAGGATGGACCCCACACCGAAGTTGTCCCCACCTCAAACTTGTGCTGCCCTGATACACCCAAGGGAGCCCTACAAACTGACATCAGGAACCTGGTGTGCTGAGTTTTTTTTCCCAGGGAAAATGGAAAAAGGATGTGCCCAGCGGCCCCTGGCCCTTGGCAGGGACCTCACTACAAGAAATCCTTATATCGAAGGATGGACCCCACACCGAAGTTGTCCCCACCTCAAACTTGTGCTGCCCTGATAGACCCAAGGGAGCCCTACAAACTGACATCGGGAACCTGGACTGCTGAGTTTTCTTTCCCAGGGAAAATGGAAAAAGGATGTGCCCAGGGGCCCCTGGCCCTGGACAGGAACCTCACTACAAAAAATCCTTATATCGAAGGATGCACCCCACACCAAAGTTGTTGCAACCTCAAACTTGTGCTACCCTGATAGACCCAAGGGAGCCCTACAAACTGACATCAGGAACTTCGACTGCTGAGTTTTCTTTCCCAGGGAAAATGGAAAAAGGATGTGCCCAGGGGCCCGTGGCCCTGGACAGGAACCTCACTGCAAAATATCCTTATATCGAAGGATGGAGCCCACACCGAAGTTGTCCCCACCTCAAACATGTGCAGCTCTGATACACCCAAGGGAGCCCTACAAACTGACATCAGGAACCTGGACTGCTGAGTTTTCTTTCCCAGGGAAAATGGAAAAAGGATGTGCCCTGGGGCCCCTGGCCCTGGGCTGGGCCTCACTGAAAAAAATCCTTATATCGAAGGATGGACCCCACACCGAAGTTGTCCCCACCTCAAACTTGTGCTGCCCTGATAGACCCAAGGGAGCTCTACAAACTGACATCAGGAACCTGGACTGCTGAGTTTTCTTTCCCAGGGAAAATGGAAAAAGGATGTGCCCTGGGGCCCCTGGCCCTGGACAGGAACCTCACTGAAAAAAATCCTTATATCGAAGGATGGACCCCACACCGAAGTTGTCCCCACCTCAAACTTGTGCTACCCTGATAGACCCAAGGGAGCCCTACAAACTGACATCAGGAACCTGGACTGCTGAGTTTTCTTTCCCAGGGAAAATGGAAAAAGGATGTGCACAGGGGCCCCTGGCCCTGGGCTGGGACCTGACTGCAAAGAATCCTTATATCGAAGGATGGACCCCACACCGAAGTTGTCCCCACCTCAAACTTGTGCTGCCCTGATAGACCCAAGGGAGCCCTACAAACTGACATCAGGAACCTGGACTGCTGAGTTTTCTTTCCCAGGGAAAATGGAAAAAGGATGTGCCCAGGGGCCCCTGGCCCTGACTGCAAAAAATCCTTATATCGAAGGATGGACCCCACACCGAAGATGTCCCCACGTCAAAGTTGTGCTGCCCTGATAGACCCAAGGGAGCCCTACAAACTGACATCAGGAACCTGGACTGCTGAGTTTTCTTTCCCAGGGAAAATGGAAAAAGGATGTGCCCAGGGGCCCCTGGCCCTGACTGCAAAGAATCCTTATATCGAAGGATGGACCCCACACCGAAGTTGTCCCCACCTCAAACTTGTGCTGCCCTGATACACCCAAGGGAGCCCTACAAACTGACATCAGGAACCTGGACTGCTGAGTTTTCTTTCCCAGGGAAAATGGAAAAAGGATGTGCACAGGGGCCCGTGGCCCTAGGTCCCTGGCCCTGACTGCAAAAAATCCTTATATCGAAGGATGGAACCCACACCGAAGTTGTCCCCACCTCAAACTTGTGCTGCCCTGATACACCCAAGGGAGCCCTACAAACTGACAACAGGAACTTGGACTGCTGAGTTTTCTTTCCCAGGGAAAATGATAAAAGGATGTGCCCAGGGGCCCCTGGCCCTGATTGCAAAAAATCCTTATATCGAAGGATGGACCCCACACCGAAGTTGTCCCCACCTCAAACTTGTGCTGCCCTGATAGACCCAAGGGAGCCCTACAAACTGACATCAGGAACCTGGACTGCTGAGTTTTCTTTCCCAGGGAAAATGGAAAAAGGATGTGCCCAGGGGCCCCTGGCCCTGACTGCAAAAAATCCTTATATCGAAGGATGGACCCCACACCGAAGATGTCCCCACGTCAAAGTTGTGCTGCCCTGATAGACCCAAGGGAGCCCTACAAACTGACATCAGGAACCTGGACTGCTGAGTTTTCTTTCCCAGGGAAAATGGAAAAAGGATGTGCCCAGGGGCCCCTGGCCCTGACTGCAAAGAATCCTTATATCGAAGGATGGACCCCACACCGAAGTTGTCCCCACCTCAAACTTGTGCTGCCCTGATACACCCAAGGGAGCCCTACAAACTGACATCAGGAACCTGGACTGCTGAGTTTTCTTTCCCAGGGAAAATGGAAAAAGGATGTGCACAGGGGCCCGTGGCCCTAGGTCCCTGGCCCTGACTGCAAAAAATCCTTATATCGAAGGATGGAACCCACACCGAAGTTGTCCCCACCTCAAACTTGTGCTGCCCTGATACACCCAAGGGAGCCCTACAAACTGACAACAGGAACTTGGACTGCTGAGTTTTCTTTCCCAGGGAAAATGGAAAAAGGATGTGCCCAGGGTCCCCTGGACCTGGGCTGGGGCCTCTCTGCAAAGAATCCTTATATCGAAGGATGGACCCCACACCGAAGATGTCCCCACCGCAAACTTGTGCTGCCCTGATACACCCAAGGGAGCCCTACAAACTGACATCAGGAACCTGGACTGCTGAGTTTTCTTTCCCAGGGAATATGGAAAAAAGGTGTGCCCAGGGGCCCCTGGCCCTGACTGCAAAAAATCCTTATATCGAAGGATGGAGCCCACACCGAATTTGTCCCCACCTCAAACTTGTGCTGCCCTGATACACCCAAGGGAGCCCTACAAACTGACATCAGGAACCTGGACTGCTGAGTTTTCTTTCCCAGGGAAAATGGAAAAAGGATGTGCCCAGGGGCCCCTGGCCGTGGGCTGGGGCCACACTGCAAAGAATCCATATATCGAAGGATGGACCCCACACCGAAGTTGTCCCCACCTCAAACTTGTGCTGCCCTGATAGACCCAAGGGAGCCCTACAAACTGACATCAGGAACCTGGACTGCTGAGTTTTCTTTCCCAGGGAAAATGGAAAAAGGATGTGCCCAGGGGCCCCTGGCCCTGACTGCAAAAAATCCTTATATCGAAGGATGGACCCCACACCGAAGTTGTCCCCACCTCAAACTTGTGCTGCCCTGATAGACCCAAGGGAACCCTACAAACTGACATCAGGAACCTGGACTGCTGAGTTTTCTTTCCCAGGGAAAATGGAAAAAGGATGTGCCCAGGGGCCCCTGGCCCTGGGCCCCTGGCCCTGACAGCAAAAAATCCTTATATCGAAGGATGGACCCCACACCGAAGTTGTCCCCACCTCAAACTTGTACTGCCCTGATACACCCAAGGGAGCCCTACAAACTGACATCAGGAACCTGGACTGCTGAGTTTTCTTTCCCAGGGAAAATGGAAAAAGGATGTGCCCAGGGGCCCCTGGCCCTGACTGCAAAAAATCCTTATATCGAAGAATGGACCCCACACCGAAGTTGTCCCCACCTCAAACTTGTGCTGCCCTGATAGACCCAAGGGAGCCCTACAAGCTGACATCAGGAACCTGGACTGCTGAGTTTTCTTTCCCAGGGAAAATGGAAAAAGGATGTGCCCAGGGGCCCCTGGCCCTGGACAGGGACCTCACTACAAAAAATCCTTATATCGAAGGATGCACCCGACACCAAAGTTGTCCCCACCTCAAACTTGTGCTACCATGATAGACCCAAGGGAGCCCTACAAACTGACATCAGGAACCTGGACTGCTGAGTTTTCTTTCCCAGGGAAAATGGGAAAAGGATGTGCCCAGGGGCCCCTGGCCCTGGACAGGGACCTCACTGCAAAAAATCCTTATATCGAAGGATGGAGCCCACACCGAAGTTGTCCCCACCTCAAACTTGTGCTGACCTGATAGACCCAAGGGAGCTCTACAAACTGACATCAGGAACCGGGACTGCTGAGTTTTCTTTCCCAGGGAAAATGGAAAAAGGATGTGCCCTAGGGCCCCTGGTCCTGGCTGGGCCTCACTGAAAAAAATCCTTATATCGAAGGATGGACCCCACACCGAAGTTGTCCCCACCTCAAACTTGTGCTGCCCTGATAGACCCAAGGGAACCCTACAAACTGACATCAGGAACCTGGACTGCTGAGTTTTATTTCCCAGGGAAAATGGAAAAAGGATGTGCCCAGGGGCCCCTGGCCCTGGGCCCCTGGCCCTGACAGCAAAAAATCCTTATATCGAAGGATGGACCCCACACCGAAGTTGTCCCCACCTCAAACTTGTACTGCCCTGATACACCCAAGGGAGCCCTACAAACTGACATCAGGAACCTGGACTGCTGAGTTTTCTTTCCCAGGGAAAATGGAAAAAGGATGTGCCCAGGGATCCCTGGCCCTGACTGCAAAAAATCCTTATATCGAAGAATGGACCCCACACCGAAGTTGTCCCCACCTCAAACTTGTGCTGCCCTGATAGACCCAAGGGAGCCCTACAAGCTGACATCAGGAACCTGGACTGCTGAGTTTTCTTTCCCAGGGAAAATGGAAAAAGGATGTGCCCAGGGGCCCCTGGCCCTGGACAGGAACCTCACTACAAAAAATCCTTATATCGAAGGATGCACCCCACACCAAAGTTGTCCCCACCTCAAACTTGTGCTACCCTGATAGACCCAAGGGAGCCCTACAAACTGACATCAGGAACCTGGACTGCTGAGTTTTCTTTCCCAGGGAAAATGGGAAAAGGATGTGCCCACGGGCCCCTGGCCCTGGACAGGGACCTCACTGCAAAAAATCCTTATATCGAAGGATGGAGCCCACACCGAAGTTGTCCCCACCTCAAACTTGTGCTGACCTGATAGACCCAAGGGAGCTCTACAAACTGACATCAGGAACCGGGACTGCTGAGTTTTCTTTCCCAGGGAAAATGGAAAAAGGATGTGCCCTAGGGCCCCTGGTCCTGGCTGGGCCTCACTGAAAAAAATCCTTATATCGAAGGATGGACCCCACACCGAAGTTGTCCCCACCTCAAACTTGTGCTGCCCTGATAGACCCAAGGGAGCCCTACAAACTGACATCAGGAACCTGGACTGCTGAGTTTTCTTTCCCAGGGAAAATGGCCAAAGGGTGTGCCAGGGGGCCCCTGGCCCTGACTGCAAAGAATCCTTATATCGAAGGATGGACCCCACACCGAAGTTGTCCCCACCTCAAACTTGTGCTGCCCTGATACACCCAAGGGAGCCCTATAAATTGACATCAGGAACCTGGACTGCTGAGTTTTCTTTCCCAGGGAAAATGGAAAAAGGATGTGCCCAGGGGCCCCTGGCCCTGGGCAGGGACCTCACTGCAAAAAATCCTTATATCGAAGGATGGACCCCACACCGAAGTTGTCCCCACCTCAAACTTGTGCTGCCCTGATAGACCCAAGGGAGCCCTACAAACTGACATCAGGAACCTGGACTGCTGACTTTTCTTTCCCAGGGGAAATGGAAAAAGGATGTGCCCAGGGGCCCCTGGCCCTGACTGCAAAAAATCCTTATATCGAAGGATGGACCCCACACCGAAGTTGTCCCCACCTCAAACTTGTGCTGCCCTGATAGACCCAAGGGAACCCTACAAACTGACATCAGGAACCTGGACTGCTGAGTTTTCTTTCCCAGGGAAAATGGAAAAAGGATGTGCCCAGGGGCCCCTGGCCCTGGGCCCCTGGCCCTGACAGCAAAAAATCCTTATATCGAAGGATGGACCCCACACCGAAGTTGTCCCCACCTCAAACTTGTACTGCCCTGATACACCCAAGGGAGCCCTACAAACTGACATCGGGAACCTGGACTGCTGAGTTTTCTTTCCCAGGGAAAATGGAAAAAGGATGTGCCCAGGGGCCCCTGGCCCTGACTGCAAAAAATCCTTATATCGAAGAATGGACCCCACACCGAAGTTGTCCCCACCTCAAACTTGTGCTGCCCTGATAGACCCAAGGGAGCCCTACAAACTGACATCAGGAACCTGGACTGCTGAGTTTTCTTTCCCAGGGAAAATGGAAAAAGGATGTGCCCAGGGGCCCCTGGCCCTGACTGCAAAAAATCTTTGTATCGAAGGATGCAACCCACACCGAAGGTGTCCCCAACTCAAACTTGTGCTGCCCTGATAGACCCAAGGGAGCCCTACAAACTGACATCAGGAACCTGGACTGCTGAGTTTTCTTTCCCAGGGAAAATGGAAAAAGGATGTGCACAGGGGCCCCTCGCCATGACTGCAAAAAATCCTTATATCGAAGGATGGACCCCACACCAAAGTTGTCCCCACCTCAAACTCGTGCTGCCCTGATAGACCCAAGGGAGCCCTACAAACTGACATCAGGAACCTGGACTGCTGAGTTTTCTTTCCCAGGGAAAATGGCCAAAGGGTGTGCCCAGGGGCCCCTGGCCCTGACTGCAAAGAATCCTTATATCGAAGGATGGACCCCACACCGAAGTTGTCCCCACCTCAAACTTGTGCTGCCCTGATAGACCCAAGGGAGCCCTACAAACTGACATCAGGAACCTGGACTGCTGAGTTTTCTTTCCCAGGGAAAATGGAAAAAGGATGTGCCCAGGGGCCCCTGGCCCTTGGCAGGGACCTCACAACAAGAAATCCTTATATCGAAGGATGGACCCCACACCAAAGTTGTCCCCAGCTCGAACTTGTGCTGCCCTGATAGACCCAAGGGAGCCCTACAAACTGACATCAGGAACCTGGACTGCTGAGTTTTCTTTCCCAGGGAAAATGGAAAAAGGATGTGCACAGGGGCCCCTGGCCCTGGGCAGGGACCTCACTGCAAAAAATCCTTATATCGAAGGATGGACCCCACACCGAAGTTGTCCCCACCTCAAACTTGTGCTGCCCTGATAGACCCAAGGGAGCCCTACAAACTGACATCAGGAACCTGGACTGCTGAGTTTTCTTTCCCAGGGAAAATGGAAAAAGGATGTGCCCTGGGGCCCCTGGCCCTGACTGCTAAAAATCTTTGTATTGAAGGATGCACCCCACACCGAAGTTGTCCCCAACTCAAACTTGTGCTGCCCTGATACACCCAAGGAAGCCCTACAAACTGACATCAGGAACCTGGACTGCTGAGTTTTCTTTCCCAGGGAAAATGGAGAAAGGATGTGCCCAGGGGCCCCTGGCCCTGACTGCAAAAAATCCTTATATCGAAGGATGGACCCCACACCAAAGTTGTCCCCACCTCAAACTTGTGCTGCCCTGATAGACCCAAGGGAGCCCTACAAACTGACATCAGGAACCTGGACTGCTGAGTTTTCTTTCCCAGGGAAAATGGCCAAAGGGTGTGCCCGGGGGCCCCTGGCACTGACTGCAAAAAATCCTTATATCGAAGGATGGACCCCACACCGAAGTTGTCCCCACCTCAAACTTGTGCTGCCCTGATAGACCCAAGGGAGCCCTACAAACTGACATCAGGAACCTGGACTGCTGAGTTTTCTTTCCCAGGGAAAATGGAAAAAGGATGTGCCCGGGGGCCCCTGGCCCTGGGCCCCTGGCCCTGACTGCAAAAAATCCTTATATCGAAGGATGGAGCCCACACCGAAGTTGTCCCCACCTCAAACTTGTGCTGCCCTGATAGACCCAAGGGAGCCCTACAAACTGACATCAGGAACCTGGACTGCTGAGTTTTCTTTCCCAGGGAAAATGGCCAAAGGATGTGCCCGGGGGCCCCTGGCACTGACTGCAAAGAATCCTTATATCGAAGGATGGACCCCACACCGAAGTTGTCCCCACCTCAAACTTGTGCTGCCCTGATAGACCCAAGGGAGCCCTACAAACTGACATCAGGAACCTGGACTGCTGAGTTTTCCTTCCCAGGGAAAATGGAAAAAGGATGTGCACAGGGGCCCCTGGACATGGGCTGGGCCTCAATGCAAAAAATCCTTATATCGAAGGATGGACCCCACACCGAAGTTGTCCCCACCTCAAACTTGTGCTGCCCTGATAGACCCAAGGGAGCCCTACAAACTGACATCAGGAACCTGGACTGCTGAGTTTTCTTTCCCAGGGAAAATGGAAAAAGGATGTGCCCAGGGGCCCCTGGCCCTGACTGCAAAAAATCTTTGTATCGAAGGATGCACCCCACACCGAAGGTGTCCCCAACTCAAACTTGTGCTGCCCTGATAGACCCAAGGGAGCCCTACAAACTGACATCAGGAACCTGGACTGCTGAGTTTTCTTTCCCAGGGAAAATGGAAAAAGGATGTGCACAGGGGCCCCTCGCCATGACTGCAAAAAATCCTTATATCGAAGGATGGACCCCACACCAAAGTTGTCCCCACCTCAAACTCGTGCTGCCCTGATAGACCCAAGGGAGCCCTACAAACTGACATCAGGAACCTGGACTGCTGAGTTTTCTTTCCCAGGGAAAATGGCCAAAGGGTGTGCCCAGGGGCCCCTGGCCCTGACTTCAAAAAATCCTTATATCGAAGGATGGACCCCACACCGAAGTTGTCCCCACCTCAAACTTGTGCTGCCCTGATAGACCCAAGGGAGCCCTACAAACTGACATCAGGAACCTGGACTGCTGAGTTTTCTTTCCCAGGGAAAATGGAAAAAGGATGTGCCCAGCGGCCCCTGGCCCTTGGCAGGGACCTCACAACAAGAAATCCTTATATCGAAGGATGGACCCCACACCAAAGTTGTCCCCACCTCAAACTTGTGCTGCCCTGATAGACCCAAGGGAGCCCTACAAACTGACATCAGGAACCTGGACTGCTGAGTTTTCTTTCCCAGGGAAAATGGAAAAAGGATGTGCACAGGGGCCCCTGGCCCTGGGCAGGGACCTCACTGCAAAAAATCCTTATATCGAAGGATGGACCCCACACCGAAGTTGTCCCCACCTCAAACTTGTGCTGCCCTGATAGACCCAAGGGAGCCCTACAAACTGACATCAGGAACCTGGACTGCTGAGTTTTCTTTCCCAGGGAAAATGGAAAAAGGATGTGCCCTGGGGCCCCTGGCCCTGACTGCTAAAAATCTTTGTATCGAAGGATGCACCCCACACCGAAGTTGTCCCCAACTCAAACTTGTGCTGCCCTGATACACCCAAGGAAGCCCTACAAACTGACATCAGGAACCTGGACTGCTGAGTTTTCTTTCCCAGGGAAAATGGAGAAAGGATGTGCCCAGGGGCCCCTGGCCCTGACTGCAAAAAATCCTTATATCGAAGGATGGACCCCACACCAAAGTTGTCCCCACCTCAAACTTGTGCTGCCCTGATAGACCCAAGGGAGCCCTACAAACTGACATCAGGAACCTGGACTGCTGAGTTTTCTTTCCCAGGGAAAATGGCCAAAGGATGTGCCCGGGGGCCCCTGGCACTGACTGCAAAGAATCCTTATATCGAAGGATGGACCCCACACCGAAGTTGTCCCCACCTCAAACTTGTGCTGCCCTGATAGACCCAAGGGAGCCCTACAAACTGACATCAGGAACCTGGACTGCTGAGTTTTCTTTCCCAGGGAAAATGGAAAAAGGATGTGCCCGGGGGCCCCTGGCCCTGGGCCCCTGGCCCTGACTGCAAAAAATCCTTATATCGAAGGATGGAGCCCACACCGAAGTTGTCCCCACCTCAAACTTGTGCTGCCCTGATACACCCAAGGGAGCCCTACAAACTGACATCAGGAACCTGGACTGCTGAGTTTTCTTTCCCAGGGAAAATGGAAAAAGGATGTGCCCAGGAGCCCCTGGCCCTGACTGCAAAAAATCCTTATATCGAAGGATGGACCCCACACCGAAGTTGTCCCCACCTCAAACTTGTGCTGCCCTGATACACCCAAGGGAGCCCTACAAACTGACTTCGGGAACCTGGACTGCTGAGTTTTCTTTCCCAGGGAAAATGGAAAAAGGATGTGCCCAGGGGCCCCTGGCCCTTGGCAGGGACCTCACTACAAGAAATCCTTATATCGAAGTATGGACCCCACACCTAAGTTGTCCCCACCTCAAACTTGTGCTGCCCTGATAGACCCAAGGGAGCCCTACAAACTGACATCGGGAACCTGGACTGCTGAGTTTTCTTTCCCAGGGAAAATGGAAAAAGGATGTGCCCAGGGGCCCCTGGCCCTGGACAGGAACCTCACTACAAAAAATCCTTATATCGAAGGATGCACCCCACACCAAAGTTGTTGCAACCTCAAACTTGTGCTACCCTGATAGACCCAAGGGAGCCCTACAAACTGACATCAGGAACTTGGACTGCTGAGTTTTCTTTCCCAGGGAAAAT
Organism: Lonchura striata; assembly: GCF_046129695.1. Lineage (NCBI taxonomy): Eukaryota > Metazoa > Chordata > Aves > Passeriformes > Estrildidae > Lonchura > Lonchura striata. The sequence continues at coordinate 227,162 of NC_134636.1, read as the reverse complement.
GGAAAAAGGATGTGCCCAGGGGCCCGTGGCCCTGGACAGGGCCCTCACTGCAAAATATCCTTATATCGAAGGATGGAGCCCACACCGAAGTTGTCCCCACCTCAAACATGTGCAGCTCTGATACACCCAAGGGAGCCCTACAAACTGACATCAGGAACCTGGACTGCTGAGTTTTCTTTCCCAGGGAAAATGGAAAAAGGTTGTGCCCTGGGGCCCCTGGCCCTGGGCTGGGCCTCACTGAAAAAAATCCTTATATCGAAGGATGGACCCCACACCGAAGTTGTCCCCACCTCAAACTTGTGCTACCCTGATACACCCAAGGGAGCCCTACAAACTGACATCAGGAACCTGGACTGCTGAGTTTTCTTTCCCAGGGAAAATGAAAAAGGATGTGCCCTAGGGCCCCTGGTCCTGGCTGGGCCTCACTGAAAAAAATCCTTATATCGAAGGATGGACCCCACACCGAAGTTGTCCCCACCTCAAACTTGTGCTGCCCTGATAGACCCAAGGGAGCCCTACAAACTGACATCAGGAACCTGGACTGCTGAGTTTTCTTTCCCAGGGAAAATGGAAAAAGGATGTGCACAGGGGCCCCTCGCCATGACTGCAAAAAATCCTTATATCGAAGGATGGACCCCACACCAAAGTTGTCCCCACCTCAAACTCGTGCTGCCCTGATAGACCCAAGGGAGCCCTACAAACTGACATCAGGAACCTGGACTGCTGAGTTTTCTTTCCCAGGGAAAATGGCCAAAGGGTGTGCCCAGGGGCCCCTGGCCCTGACTTCAAAAAATCCTTATATCGAAGGATGGACCCCACACCGAAGTTGTCCCCACCTCAAACTTGTGCTGCCCTGATAGACCCAAGGGAGCCCTACAAACTGACATCAGGAACCTGGACTGCTGAGTTTTCTTTCCCAGGGAAAATGGAAAAAGGATGTGCCCAGCGGCCCCTGGCCCTTGGCAGGGACCTCACAACAAGAAATCCTTATATCGAAGGATGGACCCCACACCAAAGTTGTCCCCACCTCAAACTTGTGCTGCCCTGATAGACCCAAGGGAGCCCTACAAACTGACATCAGGAACCTGGACTGCTGAGTTTTCTTTCCCAGGGAAAATGGAAAAAGGATGTGCACAGGGGCCCCTGGCCCTGGGCAGGGACCTCACTGCAAAAAATCCTTATATCGAAGGATGGACCCCACACCGAAGTTGTCCCCACCTCAAACTTGTGCTGCCCTGATAGACCCAAGGGAGCCCTACAAACTGACATCAGGAACCTGGACTGCTGAGTTTTCTTTCCCAGGGAAAATGGAAAAAGGATGTGCCCTGGGGCCCCTGGCCCTGACTGCTAAAAATCTTTGTATCGAAGGATGCACCCCACACCGAAGTTGTCCCCAACTCAAACTTGTGCTGCCCTGATACACCCAAGGAAGCCCTACAAACTGACATCAGGAACCTGGACTGCTGAGTTTTCTTTCCCAGGGAAAATGGAGAAAGGATGTGCCCAGGGGCCCCTGGCCCTGACTGCAAAAAATCCTTATATCGAAGGATGGACCCCACACCAAAGTTGTCCCCACCTCAAACTTGTGCTGCCCTGATAGACCCAAGGGAGCCCTACAAACTGACATCAGGAACCTGGACTGCTGAGTTTTCTTTCCCAGGGAAAATGGCCAAAGGATGTGCCCGGGGGCCCCTGGCACTGACTGCAAAGAATCCTTATATCGAAGGATGGACCCCACACCGAAGTTGTCCCCACCTCAAACTTGTGCTGCCCTGATAGACCCAAGGGAGCCCTACAAACTGACATCAGGAACCTGGACTGCTGAGTTTTCTTTCCCAGGGAAAATGGAAAAAGGATGTGCCCGGGGGCCCCTGGCCCTGGGCCCCTGGCCCTGACTGCAAAAAATCCTTATATCGAAGGATGGAGCCCACACCGAAGTTGTCCCCACCTCAAACTTGTGCTGCCCTGATACACCCAAGGGAGCCCTACAAACTGACATCAGGAACCTGGACTGCTGAGTTTTCTTTCCCAGGGAAAATGGAAAAAGGATGTGCCCAGGAGCCCCTGGCCCTGACTGCAAAAAATCCTTATATCGAAGGATGGACCCCACACCGAAGTTGTCCCCACCTCAAACTTGTGCTGCCCTGATACACCCAAGGGAGCCCTACAAACTGACTTCGGGAACCTGGACTGCTGAGTTTTCTTTCCCAGGGAAAATGGAAAAAGGATGTGCCCAGGGGCCCCTGGCCCTTGGCAGGGACCTCACTACAAGAAATCCTTATATCGAAGTATGGACCCCACACCTAAGTTGTCCCCACCTCAAACTTGTGCTGCCCTGATAGACCCAAGGGAGCCCTACAAACTGACATCGGGAACCTGGACTGCTGAGTTTTCTTTCCCAGGGAAAATGGAAAAAGGATGTGCCCAGGGGCCCCTGGCCCTGGACAGGAACCTCACTACAAAAAATCCTTATATCGAAGGATGCACCCCACACCAAAGTTGTTGCAACCTCTAACTTGTGCTACCCTGATAGACCCAAGGGAGCCCTACAAACTGACATCAGGAACTTGGACTGCTGAGTTTTCTTTCCCAGGGAAAATGGAAAAAGGATGTGCCCAGGGGCCCGTGGCCCTGGACAGGGCCCTCACTGCAAAATATCCTTATATCGAAGGATGGAGCCCACACCGAAGTTGTCCCCACCTCAAACATGTGCAGCTCTGATACACCCAAGGGAGCCCTACAAACTGACATCAGGAACCTGGACTGCTGAGTTTTCTTTCCCAGGGAAAATGGAAAAAGGATGTGCCCTGGGGCCCCTGGCCCTGGGCTGGGGCTCACTGAAAAAAATCCATATATCGAAGGATGGACCCCACACCGAAGTTGTCCCCACCTCAAACTTGTGCTGCCCTGATAGACCCAAGGGAGCTCTACAAAGTGACATCAGGAACCTGGACTGCTGAGTTTTCTTTCCCAGGGAAAATGGAAAAAGGTTGTGCCCTGGGGCCCCTGGCCCTGGGCTGGGCCTCACTGAAAAAAATCCTTATATCGAAGGATGGACCCCACACCGAAGTTGTCCCCACCTCAAACTTGTGCTACCCTGATACACCCAAGGGAGCCCTACAAACTGACATCAGGAACCTGGACTGCTGAGTTTTCTTTCCCAGGGAAAATGAAAAAGGATGTGCCCTAGGGCCCCTGGTCCTGGCTGGGCCTCACTGAAAAAAATCCTTATATCGAAGGATGGACCCCACACCGAAGTTGTCCCCACCTCAAACTTGTGCTGCCCTGATAGACCCAAGGGAACCCTACAAACTGACATCAGGAACCTGGACTGCTGAGTTTTCTTTCCCAGGGAAAATGGCCAAAGGGTGTGCCAGGGGGCCCCTGGCCCTGACTGCAAAGAATCCTTATATCGAAGGATGGACCCCACACCGAAGTTGTCCCCACCTCAAATTTGTGCTGCCCTGATACACCCAAGGGAGCCCTATAAACTGACATCAGGAACCTGGACTGCTGAGTTTTCTTTCCCAGGGAAAATGGAAAAAGGATGTGCCCAGGGGCCCCTGGCCCTGGGCAGGGCCTCACTGCAAAAAATCCTTATATCGAAGGATGGACCCCACACCGAAGTTGTCCCCACCTCAAACTTGTGCTGCCCTGATAGACCCAAGGGAGCCCTACAAACTGACATCAGGAACCTGGACTGCTGAGTTTTCTTTCCCAGGGAAAATGGAAAAAGGATGTGCCCAGCGGCCCCTGGCCCTTGGCAGGGACCTCACAACAAGAAATCCTTATATCGAAGGATGGACCCCACACCAAAGTTGTCCCCACCTCAAACTTGTGCTGCCCTGATAGACCCAAGGGAGCCCTACAAACTGACATCAGGAACCTGGACTGCTGAGTTTTCTTTCCCAGGGAAAATGGAAAAAGGATGTGCACAGGGGCCCCTGGCCCTGGGCAGGGACCTCACTGCAAAAAATCCTTATATCGAAGGATGGACCCCACACCGAAGTTGTCCCCACCTCAAACTTGTGCTGCCCTGATAGACCCAAGGGAGCCCTACAAACTGACATCAGGAACCTGGACTGCTGAGTTTTCTTTCCCAGGGAAAATGGAAAAAGGATGTGCCCTGGGGCCCCTGGCCCTGACTGCTAAAAATCTTTGTATCGAAGGATGCACCCCACACCGAAGTTGTCCCCAACTCAAACTTGTGCTGCCCTGATACACCCAAGGAAGCCCTACAAACTGACATCAGGAACCTGGACTGCTGAGTTTTCTTTCCCAGGGAAAATGGAGAAAGGATGTGCCCAGGGGCCCCTGGCCCTGACTGCAAAAAATCCTTATATCGAAGGATGGACCCCACACCAAAGTTGTCCCCACCTCAAACTTGTGCTGCCCTGATAGACCCAAGGGAGCCCTACAAACTGACATCAGGAACCTGGACTGCTGAGTTTTCTTTCCCAGGGAAAATGGCCAAAGGATGTGCCCGGGGGCCCCTGGCACTGACTGCAAAGAATCCTTATATCGAAGGATGGACCCCACACCGAAGTTGTCCCCACCTCAAACTTGTGCTGCCCTGATAGACCCAAGGGAGCCCTACAAACTGACATCAGGAACCTGGACTGCTGAGTTTTCTTTCCCAGGGAAAATGGAAAAAGGATGTGCCCGGGGGCCCCTGGCCCTGGGCCCCTGGCCCTGACTGCAAAAAATCCTTATATCGAAGGATGGAGCCCACACCGAAGTTGTCCCCACCTCAAACTTGTGCTGCCCTGATACACCCAAGGGAGCCCTACAAACTGACATCAGGAACCTGGACTGCTGAGTTTTCTTTCCCAGGGAAAATGGAAAAAGGATGTGCCCAGGAGCCCCTGGCCCTGACTGCAAAAAATCCTTATATCGAAGGATGGACCCCACACCGAAGTTGTCCCCACCTCAAACTTGTGCTGCCCTGATACACCCAAGGGAGCCCTACAAACTGACTTCGGGAACCTGGACTGCTGAGTTTTCTTTCCCAGGGAAAATGGAAAAAGGATGTGCCCAGGGGCCCCTGGCCCTTGGCAGGGACCTCACTACAAGAAATCCTTATATCGAAGTATGGACCCCACACCTAAGTTGTCCCCACCTCAAACTTGTGCTGCCCTGATAGACCCAAGGGAGCCCTACAAACTGACATCGGGAACCTGGACTGCTGAGTTTTCTTTCCCAGGGAAAATGGAAAAAGGATGTGCCCAGGGGCCCCTGGCCCTGGACAGGAACCTCACTACAAAAAATCCTTATATCGAAGGATGCACCCCACACCAAAGTTGTTGCAACCTCAAACTTGTGCTACCCTGATAGACCCAAGGGAGCCCTACAAACTGACATCAGGAACTTGGACTGCTGAGTTTTCTTTCCCAGGGAAAATGGAAAAAGGATGTGCCCAGGGGCCCGTGGCCCTGGACAGGGCCCTCACTGCAAAATATCCTTATATCGAAGGATGGAGCCCACACCGAAGTTGTCCCCACCTCAAACATGTGCAGCTCTGATACACCCAAGGGAGCCCTACAAACTGACATCAGGAACCTGGACTGCTGAGTTTTCTTTCCCAGGGAAAATGGAAAAAGGTTGTGCCCTGGGGCCCCTGGCCCTGGGCTGGGCCTCACTGAAAAAAATCCTTATATCGAAGGATGGACCCCACACCGAAGTTGTCCCCACCTCAAACTTGTGCTACCCTGATACACCCAAGGGAGCCCTACAAACTGACATCAGGAACCTGGACTGCTGAGTTTTCTTTCCCAGGGAAAATGAAAAAGGATGTGCCCTAGGGCCCCTGGTCCTGGCTGGGCCTCACTGAAAAAAATCCTTATATCGAAGGATGGACCCCACACCGAAGTTGTCCCCACCTCAAACTTGTGCTGCCCTGATAGACCCAAGGGAGCCCTACAAACTGACATCAGGAACCTGGACTGCTGAGTTTTCTTTCCCAGGGAAAATGGAAAAAGGATGTGCACAGGGGCCCCTCGCCATGACTGCAAAAAATCCTTATATCGAAGGATGGACCCCACACCAAAGTTGTCCCCACCTCAAACTCGTGCTGCCCTGATAGACCCAAGGGAGCCCTACAAACTGACATCAGGAACCTGGACTGCTGAGTTTTCTTTCCCAGGGAAAATGGCCAAAGGGTGTGCCCAGGGGCCCCTGGCCCTGACTTCAAAAAATCCTTATATCGAAGGATGGACCCCACACCGAAGTTGTCCCCACCTCAAACTTGTGCTGCCCTGATAGACCCAAGGGAGCCCTACAAACTGACATCAGGAACCTGGACTGCTGAGTTTTCTTTCCCAGGGAAAATGGAAAAAGGATGTGCCCAGCGGCCCCTGGCCCTTGGCAGGGACCTCACAACAAGAAATCCTTATATCGAAGGATGGACCCCACACCAAAGTTGTCCCCACCTCAAACTTGTGCTGCCCTGATAGACCCAAGGGAGCCCTACAAACTGACATCAGGAACCTGGACTGCTGAGTTTTCTTTCCCAGGGAAAATGGAAAAAGGATGTGCACAGGGGCCCCTGGCCCTGGGCAGGGACCTCACTGCAAAAAATCCTTATATCGAAGGATGGACCCCACACCGAAGTTGTCCCCACCTCAAACTTGTGCTGCCCTGATAGACCCAAGGGAGCCCTACAAACTGACATCAGGAACCTGGACTGCTGAGTTTTCTTTCCCAGGGAAAATGGAAAAAGGATGTGCCCTGGGGCCCCTGGCCCTGACTGCTAAAAATCTTTGTATCGAAGGATGCACCCCACACCGAAGTTGTCCCCAACTCAAACTTGTGCTGCCCTGATACACCCAAGGAAGCCCTACAAACTGACATCAGGAACCTGGACTGCTGAGTTTTCTTTCCCAGGGAAAATGGAGAAAGGATGTGCCCAGGGGCCCCTGGCCCTGACTGCAAAAAATCCTTATATCGAAGGATGGACCCCACACCAAAGTTGTCCCCACCTCAAACTTGTGCTGCCCTGATAGACCCAAGGGAGCCCTACAAACTGACATCAGGAACCTGGACTGCTGAGTTTTCTTTCCCAGGGAAAATGGCCAAAGGATGTGCCCGGGGGCCCCTGGCACTGACTGCAAAGAATCCTTATATCGAAGGATGGACCCCACACCGAAGTTGTCCCCACCTCAAACTTGTGCTGCCCTGATAGACCCAAGGGAGCCCTACAAACTGACATCAGGAACCTGGACTGCTGAGTTTTCTTTCCCAGGGAAAATGGAAAAAGGATGTGCCCGGGGGCCCCTGGCCCTGGGCCCCTGGCCCTGACTGCAAAAAATCCTTATATCGAAGGATGGAGCCCACACCGAAGTTGTCCCCACCTCAAACTTGTGCTGCCCTGATACACCCAAGGGAGCCCTACAAACTGACATCAGGAACCTGGACTGCTGAGTTTTCTTTCCCAGGGAAAATGGAAAAAGGATGTGCCCAGGAGCCCCTGGCCCTGACTGCAAAAAATCCTTATATCGAAGGATGGACCCCACACCGAAGTTGTCCCCACCTCAAACTTGTGCTGCCCTGATACACCCAAGGGAGCCCTACAAACTGACTTCGGGAACCTGGACTGCTGAGTTTTCTTTCCCAGGGAAAATGGAAAAAGGATGTGCCCAGGGGCCCCTGGCCCTTGGCAGGGACCTCACTACAAGAAATCCTTATATCGAAGTATGGACCCCACACCTAAGTTGTCCCCACCTCAAACTTGTGCTGCCCTGATAGACCCAAGGGAGCCCTACAAACTGACATCGGGAACCTGGACTGTTGAGTTTTCTTTCCCAGGGAAAATGGAAAAAGGATGTGCCCAGGGGCCCCTGGCCCTGGACAGGAACCTCACTACAAAAAATCCTTATATCGAAGGATGCACCCCACACCAAAGTTGTTGCAACCTCTAACTTGTGCTACCCTGATAGACCCAAGGGAGCCCTACAAACTGACATCAGGAACTTGGACTGCTGAGTTTTCTTTCCCAGGGAAAATGGAAAAAGGATGTGCCCAGGGGCCCGTGGCCCTGGACAGGGCCCTCACTGCAAAATATCCTTATATCGAAGGATGGAGCCCACACCGAAGTTGTCCCCACCTCAAACATGTGCAGCTCTGATACACCCAAGGGAGCCCTACAAACTGACATCAGGAACCTGGACTGCTGAGTTTTCTTTCCCAGGGAAAATGGAAAAAGGATGTGCCCTGGGGCCCCTGGCCCTGGGCTGGGGCTCACTGAAAAAAATCCATATATCGAAGGATGGACCCCACACCGAAGTTGTCCCCACCTCAAACTTGTGCTGCCCTGATAGACCCAAGGGAGCTCTACAAAGTGACATCAGGAACCTGGACTGCTGAGTTTTCTTTCCCAGGGAAAATGGAAAAAGGTTGTGCCCTGGGGCCCCTGGCCCTGGGCTGGGCCTCACTGAAAAAAATCCTTATATCGAAGGATGGACCCCACACCGAAGTTGTCCCCACCTCAAACTTGTGCTACCCTGATACACCCAAGGGAGCCCTACAAACTGACATCAGGAACCTGGACTGCTGAGTTTTCTTTCCCAGGGAAAATGAAAAAGGATGTGCCCTAGGGCCCCTGGTCCTGGCTGGGCCTCACTGAAAAAAATCCTTATATCGAAGGATGGACCCCACACCGAAGTTGTCCCCACCTCAAACTTGTGCTGCCCTGATAGACCCAAGGGAACCCTACAAACTGACATCAGGAACCTGGACTGCTGAGTTTTCTTTCCCAGGGAAAATGGCCAAAGGGTGTGCCAGGGGGCCCCTGGCCCTGACTGCAAAGAATCCTTATATCGAAGGATGGACCCCACACCGAAGTTGTCCCCACCTCAAATTTGTGCTGCCCTGATACACCCAAGGGAGCCCTATAAACTGACATCAGGAACCTGGACTGCTGAGTTTTCTTTCCCAGGGAAAATGGAAAAAGGATGTGCCCAGGGGCCCCTGGCCCTGGGCAGGGCCTCACTGCAAAAAATCCTTATATCGAAGGATGGACCCCACACCGAAGTTGTCCCCACCTCAAACTTGTGCTGCCCTGATAGACCCAAGGGAGCCCTACAAACTGACATCAGGAACCTGGACTGCTGACTTTTCTTTCCCAGGGGAAATGGAAAAAGGATGTGCCCAGGGGCCCCTGGCCCTGACTGCAAAAAATCCTTATATCGAAGGATGCACCCCACACCGAAGTTGTCCCCACCTCAAACTTGTGCTGCCCTGATACACCCAAGGGAGCCCTACAAACTGACATCGGGAACCTGGACTGCTGAGTTTTCTTTCCCAGGGAAAATGGAAAAAGGATGTGCCCAGGGGCCCCTGGCCCTTGGCAGGGACCTCACTACAAGAAATCCTTATATCGAAGGATGGACCCCACACCTAAGTTGTCCCCACCTCAAACTTGTGCTGCCCTGATAGACCCAAGGGAGCCCTACAAACTGACATCAGGAACCTGGACTGCTGAGTTTTCTTTCCCAGGGAAAATGGAAAAAGGATGTGCCCTGGGGCCCCTGGCCCTGGGCTGGGCCTCACTGCAAAAAATCCTTATATCGAAGGATGGACCCCACACCGAAGTTGTCCCCACCTCAAACTTGTGCTGCCCTGATAGACCCAAGGGAGCCCTACAAACTGACATCAGGAACCTGGACTGCTGAGTTTTCTTTCCCAGGGAAAATGGAAAAAGGATGTGCCCTGGGGCCCCTGGCCCTGACTGCAAAAAATCTTTGTATCGAAGGATGCACCCCACACCGAAGTTGTCCCCAACTCAAACTTGTGCTGCCCTGATACACCCAAGGAAGCCCTACAAACTGACATCAGGAACCTGGACTGCTGAGTTTTCTTTCCCAGGGAAAATGGAGAAAGGATGTGACCAGGGGCCCCTGGCCCTGACTGCAAAAAATCCTTATATCGAAGGATGGACCCCACACCAAAGTTGTCCCCACCTCAAACTTGTGCTGCCCTGATAGACCCAAGGGAGCCCTACAAACTGACATCAGGAACCTGGACTGCTGAGTTTTCTTTCCCAGGGAAAATGGCCAAAGGATGTGCCCGGGGGCCCCTGGCACTGACTGCAAAGAATCCTTATATCGAAGGATGGACCCCACACCAAAGTTGTCCCCACCTCAAACTTGTGCTGCCCTGATAGACCCAAGGGAGCCCTACAAACTGACATCAGGAACCTGGACTGCGGAGTTTTCTTTCCCAGGGAAAATGGAAAAAGGATGTGCCCGGGGGCCCCTGGCCCTGGGCCCCTGGCCCTGACTGCAAAAAATCCTTATATCGAAGGATGGAGCCCACACCGAAGTTGTCCCCACATCAAACTTGTGCTGCCCTGATACACCCAAGGGAGCCCTACAAACTGACATCAGGAACCTGGACTGCTGAGTTTTCTTTCCCAGGGAAAATGGAAAAAGGATGTGCCCAGGGGCCCCTGGCCCTGACTGCAAAAAATCCTTATATCGAAGGATGGACCCCACACCGAAGTTGTCCCCACCTCAAACTTGTGCTGCCCTGATACACCCAAGGGAGCCCTACAAACTGACATCGGGAACCTGGACTGCTGAGTTTTCTTTCCCAGGGAAAATGGAAAAAGGATGTGCCCAGGGGCCCCTGGCCCTGGACAGGGACCTCACTACAAAAAATCCTTATATCGAAGGATGCACCCCACACCAAAGTTGTTGCAACCTCAAACTTGTGCTACCCTGATAGACCCAAGGGAGCCCTACAAACTGACATCAGGAACTTGGACTGCTGAGTTTTCTTTCCCAGGGAAAATGGAAAAAGGATGTGCCCAGGGGCCCCTGGCCCTGGACAGGAACCTCACTGCAAAAAATCCTTATATCGAAGGATGGAGCCCACACCGAAGTTGTCCCCACCTCAAACATGTGCAGCTCTGATACACCCAAGGGAGCCCTACAAACTGACATCAGGAACCTGGACTGCTGAGTTTTCTTTCCCAGGGAAAATGGAAAAAGGATGTGCCCTGGGGCCCCTGGCCCTGGGCTGGGCCTCACTGAAAAAAATCCTTATATCGAAGGATGGACCCCACACCGAAGTTGTCCCCACCTCAAACTTGTGCTGCCCTGATAGACCCAAGGGAGCTCTACAAACTGACATCAGGAACCTGGACTGCTGAGTTTTCTTTCCCAGGGAAAATGGAAAAAGGATGTGCCCAGGGGCCCCTGGCCCTGACTGCAAAAAATCTTTGTATCGAAGGGTGCACCCCACACCGAAGGTGTCCCCAACTCAAACTTGTGCTGCCCTGATAGACCCAAGGGAGCCCTACAAACTGACATCAGGAACCTGGACTGCTGAGTTTTCTTTCCCAGGGAAAATGGAAAAAGGATGTGCACAGGGGCCCCTCGCCATGACTGCAAAAAATCCTTATATCGAAGGATGGACCCCACACCAAAGTTGTCCCCACCTCAAACTCGTGCTGCCCTGATAGACCCAAGGGAGCCCTACAAACTGACATCAGGAACCTGGACTGCTGAGTTTTCTTTCCCAGGGAAAATGATAAAAGGATGTGCCCAGGGGCCCCTGGCCCTGATTGCAAAAAATCCTTATATCGAAGGATGGACCCCACACCGAAGTTGTCCCCACCTCAAACTTGTGCTGCCCTGATACACCCAAGGGAGCCCTACAAACTGACATCAGGAACCTGGACTGCTGAGTTTTCTTTCCCAGGGAAAATGGAAAAAGGATGTGCCCAGGGGCCCCTGGACCTGGGCTGGGGCCTCTCTGCAAAGAATCCTTATATCGAAGGATGGACCCCACACCGAAGATGTCCCCACCGCAAACTTGTGCTGCCCTGATAGACCCAAGGGAGCCCTACAAACTGACATCAGGAACCTGGACTGCTGAGTTTTCTTTCCCAGGGAAAATGGAAAAAAGATGTGCCCAGGGGCCCCTGGCCCTGACTGCAAAAAATCCTTATATCGAAGGATGGAGCCCACACCGAATTTGTCCCCACCTCAAACTTGTGCTGCCCTGATACACCCAAGGGAGCCCTACAAACTGACATCAGGAACCTGGACTGCTGAGTTTTCTTTCCCAGGGAAAATGGAAAAAGGATGTGCCCAGGGGCCACTGGCCCTGGGCTGGGGCCACACTGCAAAGAATCCATATATCGAAGGATGGACCCCACACCGAAGTTGTCCCCACCTCAAACTTGTGCTGCCCTGATAGACCCAAGGGAGCCCTACAAACTGACATCAGGAACCTGGACTGCTGAGTTTTCTTTCCCAGGGAAAATGGAAAAAGGATGTGCCCAGGGGCCCCTGGCCCTGACTGCAAAAAATCCTTATATCGAAGGATGGACCCCACACCGAAGTTGTCCCCACCTCAAACTTGTGCTGCCCTGATAGACCCAAGGGAACCCTACAAACTGACATCAGGAACCTGGACTGCTGAGTTTTCTTTCCCAGGGAAAATGGAAAAAGGATGTACCCAGGGGCCCCTGGCCCTGGGCCCCTGGCCCTGACAGCAAAAAATCCTTATATCGAAGGATGGACCCCACACCGAAGTTGTCCCCACCTCAAACTTGTACTGCCCTGATACACCCAAGGGAGCCCTACAAACTGACATCAGGAACCTGGACTGCTGAGTTTTCTTTCCCAGGGAAAATGGAAAAAGGATGTGCCCAGGGGCCCCTGGCCCTGGACAGGGACCTCACTACAAAAAATCCTTATATCGAAGGATGCACCCGACACCAAAGTTGTCCCCACCTCAAACTTGTGCTACCCTGATACACCCAAGGGAGCCCTACAAACTGACATCAGGAACCTGGACTGCTGAGTTTTCTTTCCCAGGGAAAATGGGAAAAGGATGTGCCCAGGGGCCCCTGGCCCTGGGCCCCTGGCCCTGACTGCAAAAAATCCTTATATCGAAGGATGGAGCCCACACCGAAGTTGTCCCCACCTCAAACTTGTGCTGACCTGATAGACCCAAGGGAGCTCTACAAACTGACATCAGGAACCGGGACTGCTGAGTTTTCTTTCCCAGGGAAAATGGAAAAAGGATGTGCCCTAGGGCCCCTGGTCCTGGCTGGGCCTCACTGAAAAAAATCCTTATATCGAAGGATGGACCCCACACCGAAGTTGTCCCCACCTCAAACTTGTGCTGCCCTGATAGACCCAAGGGAACCCTACAAACTGACATCAGGAACCTGGACTGCTGAGTTTTCTTTCCCAGGGAAAATGGAAAAAGGATGTGCCCAGGGGCCCCTGGCCCTGGACAGGAACCTCACTACAAAAAATCCTTATATCGAAGGATGCACCCCACACTAAAGTTTTTGCAACCTCAAACTTGTGCTACCCTGATAGACCCAAGGGAGCCCTACAAACTGACATCAGGAACTTGGACTGCTGAGTTTTCTTTCCCAGGGAAAATGGAAAAAGGATGTGCCCAGGGGCCCGTGGCCCTGGACAGGAACCTCACTGCAAAATATCCTTATATCGAAGGATGGAGCCCACACCGAAGTTGTCCCCACCTCAAACATGTGCAGCTCTGATACACCCAAGGGAGCCCTACAAACTGACATCAGGAACCTGGACTGCTGAGTTTTCTTTCCCAGGGAAAATGGAAAAAGGATGTGCCCTGGGGCCCCTGGCCCTGGGCTGGGCCTCACTGCAAAAAATCCTTATATCGAAGGATGGACCCCACACCGAAGTTGTCCCCACCTCAAACTTGTGCTGCCCTGATACACCCAAGGGAGCCCTACAAACTGACATCAGGAACCTGGACTGCTGAGTTTTCTTTCCCAGGGAAAATGGAAAAAGGATGTGCCCTGGGGCCCCTGGCCCTGACTGCAAAAAATCTTTGTATCGAAGGATGCACCCCACACCGAAGTTGTCCCCAACTCAAACTTGTGCTGCCCTGATACACCCAAGGAAGCCCTACAAACTGACATCAGGAACCTGGACTGCTGAGTTTTCTTTCCCAGGGAAAATGGAGAAAGGATGTGACCAGGGGCCCCTGGCCCTGACTGCAAAAAATCCTTATATCGAAGGATGGACCCCACACCGAAGTTGTCCCCACCTCAAACTTGTGCTGCCCTGATAGACCCAAGGGAGCCCTACAAACTGACATCAGGAACCTGGACTGCTGAGTTTTCTTTCCCAGGGAAAATGGCCAAAGGATGTGCCCAGGGGCCCCTGGCACTGACTGCAAAGAATCCTTATATCGAAGGATGGACCCCACACCGAAGTTGTCCCCACCTCAAACTTGTGCTGCCCTGATAGACCCAAGGGAGCCCTACAAACTGACATCAGGAACCTGGACTGCTGAGTTTTCTTTCCCAGGGAAAATGGAAAAAGGATGTGCCCGGGGGCCCCTGGCCCTGGGCCCCTGGCCCTGACTGCAAAAAATCCTTATATCGAAGGATGGAGCCCACACCGAAGTTGTCCCCACCTCAAACTTGTGCTGCCCTGATACACCCAAGGGAGCCCTACAAACTGACATCAGGAACCTGGACTGCTGAGTTTTCTTTCCCAGGGAAAATGGAAAAAGGATGTGCCCAGGGGCCCCTGGCCCTGACTGCAAAAAATCCTTATATCGAAGGATGGACCCCACACCGAAGTTGTCCCCACCTCAAACTTGTGCTGCCCTGATACACCCAAGGGAGCCCTACAAACTGACATCGGGAACCTGGACTGCTGAGTTTTCTTTCCCAGGGAAAATGGAAAAAGGATGTGTCCAGGGGCCCCTGGCCCTTGGCAGGGACCTCACTACAAGAAATCCTTATATCGAAGTATGGACCCCACACCTAAGTTGTCCCCACCTCAAACTTGTGCTGCCCTGATAGACCCAAGGGAGCCCTACAAACTGACATCGGGAACCTGGACTGCTGAGTTTTCTTTCCCAGGGAAAATGGAAAAAGGATGTGCCCAGGGGCCCCTGGCCCTGGACAGGAACCTCACTACAAAAAATCCTTATATCGAAGGATGCACCCCACACCAAAGTTGTTGCAACCTCAAACTTGTGCTACCCTGATAGACCCAAGGGAGCCCTACAGACTGACATCAGGAACTTGGACTGCTGAGTTTTCTTTCCCAGGGAAAATGGAAAAAGGATGTGCCCAGGGGCCCGTGGCCCTGGACAGGAACCTCACTGCAAAATATCCTTATATCGAAGGATGGAGCCCACACCGAAGTTGTCCCCACCTCAAACATGTGCAGCTCTGATACACCCAAGGGAGCCCTACAAACTGACATCAGGAACCTGGACTGCTGAGTTTTCTTTCCCAGGGAAAATGGAAAAAGGATGTGCCCTGGGGCCCCTGGCCCTGGGCTGGGCCTCACTGAAAAAAATCCTTATATCGAAGGATGGACCCCACACCGAAGTTGTCCCCACCTCAAACTTGTGCTGCCCTGATAGACCCAAGGGAGCTCTACAAACTGACATCAGGAACCTGGACTGCTGAGTTTTCTTTCCCAGGGA
The DNA here is from genome assembly GCF_046129695.1 of Lonchura striata. Classification (NCBI taxonomy): domain Eukaryota; kingdom Metazoa; phylum Chordata; class Aves; order Passeriformes; family Estrildidae; genus Lonchura; species Lonchura striata. Next base: position 211,709 of record NC_134636.1, on the reverse strand, counting down.
AAATGGAAAAAGGATGTGCCCAGGGGCCCCTGGCCCTGACTGCAAAAAATCTTTGTATCGAAGGATGCACCCCACACCGAAGGTGCCCCCAACTCAAACTTGTGCTACCCTGATAGACCCAAGGGAGCCCTACAAACTGACATCAGGAACCTGGACTGCTGAGTTTTCTTTCCCAGGGAAAATGGAAAAAGGATGTGCACAGGGGCCCCTCGCCATGACTGCAAAAAATCCTTATATCGAAGGATGGACCCCACACCAAAGTTGTCCCCACCTCAAACTCGTGCTGCCCTGATAGACCCAAGGGAGCCCTACAAACTGACATCAGGAACCTGGACTGCTGAGTTTTCTTTCCCAGGGAAAATGGAAAAAGGATGTGCCCAGGGGCCCCTGGCCCTGACTGCAAAGAATCCTTATATCGAAGGATGGACCCCACACCGAAGTTGTCCCCACCTCAAACTTGTGCTGCCCTGATACACCCAAGGGAGCCCTACAAACTGACATCAGGAACCTGGACTGCTGAGTTTTCTTTCCCAGGGAAAATGGAAAAAGGATGTGCCCAGGGGCCCGTGGCCCTAGGTCCCTGGCCCTGACTGCAAAAAATCCTTATATCGAAGGATGGAACCCACACCGAAGTTGTCCCCACCTCAAACTTGTGCTGCCCTGATACACCCAAGGGAGCCCTACAAACTGACAACAGGAACTTGGACTGCTGAGTTTTCTTTCCCAGGGAAAATGGAAAAAGGATGTGCCCAGGGGCCCCTGGACCTGGGCTGGGGCCTCTCTGCAAAGAATCCTTATATCGAAGGATGGACCCCACACCGAAGATGTCCCCACCGCAAACTTGTGCTGCCCTGATAGACCCAAGGGAGCCCTACAAACTGACATCAGGAACCTGGACTGCTGAGTTTTCTTTCCCAGGGAAAATGGAAAAAAGATGTGCCCAGGGGCCCCTGGCCCTGACTGCAAAAAATCCTTATATCGAAGGATGGAGCCCACACCGAATTTGTCCCCACCTCAAACTTGTGCTGCCCTGATACACCCAAGGGAGCCCTACAAACTGACATCAGGAACCTGGACTGCTGAGTTTTCTTTCCCAGGGAAAATGGAAAAAGGATGTGCCCAGGGGCCCCTGGCCCTGGGCTGGGGCCACACTGCAAAGAATCCATATATCGAAGGATGGACCCCACACCGAAGTTGTCCCCACCTCAAACTTGTGCTGCCCTGATAGACCCAAGGGAGCCCTACAAGCTGACATCAGGAACCTGGACTGCTGAGTTTTCTTTCCCAGGGAAAATGGAAAAAGGATGTGCCCAGGGGCCCCTGGCCCTGACTGCAAAAAATCCTTATATCGAAGGATGGACCCCACACCGAAGTTGTCCCCACCTCAAACTTGTGCTGCCCTGATAGACCCAAGGGAACCCTACAAACTGACATCAGGAACCTGGACTGCTGAGTTTTCTTTCCCAGGGAAAATGGAAAAAGGATGTGCCCAGGGGCCCCTGGCCCTGGGCCCCTGGCCCTGACAGCAAAAAATCCTTATATCGAAGGATGGACCCCACACCGAAGTTGTCCCCACCTCAAACTTGTACTGCCCTGATACACCCAAGGGAGCCCTACAAACTGACATCAGGAACCTGGACTGCTGAGTTTTCTTTCCCAGGGAAAATGGAAAAAGGATGTGCCCAGGGGCCCCTGGCCCTGACTGCAAAAAATCCTTATATCGAAGAATGGACCCCACACCGAAGTTGTCCCCACCTCAAACTTGTGCTGCCCTGATAGACCCAAGGAAGCCCTACAAGCTGACATCAGGAACCTGGACTGCTGAGTTTTCTTTCCCAGGGAAAATGGAAAAAGGATGTGCCCAGGGGCCCCTGGCCCTGGACAGGGACCTCACTACAAAAAATCCTTATATCGAAGGATGCACCCGACACCAAAGTTGTCCCCACCTCAAACTTGTGCTACCCTGATAGACCCAAGGGAGCCCTACAAACTGACATCAGGAACCTGGACTGCTGAGTTTTCTTTCCCAGGGAAAATGGGAAAAGGATGTGCCCAGGGGCCCCTGGCCCTGGACAGGGACCTCACTGCAAAAAATCCTTATATCGAAGGATGGAGCCCACACCGAAGTTGTCCCCACCTCAAACTTGTGCTGACCTGATAGACCCAAGGGAGCTCTACAAACTGACATCAGGAACCGGGACTGCTGAGTTTTCTTTCCCAGGGAAAATGGAAAAAGGATGTGCCCTAGGGCCCCTGGTCCTGGCTGGGCCTCACTGAAAAAAATCCTTATATCGAAGGATGGACCCCACACCGAAGTTGTCCCCACCTCAAACTTGTGCTGCCCTGATAGACCCAAGGGAACCCTACAAACTGACATCAGGAACCTGGACTGCTGAGTTTTCTTTCCCAGGGAAAATGGAAAAAGGATGTGCCCAGGGGCCCCTGGCCCTGGGCCCCTGGCCCTGACAGCAAAAAATCCTTATATCGAAGGATGGACCCCACACCGAAGTTGTCCCCACCTCAAACTTGTACTGCCCTGATACACCCAAGGGAGCCCTACAAACTGACATCAGGAACCTGGACTGCTGAGTTTTCTTTCCCAGGGAAAATGGAAAAAGGATGTGCCCAGGGACCCCTGGCCCTGACTGCAAAAAATCCTTATATCGAAGAATGGACCCCACACCGAAGTTGTCCCCACCTCAAACTTGTGCTGCCCTGATAGACCCAAGGGAGCCCTACAAGCTGACATCAGGAACCTGGACTGCTGAGTTTTCTTTCCCAGGGAAAATGGAAAAAGGATGTGCCCAGGGGCCCCTGGCCCTGGACAGGGACCTCACTACAAAAAATCCTTATATCGAAGGATGCACCCCACACCAAAGTTGTCCCCACCTCAAACTTGTGCTACCCTGATAGACCCAAGGGAGCCCTACAAACTGACATCAGGAACCTGGACTGCTGAGTTTTCTTTCCCAGGGAAAATGGGAAAAGGATGTGCCCAGGGGCCCCTGGCCCTGGACAGGGACCTCACTGCAAAAAATCCTTATATCGAAGGATGGAGCCCACACCGAAGTTGTCCCCACCTCAAACTTGTGCTGACCTGATAGACCCAAGGGAGCTCTACAAACTGACATCAGGAACCGGGACTGCTGAGTTTTCTTTCCCAGGGAAAATGGAAAAAGGATGTGCCCTAGGGCCCCTGGTCCTGGCTGGGCCTCACTGAAAAAAATCCTTATATCGAAGGATGGACCCCACACCGAAGTTGTCCCCACCTCAAACTTGTGCTGCCCTGATAGACCCAAGGGAGCCCTACAAACTGACATCAGGAACCTGGACTGCTGAGTTTTCTTTCCCAGGGAAAATGGCCAAAGGGTGTGCCAGGGGGCCCCTGGCCCTGACTGCAAAAAATCCTTATATCGAAGGATGGAGCCCACACCGAAGTTGTCCCCACCTCAAACTTGTGCTGCCCTGATACACCCAAGGGAGCCCTATAAACTGACATCAGGAACCTGGACTGCTGAGTTTTCTTTCCCAGGGAAAATGGAAAAAGGATGTGCCCAGGGGCCCCTGGCCCTGGACAGGAACCTCACTGCAAAAAATCCTTATATCGAAGGATGGACCCCACACCGAAGTTGTCCCCACCTCAAACTTGTGCTGCCCTGATACACCCAAGGGAGCCCTACAAACTGACATCAGGAACCTGGACTGCTGACTTTTCTTTCCCAGGGGAAATGGAAAAAGGATGTGCCCAGGGGCCCCTGGCCCTGACTGCAAAAAATCCTTATATCGAAGGATGGACCCCACACCGAAGTTGTCCCCACCTCAAACTTGTGCTGCCCTGATAGACCCAAGGGAGCCCTACAAACTGACATCAGGAACCTGGACTGCTGAGTTTTCCTTCCCAGGGAAAATGGAAAAAGGATGTGCACAGGGGCCCCTGGACATGGGCTGGGCCTCAATGCAAAAAATCCTTATATCGAAGGATGGACCCCACACCGAAGTTGTCCCCACCTCATACTTCTGCTGCCCTGATAGACCCAAGGGAGCCCTACAAACTGACATCAGGAACCTGGACTGCTGAGTTTTCTTTCCCAGGGAAAATGGAAAAAGGATGTGCCCAGGGGCCCCTGGCCCTGACTGCAAAAAATCTTTGTATCGAAGGATGCACCCCACACCGAAGGTGTCCCCAACTCAAACTTGTGCTGCCCTGATAGACCCAAGGGAGCCCTACAAACTGACATCAGGAACCTGGACTGCTGAGTTTTCTTTCCCAGGGAAAATGGAATAAGGATGTGCACAGGGGCCCCTCGCCATGACTGCAAAAAATCCTTATATCGAAGGATGGACCCCACACCAAAGTTGTCCCCACCTCAAACTCGTGCTGCCCTGATAGACCCAAGGGAGCCCTACAAACTGACATCAGGAACCTGGACTGCTGAGTTTTCTTTCCCAGGGAAAATGGCCAAAGGGTGTGCCCAGGGGCCCCTGGCCCTGACTTCAAAAAATCCTTATATCGAAGGATGGACCCCACACCGAAGTTGTCCCCACCTCAAACTTGTGCTGCCCTGATAGACCCAAGGGAGCCCTACAAACTGACATCAGGAACCTGGACTGCTGAGTTTTCTTTCCCAGGGAAAATGGAAAAAGGATGTGCCCAGCGGCCCCTGGCCCTTGGCAGGGACCTCACAACAAGAAATCCTTATATCGAAAGATGGACCCCACACCAAAGTTGTCCCCACCTCAAACTTGTGCTGCCCTGATAGACCCAAGGGAGCCCTACAAACTGACATCAGGAACCTGGACTGCTGAGTTTTCTTTCCCAGGGAAAATGGAAAAAGGATGTGCACAGGGGCCCCTGGCCCTGGGCAGGGACCTCACTGCAAAAAATCCTTATATCGAAGGATGGACCCCACACCGAAGTTGTCCCCACCTCAAACTTGTGCTGCCCTGATAGACCCAAGGGAGCCCTACAAACTGACATCAGGAACCTGGACTGCTGAGTTTTCTTTCCCAGGGAAAATGGAAAAAGGATGTGCCCTGGGGCCCCTGGCCCTGACTGCTAAAAATCTTTGTATCGAAGGATGCACCCCACACCGAAGTTGTCCCCAACTCAAACTTGTGCTGCCCTGATACACCCAAGGAAGCCCTACAAACTGACATCAGGAACCTGGACTGCTGAGTTTTCTTTCCCAGGGAAAATGGAGAAAGGATGTGCCCAGGGGCCCCTGGCCCTGACTGCAAAAAATCCTTATATCGAAGGATGGACCCCACACCAAAGTTGTCCCCACCTCAAACTTGTGCTGCCCTGATAGACCCAAGGGAGCCCTACAAACTGACATCAGGAACCTGGACTGCTGAGTTTTCTTTCCCAGGGAAAATGGCCAAAGGATGTGCCCGGGGGCCCCTGGCACTGACTGCAAAGAATCCTTATATCGAAGGATGGACCCCACACCGAAGTTGTCCCCACCTCAAACTTGTGCTGCCCTGATAGACCCAAGGGAGCCCTACAAACTGACATCAGGAACCTGGACTGCTGAGTTTTCTTTCCCAGGGAAAATGGAAAAAGGATGTGCCCGGGGGCCCCTGGCCCTGGGCCCCTGGCCCTGACTGCAAAAAATCCTTATATCGAAGGATGGAGCCCACACCGAAGTTGTCCCCACCTCAAACTTGTGCTGCCCTGATAGACCCAAGGGAGCCCTACAAACTGACATCAGGAACCTGGACTGCTGAGTTTTCTTTCCCAGGGAAAATGGCCAAAGGATGTGCCCGGGGGCCCCTGGCACTGACTGCAAAGAATCCTTATATCGAAGGATGGACCCCACACCGAAGTTGTCCCCACCTCAAACTTGTGCTGCCCTGATAGACCCAAGGGAGCCCTACAAACTGACATCAGGAACCTGGACTGCTGAGTTTTCCTTCCCAGGGAAAATGGAAAAAGGATGTGCACAGGGGCCCCTGGACATGGGCTGGGCCTCAATGCAAAAAATCCTTATATCGAAGGATGGACCCCACACCGAAGTTGTCCCCACCTCAAACTTGTGCTGCCCTGATAGACCCAAGGGAGCCCTACAAACTGACATCAGGAACCTGGACTGCTGAGTTTTCTTTCCCAGGGAAAATGGAAAAAGGATGTGCCCAGGGGCCCCTGGCCCTGACTGCAAAAAATCTTTGTATCGAAGGATGCACCCCACACCGAAGGTGTCCCCAACTCAAACTTGTGCTGCCCTGATAGACCCAAGGGAGCCCTACAAACTGACATCAGGAACCTGGACTGCTGAGTTTTCTTTCCCAGGGAAAATGGAAAAAGGATGTGCACAGGGGCCCCTCGCCATGACTGCAAAAAATCCTTATATCGAAGGATGGACCCCACACCAAAGTTGTCCCCACCTCAAACTCGTGCTGCCCTGATAGACCCAAGGGAGCCCTACAAACTGACATCAGGAACCTGGACTGCTGAGTTTTCTTTCCCAGGGAAAATGGCCAAAGGGTGTGCCCAGGGGCCCCTGGCCCTGACTTCAAAAAATCCTTATATCGAAGGATGGACCCCACACCGAAGTTGTCCCCACCTCAAACTTGTGCTGCCCTGATAGACCCAAGGGAGCCCTACAAACTGACATCAGGAACCTGGACTGCTGAGTTTTCTTTCCCAGGGAAAATGGAAAAAGGATGTGCCCAGCGGCCCCTGGCCCTTGGCAGGGACCTCACAACAAGAAATCCTTATATCGAAGGATGGACCCCACACCAAAGTTGTCCCCACCTCAAACTTGTGCTGCCCTGATAGACCCAAGGGAGCCCTACAAACTGACATCAGGAACCTGGACTGCTGAGTTTTCTTTCCCAGGGAAAATGGAAAAAGGATGTGCACAGGGGCCCCTGGCCCTGGGCAGGGACCTCACTGCAAAAAATCCTTATATCGAAGGATGGACCCCACACCAAAGTTGTCCCCACCTCAAACTTGTGCTGCCCTGATAGACCCAAGGGAGCCCTACAAACTGACATCAGGAACCTGGACTGCTGAGTTTTCTTTCCCAGGGAAAATGGAAAAAGGATGTGCCCTGGGGCCCCTGGCCCTGACTGCTAAAAATCTTTGTATCGAAGGATGCACCCCACACCGAAGTTGTCCCCAACTCAAACTTGTGCTGCCCTGATACACCCAAGGAAGCCCTACAAACTGACATCAGGAACCTGGACTGCTGAGTTTTCTTTCCCAGGGAAAATGGAAAAAGGATGTGCCCAGGAGCCCCTGGCCCTGACTGCAAAAAATCCTTATATCGAAGGATGGACCCCACACCGAAGTTGTCCCCACCTCAAACTTGTGCTGCCCTGATACACCCAAGGGAGCCCTACAAACTGACTTCGGGAACCTGGACTGCTGAGTTTTCTTTCCCAGGGAAAATGGAAAAAGGATGTGCCCAGGGGCCCCTGGCCCTTGGCAGGGACCTCACTACAAGAAATCCTTATATCGAAGTATGGACCCCACACCTAAGTTGTCCCCACCTCAAACTTGTGCTGCCCTGATAGACCCAAGGGAGCCCTACAAACTGACATCGGGAACCTGGACTGTTGAGTTTTCTTTCCCAGGGAAAATGGAAAAAGGATGTGCCCAGGGGCCCCTGGCCCTGGACAGGAACCTCACTACAAAAAATCCTTATATCGAAGGATGCACCCCACACCAAAGTTGTTGCAACCTCTAACTTGTGCTACCCTGATAGACCCAAGGGAGCCCTACAAACTGACATCAGGAACTTGGACTGCTGAGTTTTCTTTCCCAGGGAAAATGGAAAAAGGATGTGCCCAGGGGCCCGTGGCCCTGGACAGGGCCCTCACTGCAAAATATCCTTATATCGAAGGATGGAGCCCACACCGAAGTTGTCCCCACCTCAAACATGTGCAGCTCTGATACACCCAAGGGAGCCCTACAAACTGACATCAGGAACCTGGACTGCTGAGTTTTCTTTCCCAGGGAAAATGGAAAAAGGATGTGCCCTGGGGCCCCTGGCCCTGGGCTGGGGCTCACTGAAAAAAATCCATATATCGAAGGATGGACCCCACACCGAAGTTGTCCCCACCTCAAACTTGTGCTGCCCTGATAGACCCAAGGGAGCTCTACAAAGTGACATCAGGAACCTGGACTGCTGAGTTTTCTTTCCCAGGGAAAATGGAAAAAGGTTGTGCCCTGGGGCCCCTGGCCCTGGGCTGGGCCTCACTGAAAAAAATCCTTATATCGAAGGATGGACCCCACACCGAAGTTGTCCCCACCTCAAACTTGTGCTACCCTGATACACCCAAGGGAGCCCTACAAACTGACATCAGGAACCTGGACTGCTGAGTTTTCTTTCCCAGGGAAAATGAAAAAGGATGTGCCCTAGGGCCCCTGGTCCTGGCTGGGCCTCACTGAAAAAAATCCTTATATCGAAGGATGGACCCCACACCGAAGTTGTCCCCACCTCAAACTTGTGCTGCCCTGATAGACCCAAGGGAACCCTACAAACTGACATCAGGAACCTGGACTGCTGAGTTTTCTTTCCCAGGGAAAATGGCCAAAGGGTGTGCCAGGGGGCCCCTGGCCCTGACTGCAAAGAATCCTTATATCGAAGGATGGACCCCACACCGAAGTTGTCCCCACCTCAAATTTGTGCTGCCCTGATACACCCAAGGGAGCCCTATAAACTGACATCAGGAACCTGGACTGCTGAGTTTTCTTTCCCAGGGAAAATGGAAAAAGGATGTGCCCAGGGGCCCCTGGCCCTGGGCAGGGCCTCACTGCAAAAAATCCTTATATCGAAGGATGGACCCCACACCGAAGTTGTCCCCACCTCAAACTTGTGCTGCCCTGATAGACCCAAGGGAGCCCTACAAACTGACATCAGGAACCTGGACTGCTGACTTTTCTTTCCCAGGGGAAATGGAAAAAGGATGTGCCCAGGGGCCCCTGGCCCTGACTGCAAAAAATCCTTATATCGAAGGATGCACCCCACACCGAAGTTGTCCCCACCTCAAACTTGTGCTGCCCTGATACACCCAAGGGAGCCCTACAAACTGACATCGGGAACCTGGACTGCTGAGTTTTCTTTCCCAGGGAAAATGGAAAAAGGATGTGCCCAGGGGCCCCTGGCCCTTGGCAGGGACCTCACTACAAGAAATCCTTATATCGAAGGATGGACCCCACACCTAAGTTGTCCCCACCTCAAACTTGTGCTGCCCTGATAGACCCAAGGGAGCCCTACAAACTGACATCAGGAACCTGGACTGCTGAGTTTTCTTTCCCAGGGAAAATGGAAAAAGGATGTGCCCTGGGGCCCCTGGCCCTGGGCTGGGCCTCACTGCAAAAAATCCTTATATCGAAGGATGGACCCCACACCGAAGTTGTCCCCACCTCAAACTTGTGCTGCCCTGATAGACCCAAGGGAGCCCTACAAACTGACATCAGGAACCTGGACTGCTGAGTTTTCTTTCCCAGGGAAAATGGAAAAAGGATGTGCCCTGGGGCCCCTGGCCCTGACTGCAAAAAATCTTTGTATCGAAGGATGCACCCCACACCGAAGTTGTCCCCAACTCAAACTTGTGCTGCCCTGATACACCCAAGGAAGCCCTACAAACTGACATCAGGAACCTGGACTGCTGAGTTTTCTTTCCCAGGGAAAATGGAGAAAGGATGTGACCAGGGGCCCCTGGCCCTGACTGCAAAAAATCCTTATATCGAAGGATGGACCCCACACCAAAGTTGTCCCCACCTCAAACTTGTGCTGCCCTGATAGACCCAAGGGAGCCCTACAAACTGACATCAGGAACCTGGACTGCTGAGTTTTCTTTCCCAGGGAAAATGGCCAAAGGATGTGCCCGGGGGCCCCTGGCACTGACTGCAAAGAATCCTTATATCGAAGGATGGACCCCAGACCGAAGTTGTCCCCACCTCAAACTTGTGCTGCCCTGATAGACCCAAGGGAGCCCTACAAACTGACATCAGGAACCTGGACTGCGGAGTTTTCTTTCCCAGGGAAAATGGAAAAAGGATGTGCCCGGGGGCCCCTGGCCCTGGGCCCCTGGCCCTGACTGCAAAAAATCCTTATATCGAAGGATGGAGCCCACACCGAAGTTGTCCCCACATCAAACTTGTGCTGCCCTGATACACCCAAGGGAGCCCTACAAACTGACATCAGGAACCTGGACTGCTGAGTTTTCTTTCCCAGGGAAAATGGAAAAAGGATGTGCCCAGGGGCCCCTGGCCCTGACTGCAAAAAATCCTTATATCGAAGGATGGACCCCACACCGAAGTTGTCCCCACCTCAAACTTGTGCTGCCCTGATACACCCAAGGGAGCCCTACAAACTGACATCGGGAACCTGGACTGCTGAGTTTTCTTTCCCAGGGAAAATGGAAAAAGGATGTGCCCAGGGGCCCCTGGCCCTTGGCAGGGACCTCACTACAAGAAATCCTTATATCGAAGTATGGACCCCACACCTAAGTTGTCCCCACCTCAAACTTGTGCTGCCCTGATAGACCCAAGGGAGCCCTACAAACTGACATCGGGAACCTGGACTGCTGAGTTTTCTTTCCCAGGGAAAATGGAAAAAGGATGTGCCCAGGGGCCCCTGGCCCTGGACAGGGACCTCACTACAAAAAATCCTTATATCGAAGGATGCACCCCACACCAAAGTTGTTGCAACCTCAAACTTGTGCTACCCTGATAGACCCAAGGGAGCCCTACAAACTGACATCAGGAACTTGGACTGCTGAGTTTTCTTTCCCAGGGAAAATGGAAAAAGGATGTGCCCAGGGGCCCCTGGCCCTGGACAGGAACCTCACTGCAAAAAATCCTTATATCGAAGGATGGAGCCCACACCGAAGTTGTCCCCACCTCAAACATGTGCAGCTCTGATACACCCAAGGGAGCCCTACAAACTGACATCAGGAACCTGGACTGCTGAGTTTTCTTTCCCAGGGAAAATGGAAAAAGGATGTGCCCAGGGGCCCCTGGCCCTGACTGCAAAAAATCTTTGTATCGAAGGGTGCACCCCACACCGAAGGTGTCCCCAACTCAAACTTGTGCTGCCCTGATAGACCCAAGGGAGCCCTACAAACTGACATCAGGAACCTGGACTGCTGAGTTTTCTTTCCCAGGGAAAATGGAAAAAGGATGTGCACAGGGGCCCCTCGCCATGACTGCAAAAAATCCTTATATCGAAGGATGGACCCCACACCAAAGTTGTCCCCACCTCAAACTCGTGCTGCCCTGATAGACCCAAGGGAGCCCTACAAACTGACATCAGGAACCTGGACTGCTGAGTTTTCTTTCCCAGGGAAAATGATAAAAGGATGTGCCCAGGGGCCCCTGGCCCTGATTGCAAAAAATCCTTATATCGAAGGATGGACCCCACACCGAAGTTGTCCCCACCTCAAACTTGTGCTGCCCTGATACACCCAAGGGAGCCCTACAAACTGACATCAGGAACCTGGACTGCTGAGTTTTCTTTCCCAGGGAAAATGGAAAAAGGATGTGCCCAGGGGCCCGTGGCCCTAGGTCCCTGGCCCTGACTGCAAAAAATCCTTATATCGAAGGATGGAACCCACACCGAAGTTGTCCCCACCTCAAACTTGTGCTGCCCTGATACACCCAAGGGAGCCCTACAAACTGACAACAGGAACTTGGACTGCTGAGTTTTCTTTCCCAGGGAAAATGGAAAAAGGATGTGCCCAGGGGCCCCTGGACCTGGGCTGGGGCCTCTCTGCAAAGAATCCTTATATCGAAGGATGGACCCCACACCGAAGATGTCCCCACCGCAAACTTGTGCTGCCCTGATAGACCCAAGGGAGCCCTACAAACTGACATCAGGAACCTGGACTGCTGAGTTTTCTTTCCCAGGGAAAATGGAAAAAAGATGTGCCCAGGGGCCCCTGGCCCTGACTGCAAAAAATCCTTATATCGAAGGATGGAGCCCACACCGAATTTGTCCCCACCTCAAACTTGTGCTGCCCTGATACACCCAAGGGAGCCCTACAAACTGACATCAGGAACCTGGACTGCTGAGTTTTCTTTCCCAGGGAAAATGGAAAAAGGATGTGCCCAGGGGCCCCTGGCCCTGGGCTGGGGCCACACTGCAAAGAATCCATATATCGAAGGATGGACCCCACACCGAAGTTGTCCCCACCTCAAACTTGTGCTGCCCTGATAGACCCAAGGGAGCCCTACAAGCTGACATCAGGAACCTGGACTGCTGAGTTTTCTTTCCCAGGGAAAATGGAAAAAGGATGTGCCCAGGGGCCCCTGGCCCTGACTGCAAAAAATCCTTATATCGAAGGATGGACCCCACACCGAAGTTGTCCCCACCTCAAACTTGTGCTGCCCTGATAGACCCAAGGGAACCCTACAAACTGACATCAGGAACCTGGACTGCTGAGTTTTCTTTCCCAGGGAAAATGGAAAAAGGATGTGCCCAGGGGCCCCTGGCCCTGGGCCCCTGGCCCTGACAGCAAAAAATCCTTATATCGAAGGATGGACCCCACACCGAAGTTGTCCCCACCTCAAACTTGTACTGCCCTGATACACCCAAGGGAGCCCTACAAACTGACATCAGGAACCTGGACTGCTGAGTTTTCTTTCCCAGGGAAAATGGAAAAAGGATGTGCCCAGGGGCCCCTGGCCCTGACTGCAAAATATCCTTATATCGAAGAATGGACCCCACACCGAAGTTGTCCCCACCTCAAACTTGTGCTGCCCTGATAGACCCAAGGAAGCCCTACAAGCTGACATCAGGAACCTGGACTGCTGAGTTTTCTTTCCCAGGGAAAATGGAAAAAGGATGTGCCCAGGGGCCCCTGGCCCTGGACAGGGACCTCACTACAAAAAATCCTTATATCGAAGGATGCACCCGACACCAAAGTTGTCCCCACCTCAAACTTGTGCTACCCTGATAGACCCAAGGGAGCCCTACAAACTGACATCAGGAACCTGGACTGCTGAGTTTTCTTTCCCAGGGAAAATGGGAAAAGGATGTGCCCAGGGGCCCCTGGCCCTGGACAGGGACCTCACTGCAAAAAATCCTTATATCGAAGGATGGAGCCCACACCGAAGTTGTCCCCACCTCAAACTTGTGCTGACCTGATAGACCCAAGGGAGCTCTACAAACTGACATCAGGAACCGGGACTGCTGAGTTTTCTTTCCCAGGGAAAATGGAAAAAGGATGTGCCCTAGGGCCCCTGGTCCTGGCTGGGCCTCACTGAAAAAAATCCTTATATCGAAGGATGGACCCCACACCGAAGTTGTCCCCACCTCAAACTTGTGCTGCCCTGATAGACCCAAGGGAACCCTACAAACTGACATCAGGAACCTGGACTGCTGAGTTTTCTTTCCCAGGGAAAATGGAAAAAGGATGTGCCCAGGGGCCCCTGGCCCTGGGCCCCTGGCCCTGACAGCAAAAAATCCTTATATCGAAGGATGGACCCCACACCGAAGTTGTCCCCACCTCAAACTTGTACTGCCCTGATACACCCAAGGGAGCCCTACAAACTGACATCAGGAACCTGGACTGCTGAGTTTTCTTTCCCAGGGAAAATGGAAAAAGGATGTGCCCAGGGACCCCTGGCCCTGACTGCAAAAAATCCTTATATCGAAGAATGGACCCCACACCGAAGTTGTCCCCACCTCAAACTTGTGCTGCCCTGATAGACCCAAGGGAGCCCTACAAGCTGACATCAGGAACCTGGACTGCTGAGTTTTCTTTCCCAGGGAAAATGGAAAAAGGATGTGCCCAGGGGCCCCTGGCCCTGGACAGGGACCTCACTACAAAAAATCCTTATATCGAAGGATGCACCCCACACCAAAGTTGTCCCCACCTCAAACTTGTGCTACCCTGATAGACCCAAGGGAGCCCTACAAACTGACATCAGGAACCTGGACTGCTGAGTTTTCTTTCCCAGGGAAAATGGGAAAAGGATGTGCCCAGGGGCCCCTGGCCCTGGACAGGGACCTCACTGCAAAAAATCCTTATATCGAAGGATGGAGCCCACACCGAAGTTGTCCCCACCTCAAACTTGTGCTGACCTGATAGACCCAAGGGAGCTCTACAAACTGACATCAGGAACCGGGACTGCTGAGTTTTCTTTCCCAGGGAAAATGGAAAAAGGATGTGCCCTAGGGCCCCTGGTCCTGGCTGGGCCTCACTGAAAAAAATCCTTATATCGAAGGATGGACCCCACACCGAAGTTGTCCCCACCTCAAACTTGTGCTGCCCTGATAGACCCAAGGGAGCCCTACAAACTGACATCAGGAACCTGGACTGCTGAGTTTTCTTTCCCAGGGAAAATGGCCAAAGGGTGTGCCAGGGGGCCCCTGGCCCTGACTGCAAAAAATCCTTATATCGAAGGATGGAGCCCACACCGAAGTTGTCCCCACCTCAAACTTGTGCTGCCCTGATACACCCAAGGGAGCCCTATAAACTGACATCAGGAACCTGGACTGCTGAGTTTTCTTTCCCAGGGAAAATGGAAAAAGGATGTGCCCAGGGGCCCCTGGCCCTGGACAGGAACCTCACTGCAAAAAATCCTTATATCGAAGGATGGACCCCACACCGAAGTTGTCCCCACCTCAAACTTGTGCTGCCCTGATAGACCCAAGGGAGCCCTACAAACTGACATCAGGAACCTGGACTGCTGACTTTTCTTTCCCAGGGGAAATGGAAAAAGGATGTGCCCAGGGGCCCCTGGCCCTGACTGCAAAAAATCCTTATATCGAAGGATGGACCCCACACCGAAGTTGTCCCCACCTCAAACTTGTGCTGCCCTGATAGACCCAAGGGAGCCCTACAAACTGACATCAGGAACCTGGACTGCTGAGTTTTCCTTCCCAGGGAAAATGGAAAAAGGATGTGCACAGGGGCCCCTGGACATGGGCTGGGCCTCAATGCAAAAAATCCTTATATCGAAGGATGGACCCCACACCGAAGTTGTCCCCACCTCATACTTGTGCTGCCCTGATAGACCCAAGGGAGCCCTACAAACTGACATCAGGAACCTGGACTGCTGAGTTTTCTTTCCCAGGGAAAATGGAAAAAGGATGTGCCCAGGGGCCCCTGGCCCTGACTGCAAAAAATCTTTGTATCGAAGGATGCACCCCACACCGAAGGTGTCCCCAACTCAAACTTGTGCTGCCCTGATAGACCCAAGGGAGCCCTACAAACTGACATCAGGAACCTGGACTGCTGAGTTTTCTTTCCCAGGGAAAATGGAATAAGGATGTGCACAGGGGCCCCTCGCCATGACTGCAAAAAATCCTTATATCGAAGGATGGACCCCACACCAAAGTTGTCCCCACCTCAAACTCGTGCTGCCCTGATAGACCCAAGGGAGCCCTACAAACTGACATCAGGAACCTGGACTGCTGAGTTTTCTTTCCCAGGGAAAATGGCCAAAGGGTGTGCCCAGGGGCCCCTGGCCCTGACTTCAAAAAATCCTTATATCGAAGGATGGACCCCACACCGAAGTTGTCCCCACCTCAAACTTGTGCTGCCCTGATAGACCCAAGGGAGCCCTACAAACTGACATCAGGAACCTGGACTGCTGAGTTTTCTTTCCCAGGGAAAATGGAAAAAGGATGTGCCCAGCGGCCCCTGGCCCTTGGCAGGGACCTCACAACAAGAAATCCTTATATCGAAAGATGGACCCCACACCAAAGTTGTCCCCACCTCAAACTTGTGCTGCCCTGATAGACCCAAGGGAGCCCTACAAACTGACATCAGGAACCTGGACTGCTGAGTTTTCTTTCCCAGGGAAAATGGAAAAAGGATGTGCACAGGGGCCCCTGGCCCTGGGCAGGGACCTCACTGCAAAAAATCCTTATATCGAAGGATGGACCCCACACCGAAGTTGTCCCCACCTCAAACTTGTGCTGCCCTGATAGACCCAAGGGAGCCCTACAAACTGACATCAGGAACCTGGACTGCTGAGTTTTCTTTCCCAGGGAAAATGGAAAAAGGATGTGCCCTGGGGCCCCTGGCCCTGACTGCTAAAAATCTTTGTATCGAAGGATGCACCCCACACCGAAGTTGTCCCCAACTCAAACTTGTGCTGCCCTGATACACCCAAGGAAGCCCTACAAACTGACATCAGGAACCTGGACTGCTGAGTTTTCTTTCCCAGGGAAAATGGAGAAAGGATGTGCCCAGGGGCCCCTGGCCCTGACTGCAAAAAATCCTTATATCGAAGGATGGACCCCACACCAAAGTTGTCCCCACCTCAAACTTGTGCTGCCCTGATAGACCCAAGGGAGCCCTACAAACTGACATCAGGAACCTGGACTGCTGAGTTTTCTTTCCCAGGGAAAATGGCCAAAGGATGTGCCCGGGGGCCCCTGGCACTGACTGCAAAGAATCCTTATATCGAAGGATGGACCCCACACCGAAGTTGTCCCCACCTCAAACTTGTGCTGCCCTGATAGACCCAAGGGAGCCCTACAAACTGACATCAGGAACCTGGACTGCTGAGTTTTCTTTCCCAGGGAAAATGGAAAAAGGATGTGCCCGGGGGCCCCTGGCCCTGGGCCCCTGGCCCTGACTGCAAAAAATCCTTATATCGAAGGATGGACCCCACACCGAAGTTGTCCCCACCTCAAACTTGTGCTGCCCTGATAGACCCAAGGGAGCCCTACAAACTGACATCAGGAACCTGGACTGCTGAGTTTTCTTTCCCAGGGAAAATGGCCAAAGGATGTGCCCGGGGGCCCCTGGCACTGACTGCAAAGAATCCTTATATCGAAGGATGGACCCCACACCGAAGTTGTCCCCACCTCAAACTTGTGCTGCCCTGATAGACCCAAGGGAGCCCTACAAACTGACATCAGGAACCTGGACTGCTGAGTTTTCCTTCCCAGGGAAAATGGAAAAAGGATGTGCACAGGGGCCCCTGGACATGGGCTGGGCCTCAATGCAAAAAATCCTTATATCGAAGGATGGACCCCACACCGAAGTTGTCCCCACCTCAAACTTGTGCTGCCCTGATAGACCCAAGGGAGCCCTACAAACTGACATCAGGAACCTGGACTGCTGAGTTTTCTTTCCCAGGGAAAATGGAAAAAGGATGTGCCCAGGGGCCCCTGGCCCTGACTGCAAAAAATCTTTGTATCGAAGGATGCACCCCACACCGAAGGTGTCCCCAACTCAAACTTGTGCTGCCCTGATAGACCCAAGGGAGCCCTACAAACTGACATCAGGAACCTGGACTGCTGAGTTTTCTTTCCCAGGGAAAATGGAAAAAGGATGTGCACAGGGGCCCCTCGCCATGACTGCAAAAAATCCTTATATCGAAGGATGGACCCCACACCAAAGTTGTCCCCACCTCAAACTCGTGCTGCCCTGATAGACCCAAGGGAGCCCTACAAACTGACATCAGGAACCTGGACTGCTGAGTTTTCTTTCCCAGGGAAAATGGCCAAAGGGTGTGCCCAGGGGCCCCTGGCCCTGACTTCAAAAAATCCTTATATCGAAGGATGGACCCCACACCGAAGTTGTCCCCACCTCAAACTTGTGCTGCCCTGATAGACCCAAGGGAGCCCTACAAACTGACATCAGGAACCTGGACTGCTGAGTTTTCTTTCCCAGGGAAAATGGAAAAAGGATGTGCCCAGCGGCCCCTGGCCCTTGGCAGGGACCTCACAACAAGAAATCCTTATATCGAAGGATGGACCCCACACCAAAGTTGTCCCCACCTCAAACTTGTGCTGCCCTGATAGACCCAAGGGAGCCCTACAAACTGACATCAGGAACCTGGACTGCTGAGTTTTCTTTCCCAGGGAAAATGGAAAAAGGATGTGCACAGGGGCCCCTGGCCCTGGGCAGGGACCTCACTGCAAAAAATCCTTATATCGAAGGATGGACCCCACACCAAAGTTGTCCCCACCTCAAACTTGTGCTGCCCTGATAGACCCAAGGGAGCCCTACAAACTGACATCAGGAACCTGGACTGCTGAGTTTTCTTTCCCAGGGAAAATGGAAAAAGGATGTGCCCTGGGGCCCCTGGCCCTGACTGCTAAAAATCTTTGTATCGAAGGATGCACCCCACACCGAAGTTGTCCCCAACTCAAACTTGTGCTGCCCTGATACACCCAAGGAAGCCCTACAAACTGACATCAGGAACCTGGACTGCTGAGTTTTCTTTCCCAGGGAAAATGGAGAAAGGATGTGCCCAGGGGCCCCTGGCCCTGACTGCAAAAAATCCTTATATCGAAGGATGGACCCCACACCAAAGTTGTCCCCACCTCAAACTTGTGCTGCCCTGATAGACCCAAGGGAGCCCTACAAACTGACATCAGGAACCTGGACTGCTGAGTTTTCTTTCCCAGGGAAAATGGCCAAAGGATGTGCCCGGGGGCCCCTGGCACTGACTGCAAAGAATCCTTATATAGAAGGATGGACCCCACACCGAAGTTGTCCCCACCTCAAACTTGTGCTGCCCTGATAGACCCAAGGGAGCCCTACAAACTGACATCAGGAACCTGGACTGCTGAGTTTTCTTTCCCAGGGAAAATGGAAAAAGGATGTGCCCGGGGGCCCCTGGCCCTGGGCCCCTGGCCCTGACTGCAAAAAATCCTTATATCGAAGGATGGAGCCCACACCGAAGTTGTCCCCACCTCAAACTTGTGCTGCCCTGATAGACCCAAGGGAGCCCTACAAACTGACATCAGGAACCTGGACTGCTGAGTTTTCTTTCCCAGGGAAAATGGAAAAAGGATGTGCCCAGGAGCCCCTGGCCCTGACTGCAAAAAATCCTTATATCGAAGGATGGACCCCACACCGAAGTTGTCCCCACCTCAAACTTGTGCTGCCCTGATACACCCAAGGGAGCCCTACAAACTGACATCGGGAACCTGGACTGCTGAGTTTTCTTTCCCAGGGAAAATGGAAAAAGGATGTGCCCAGGGGCCCCTGGCCCTTGGCAGGGACCTCACTACAAGAAATCCTTATATCGAAGTATGGACCCCACACCTAAGTTGTCCCCACCTCAAACTTGTGCTGCCCTGATACACCCAAGGGAGCCCTACAAACTGACATCGGGAACCTGGACTGCTGAGTTTTCTTTCCCAGGGAAAATGGAAAAAAGATGTGCCCAGGGGCCCCTGGCCCTGGACAGGAACCTCACTACAAAAAATCCTTATATCGAAGGATGCACCCCACACCAAAGTTGTTGCAACCTCAAACTTGTGCTACCCTGATAGACCCAAGGGAGCCCTACAAACTGACATCAGGAACTTGGACTGCTGAGTTTTCTTTCCCAGGGAAAATGGAAAAAGGATGTGCCCAGGGGCCCGTGGCCCTGGACAGGGCCCTCACTGCAAAATATCCTTATATCGAAGGATGGAGCCCACACCGAAGTTGTCCCCACCTCAAACATGTGCAGCTCTGATACACCCAAGGGAGCCCTACAAACTGACATCAGGAACCTGGACTGCTGAGTTTTCTTTCCCAGGGAAAATGGAAAAAGGATGTGCCCTGGGGCCCCTGGTCCTGGGCTGGGCCTCACTGAAAAAAATCCATATATCGAAGGATGGACCCCACACCGAAGTTGTCCCCACCTCAAACTTGTGCTGCCCTGATAGACCCAAGGGAGCTCTACAAACTGACATCAGGAACCTGGACTGCTGAGTTTTCTTTCCCAGGGAAAATGGAAAAAGGTTGTGCCCTGGGGCCCCTGGCCCTGGGCTGGGCCTCACTGCAAAAAATCCTTATATCGAAGGATGGACCCCACACCGAAGTTGTCCCCACCTCAAACTTGTGCTACCCTGATACACCCAAGGGAGCCCTACAAACTGACATCAGGAACCTGGACTGCTGAGTTTTCTTTCCCAGGGAAAATGAAAAAGGATGTGCCCAGGGGCCCCTGGCCCTGGGCTGGGCCTCACTGCAAAAAATCCTTATATCGAAGGATGGAGCCCACACCGAAGTTGTCCCCACCTCAAACTTGTGCTGCCCTGATAGACCCAAGGGAGCCCTACAAACTGACATCAGGAACCTGGACTGCTGAGTTTTCTTTCCCAGGGAAAATGGCCAAAGGGTGTGCCAGGGGGCCCCTGGCCCTGACTGCAAGGAATCCTTATATCGAAGGATGGACCCCACACCGAAGTTGTCCCCACCTCAAACTTGTGCTGCCCTGATAGACCCAAGGGAGCCCTATAAACTGACATCAGGAACCTGGACTGCTGAGTTTTCTTTCCCAGGGAAAATGGAAAAAGGATGTGCCCAGGGGCCCCTGGCCCTGGGCAGGGCCTCACTGCAAAAAATCCTTATATCGAAGGATGGACCCCACACCGAAGTTGTCCCCACCTCAAACTTGTGCTGCCCTGATAGACCCAAGGGAGCCCTACAAACTGACATCAGGAACCTGGACTGCTGACTTTTCTTTCCCAGGGGAAATGGAAAAAGGATGTGCCCAGGGGCCCCTGGCCCTGACTGCAAAAAATCCTTATATCGAAGGATGGACCCCACACCGAAGTTGTCCCCACCTCAAACTTGTGCTGCCCTGATAGACCCAAGGGAGCCCTACAAACTGACATCAGGAACCTGGACTGCTGAGTTTTCCTTCCCAGGGAAAATGGAAAAAGGATGTGCACAGGGGCCCCTGGACATGGGCTGGGCCTCAATGCAAAAAATCCTTATATCGAAGGATGGACCCCACACCGAAGTTGTCCCCACCTCAAACTTGTGCTGCCCTGATAGACCCAAGGGAGCCCTACAAACTGACATCAGGAACCTGGACTGCTGAGTTTTCTTTCCCAGGGAAAATGGAAAAAGGATGTGCCCTGGGGCCCCTGGCCCTGACTGCAAAAAATCTTTGTATCGAAGGATGCACCCCACACCGAAGGTGTCCCCAACTCAAACTTGTGCTGCCCTGATAGACCCAAGGGAGCCCTACAAACTGACATCAGGAACCTGGACTGCTGAGTTTTCTTTCCCAGGGAAAATGGAAAAAGGATGTGCACAGGGGCCCCTCGCCATGACTGCAAAAAATCCTTATATCGAAGGATGGACCCCACACCAAAGTTGTCCCCACCTCAAACTCGTGCTGCCCTGATAGACCCAAGGGAGCCCTACAAACTGACATCAGGAACCTGGACTGGTGAGTTTTCTTTCCCAGGGAAAATGGCCAAAGGGTGTGCCCAGGGGCCCCTGGCCCTGACTTCAAAAAATCCTTATATCGAAGGATGGACCCCACACCGAAGTTGTCCCCACCTCAAACTTGTGCTGCCCTGATAGACCCAAGGGAGCCCTACAAACTGACATCAGGAACCTGGACTGCTGAGTTTTCTTTCCCAGGGAAAATGGAAAAAGGATGTGCCCAGCGGCCCCTGGCCCTTGGCAGGGACCTCACAACAAGAAATCCTTATATCGAAGGATGGACCCCACACCAAAGTTGTCCCCACCTCAAACTTGTGCTGCCCTGATAGACCCAAGGGAGCCCTACAAACTGACATCAGGAACCTGGACTGCTGAGTTTTCTTTCCCAGGGAAAATGGAAAAAGGATGTGCACAGGGGCCCCTGGCCCTGGGCAGGGACCTCACTGCAAAAAATCCTTATATCGAAGGATGGACCCCACACCGAAGTTGTCCCCACCTCAAACTTGTGCTGCCCTGATAGACCCAAGGGAGCCCTACAAACTGACATCAGGAACCTGGACTGCTGAGTTTTCTTTCCCAGGGAAAATGGAAAAAGGATGTGCACAGGGGCCCCTGGCCCTGACTGCAAAAAATCTTTGTATCAAAGGATGCACCCCACACCGAAGTTGTCCCCAACTCAAACTTGTGCTGCCCTGATACACCCAAGGAAGCCCTACAAACTGACATCAGGAACCTGGACTGCTGAGTTTTCTTTCCCAGGGAAAATGGAGAAAGGATGTGACCAGGGGCCCCTGGCCCTGACTGCAAAAAATCCTTATATCGAAGGATGGACCCCACACCAAAGTTGTCCCCACCTCAAACTTGTGCTGCCCTGATAGACCCAAGGGAGCCCTACAAACTGACATCAGGAACCTGGACTGCTGAGTTTTCTTTCCCAGGGAAAATGGCCAAAGGATGTGCCCGGGGGCCCCTGGCACTGACTGCAAAGAATCCTTATATCGAAGGATGGACCCCACACCGAAGTTGTCCCCACCTCAAACTTGTGCTGCCCTGATACACCCAAGGGAGCCCTACAAACTGACATCAGGAACCTGGACTGCTGAGTTTTCTTTCCCAGGGAAAATGGAAAAAGGATGTGCCCGGGGGCCCCTGGCCCTGGGCCCCTGTCCCTGACTGCAAAAAATCCTTATATCGAAGGATGGAGCCCACACCGAAGTTGTCCCCACCTCAAACTTGTGCTGCCCTGATAGACCCAAGGGAGCCCTACAAACTGACATCAGGAACCTGGACTGCTGAGTTTTCTTTCCCAGGGAAAATGGAAAAAGGATGTGCCCAGGGGCCCCTGGCCCTTGGCAGGGACCTCACTACAAGAAATCCTTATATCGAAGGATGGAGCCCACACCTAAGTTGTCCCCACCTCAAAATTGTGCTGCCCTGATAGACCCAAGGGAGCCCTACAAACTGACATCGGGAACCTGGACTGCTGAGTTTTCTTTCCCAGGGAAAATGGAAAAAGGATGTGCCCAGGGGCCCCTGGCCCTGGACAGGAACCTCACTACAAAAAATCCTTATATCGAAGGATGCACCCCACACCAAAGTTGTCCCCACCTCAAACTTGTGCTACCCTGATAGACCCAAGGGAGCCCTACAAACTGACATCAGGAACTTGGACTGCTGAGTTTTCTTTCCCAGGGAAAATGGAAAAAGGATGTGCCCAGGGGCCCGTGGCCCTGGACAGGAACCTCACTGCAAAATATCCTTATATCGAAGGATGGAGCCCACACCGAAGTTGTCCCCACCTCAAACATGTGCAGCTCTGATACACCCAAGGGAGCCCTACAAACTGACATCAGGAACCTGGACTGCTGAGTTTTCTTTCCCAGGGAAAATGGAAAAAGGATGTGCCCAGGGGCCCCTGGCCCTGACTGCAAAAAATCTTTGTATCGAAGGATGCACCCCACACCGAAGGTGTCCCCAACTCAAACTTGTGCTGCCCTGATAGACCCAAGGGAGCCCTACAAACTGACATCAGGAACCTGGACTGCTGAGTTTTCTTTCCCAGGGAAAATGGAAAAAGGATGTGCACAGGGGCCCCTCGCCATGACTGCAAAAAATCCTTATATCGAAGGATGGACCCCACACCAAAGTTGTCCCCACATCAAACTTGTGCTGCCCTGATAGACCCAAGGGAGCCCTACAAACTGACATCAGGAACCTGGACTGCTGAGTTTTCTTTCCCAGGGAAAATGGCCAAAGGGTGTGCCCAGGGGCCCCTGGCCCTGACTTCAAAAAATCCTTATATCGAAGGATGGACCCCACACCGAAGTTGTCCCCACCTCAAACTTGTGCTGCCCTGATAGACCCAAGGGAGCCCTACAAACTGACATCAGGAACCTGGACTGCTGAGTTTTCTTTCCCAGGGAAAATGGAAAAAGGATGTGCCCAGCGGCCCCTGCCCCTTGGCAGGGACCTCACAACAAGAAATCCTTATATCGAAGTATGGACCCCACACCAAAGTTGTCCCCACCTCAAACTTGTGCTGCCCTGATAGACCCAAGGGAGCCCTACAAACTGACATCAGGAACCTGGACTGCTGAGTTTTCTTTCCCAGGGAAAATGGAAAAAGGATGTGCCCTGGGGCCCCTGGCCCTGACTGCAAAAAATCTTTGTATCGAAGGATGCACCCCACACCGAAGTTGTCCCCAACTCAAACTTGTGCTGCCCTGATACACCCAAGGAAGCCCTACAAACTGACATCAGGAACCTGGACTGCTGAGTTTTCTTTCCCAGGGAAAATGGAGAAAGGATGTGGCCAGGGGCCCCTGGCCCTGACTGCAAAAAATCCTTATATCGAAGGATGGACCCCACACCAAAGTTGTCCCCACCTCAAACTTGTGCTGCCCTGATAGACCCAAGGGAGCCCTACAAACTGACATCAGGAACCTGGACTGCTGAGTTTTCTTTCCCAGGGAAAATGGCCAAAGGATGTGCCCGGGGGCCCCTGGCACTGACTGCAAAGAATCCTTATATCGAAGGATGGACCCCACACCGAAGTTGTCCCCACCTCAAACTTGTGCTGCCCTGATAGACCCAAGGGAGCCCTACAAACTGACATCAGGAACCTGGACTGCTGAGTTTTCTTTCCCAGGGAAAATGGAAAAAGGTTGTGCCCGGGGGCCCCTGGCCCTGGGCCCCTGGCCCTGACTGCAAAAAATCCTTATATCGAAGGATGGAGCCCACACCGAAGTTGTCCCCACCTCAAACATGTGCAGCTCTGATAGACCCAAGGGAGCCCTACAAACTGACATCAGGAACCTGGACTGCTGAGTTTTCTTTCCCAGGGAAAATGGAAAAAGGATGTGCCCAGGGGCCCCTGGCTGTGACTGCAAAAAATCCTTATATCGAAGGATGGACCCCACACCGAAGTTGTCCCCACCTCAAACTTGTGCTGCCCTGATACACCCAAGGGAGCCCTACAAACTGACATCAGGAACCTGGTGTGCTGAGTTTTTTTTCCCAGGGAAAATGGAAAAAGGATGTGCCCAGCGGCCCCTGGCCCTTGGCAGGGACCTCACTACAAGAAATCCTTATATCGAAGGATGGACCCCACACCTAAGTTGTCCCCACCTCAAACTTGTGCTGCCCTGATAGACCCAAGGGAGCCCTACAAACTGACATCGGGAACCTGGACTGCTGAGTTTTCTTTCCCAGGGAAAATGGAAAAAGGATGTGCCCAGGGGCCCCTGGCCCTGGACAGGAATCTCACTACAAAAAATCCTTATATCGAAGGATGCACCCCACACCAAAGTTGTTGCAACCTCAAACTTGTGCTACCCTGATAGACCCAAGGGAGCCCTACAAACTGACATCAGGAACTTGGACTGCTGAGTTTTCTTTCCCAGGGAAAATGGAAAAAGGATGTGCCCAGGGGCCCGTGGCCCTGGACAGGAACCTCACTGCAAAATATCCTTATATCGAAGGATGGAGCCCACACCGAAGTTGTCCCCACCTCAAACATGTGCAGCTCTGATACATCCAAGGGAGCCCTACAAACTGACATCAGGAACCTGGACTGCTGAGTTTTCTTTCCCAGGGAAAATGGAAAAAGGATGTGCCCTGGGGCCCCTGGCCCTGGGCTGGGCCTCACTGAAAAAAATCCTTATATCGAAGGATGGACCCCACACCGAAGTTGTCCCCACCTCAAACTTGTGCTGCCCTGATAGACCCAAGGGAGCTCTACAAACTGACATCAGGAACCTGGACTGCTGAGTTTTCTTTCCCAGGGAAAATGGAAAAAGGTTGTGCCCTGGGGCCCCTGGCCCTGGGCTGGGCCTCACTGAAAAAATTCCTTATATCGAAGGATGGACCCCACACCGAAGTTGTCCCCACCTCAAACTTGTGCTACCCTGATACACCCAAGGGAGCCCTACAAACTGACATCAGGAACCTGGACTGCTGAGTTTTCTTTCCCAGGGAAAATGAAAAAGGATGTGCCCAGGGGCCCCTGGCCCTGGGCTGGGCCTCACTGCAAAAAATCCTTATATCGAAGGATGGACCCCACACCGAAGTTGTCCCCACCTCAAACTTGTGCTGCCCTGATAGACCCAAGGGAGCCCTACAAACTGACATCAGGAACCTGGACTGCTGAGTTTTCTTTCCCAGGGAAAATGGAAAAAGGATGTGCACAGGGGCCCCTGGCCCTGGGCTGGGGCCTGACTGCAAAGAATCCTTATATCGAAGGATGGACCCCACACCGAAGTTGTCCCCACCTCAAACTTGTGCTGCCCTGATAGACCCAAGGGAGCCCTACAAACTGACATCAGGAACCTGGACTGCTGAGTTTTCTTTCCCAGGGAAAATGGAAAAAGGATGTGCCCAGGGGCCCCTGGCCCTGACTGCAAAAAATCCTTATATCGAAGGATGGACCCCACACCGAAGTTGTCCCCACCTCAAACTTGTGCTGCCCTGATAGACCCAAGGGAGCCCTACAAACTGACATCAGGAACCTGGACTGCTGAGTTTTCTTTCCCAGGGAAAATGGAAAAAGGATGTGCCCAGGGGCCCCTGGCCCTGACTGCAAAGAATCCTTATATCGAAGGATGGACCCCACACCGAAGTTGTCCCCACCTCAAACTTGTGCTGCCCTGATACACCCAAGGGAGCCCTACAAACTGACATCAGGAACCTGGACTACTGAGTTTTCTTTCCCAGGGAAAACGGAAAAAGGATGTGCCCAGGGGCCCGTGGCCCTGGGTCCCTGGCCCTGACTGCAAAAATCCTTATATCGAAGGATGGAACCCACACCGAAGTTGTCCCCACCTCAAACTTGTGCTGCCCTGATACACCCAAGGGAGCCCTACAAACTGACATCAGGAACCTGGACTGCTGAGTTTCTTTCCCAGGGAAAATGGAAAAAGGATGTGCCCAGGGTCCCCTGGCCCTTGGCTGGAGCCTCTCTGCAAAGAATCCTTATATCGAAGGATGGACACCACACCGAAGATGTCCCCACCTCTAACTTGTGCTGCCCTGATAGACCCAAGGGAGCCCTACAAACTGACATCAGGAACTTGGACTGCTGAGTTTTCTTTCCCAGGGAAAATGATAAAAGGATGTGCCCAGGGGCCCCTGGCCCTGATTGCAAAAAATCCTTATATCGAAGGATGGACCCCACATCGAAGTTGTCTCCACCTCACACTTGTGCTGCCCTGATAGACCCAAGGGAGCCCTACAAACTGACATCAGGAACCTGGACTGCTGAGTTTTCTTTCCCAGGGAAAATGGAAAAAGGATGTGCCCAGGGGCCCCTGGCCCTGACTGCAAAACATCCGTATATCGAAGGATGGACCCCACACCGAAGTTGTCCCCACCTCAAACTTGTGCTGCCCTGATAGACCCAAGGGAGCCCTACAAACTGACATCAGGAACCTGGACTGCTGAGTTTTCTTTCCCAGGGAAAATGGAAAAAGGATGTGCCCAGCGGTCTCTGGCCCTGGGCTGGGTCCTCACTACAAAAAATCCTTATATCGAAGGATGGACCCCACACCGAAGTTGTCCCCACCTCACACTTGTGCTGCCCTGATAGACCCAAGGGAGCCCTACAAACTGACATCAGGAACTTGGACTGCTGAGTTTTCTTTCCCAGGGAAAATGGAAAAAGGATGTGCCCAGGGGCTCCTGGCCCTGGGCCCCTGGCCCTGACAGCAAAAAATCCTTATATCGAAGGATGGACCCCACACCGAAGTTGTCCCCACCTCAAACTTGTACTGCCCTGATACACCCAAGGGAGCCCTACAAACTGACATCAGGAACCTGGACTGCTGAGTTTTCTTTCCCAGGGAAAATGGAAAAAGGATGTGCCCAGGGGCCCCTGGCCCTGACTGCAAAAAATCCTCATATCGAAGAATGGACCCCACACCGAAGTTGTCCCCACCTCAAACTTGTGCTGCCCTGATAGACCCAAGGGAGCCCTACAAGCTGACATCAGGAACCTGGACTGCTGAGTTTTCTTTCCCAGGGAAAATGGAAAAAGGATGTGCCCAGGGGCCCCTGGCCCTGGACAGGGACCTCACTGCAAAAAATCCTTATATCGAAGGATGCACCCCACACCAAAGTTGTCCCCACCTCAAACTTGTGCTACCCTGATAGACCCAAGGGAGCCCTACAAACTGACATCAGGAACCTGGACTGCTGAGTTTTCTTTCCCAGGGAAAATGGAAAAAGGATGTGCCCAGCGGTCTCTGGCCCTGGGCTGGGTCCTCACTACAAAAAATCCTTATATCGAAGGATGGACCCCACACCGAAGTTGTCCCCACCTCACACTTGTGCTGCCCTGATAGACCCAAGGGAGCCCTACAAACTGACATCAGGAACTTGGACTGCTGAGTTTTCTTTCCCAGGGAAAATGGAATAAGGATGTGCCCAGGGGCTCCTGGCCCTGGGCCCCTGGCCCTGACAGCAAAAAATCCTTATATCGAAGGATGGACCCCACACCGAAGTTGTCCCCACCTCAAACTTGTACTGCCCTGATACACCCAAGGGAGCCCTACAAACTGACATCAGGAACCTGGACTGCTGAGTTTTCTTTCCCAGGGAAAATGGAAAAAGGATGTGCCCAGGGGCCCCTGGCCCTGACTGCAAAAAATCCTTATATCGAAGAATGGACCCCACACCGAAGTTGTCCCCACCTCAAACTTGTGCTGCCCTGATAGACCCAAGGGAGCCCTACAAGCTGACATCAGGAACCTGGACTGCTGAGTTTTCTTTCCCAGGGAAAATGGAAAAAGGATGTGCCCAGGGGCCCCTGGCCCTGCACAGGAACCTCACTGCAAAAAATCCTTATATCGAAGGATGCACCCCACACCAAAGTTGTCCCCACCTCAAACTTGTGCTACCCTGATAGACCCAAGGGAGCCCTACAAACTGACATCAGGAACCTGGACTGCTGAGTTTTCTTTCCCAGGGAAAATGGGAAAAGGATGTGCCCAGGGGCCCCTGGCCCTGGACAGGGACCTCACTGCAAAAAAACCTTATATCGAAGGATGGAGCCCACACCGAAGTTGTCCCCACCTCAAACTTGTGCTGACCTGATAGACCCAAGGGAGCTCTACAAACTGACATCAGGAACCGGGACTGCTGAGTTTTCTTTCCCAGGGAAAATGGAAAAAGGATGTGCCCTAGGGCCCCTGGTCCTGGCTGGGCCTCACTGAAAAAAATCCTTATATCGAAGGATGGACCCCACACCGAAGTTGTCCCCACCTCAAACTTGTGCTGCCCTGATAGACCCAAGGGAGCCCTACAAACTGACATCAGGAACCTGGACTGCTGAGTTTTCTTTCCCAGGGAAAATGGCCAAAGGGTGTGCCAGGGGGCCCCTGGCCCTGACTGCAAAGAATCCTTATATCGAAGGATGGACCCCACACCAAAGTTGTCCCCACCTCAAACTTGTGCTGCCCTGATACACCCAAGGGAGCCCTACAAACTGACATCAGGAACCTGGACTGCTGAGTTTTCTTTCCCAGGGAAAATGGCCAAAGGATGTGCCCGGGGGCCCCTGGCCCTGACTGCAAAAAATCCTTATATCGAAGGATGGACCCCACACCAAAGTTGTCCCCACCTCAAACTTGTGCTGCCCTGATAGACCCAAGGGAGCCCTACAAACTGACATCAGGAACCTGGACTGCTGAGTTTTCTTTCCCAGGGAAAATGGCCAAAGGATGTGCCCGGGGGCCCCTGGCACTGACTGCAAAGAATCCTTATATCGAAGGATGGACCCCACACCGAAGTTGTCCCCACCTCAAACTTGTGCTGCCCTGATAGACCCAAGGGAGCCCTACAAACTGACATCAGGAACCTGGACTGCTGAGTTTTCTTTCCCAGGGAAAATGGAAAAAGGATGTGCCCGGGGGCCCCTGGCCCTGGGCCCCTGGCCCTGACTGCAAAAAATCCTTATATCGAAGGATGGAGCCCACACCGAAGTTGTCCCCACCTCAAACTTGTGCTGCCCTGATAGACCCAAGGGAGCCCTACAAACTGACATCAGGAACCTGGACTGCTGAGTTTTCTTTCCCAGGGAAAATGGAAAAAGGATGTGCCCAGGGGCCCCTGGCCCTGACTGCAAAAAATCCTTATATCGAAGGATGGACCCCACACCGAAGTTGTCCCCACCTCAAACTTGTGCTGCCCTGATACACCCAAGGGAGCCCTACAAACTGACATCAGGAACCTGGTGTGCTGAGTTTTTTTTCCCAGGGAAAATGGAAAAAGGATGTGCCCAGCGGCCCCTGGCCCTTGGAAGGGACCTCACTACAAGAAATCCTTATATCGAAGGATGGACCCCACACCGAAGTTGTCCTCACCTCAAACTTGTGCTGCCCTGATAGACCCAAGGGAGCCCTACAAACTGACATCGGGAACCTGGACTGCTGAGTTTTCTTTCCCAGGGAAAATGGAAAAAGGATGTGCCCAGGGGCCCGTGGCCCTGGACAGGGACCTCACTGCAAAATATCCTTATATCGAAGGATGGAGCCCACACCGAAGTTGTCCCCACCTCAAACATGTGCAGCTCTGATACACCCAAGGGAGCCCTACAAACTGACATCAGGAACCTGGACTGCTGAGTTTTCTTTCCCAGGGAAAATGGAAAAAGGATGTGCACAGGGGCCCCTGGCCCTGGGCTGGGGCCTGACTGCAAAGAATCCTTATATCGAAGGATGGACCCCACACCGAAGTTGTCCCCACCTCAAACTTGTGCTGCCCTGATACACCCAAGGGAGCCCTACAAACTGACATCAGGAACCTGGACTGCTGAGTTTTCTTTCCCAGGGAAAATGGAAAAAGGATGTGCCCTGGGGCCCCTGGCCCTGACTGCAGAAAATCCTTATATCGAAGGATGGACCCCACACCGAAGTTGTCCCCACCTCAAACTTGTGCTGCCCTGATAGACCCAAGGGAGCCCTACAAACTGACATCAGGAACCTGGACTGCTGAGTTTTCTTTCCCAGGGAAAATGGAAAAAGGATGTGCCCAGGGGCCCCTGGCCCTGACTGCAAAGAATCCTTATATCGAAGGATGGACCCCACACCGAAGTTGTCCCCACCTCAAACTTGTGCTGCCCTGATACACCCAAGGGAGCCCTACAAACTGACATCAGGAACCTGGACTGCTGAGTTTGCTTTCCCAGGGAAAATGGAAAAAGGATGTGCCCAGGGGCCCGTGGCCCTGGGTCCCTGGCCCTGACTGCAAAAAATCCTTATATCGAAGGATGGAACCCACACCGAAGTTGTCCCCACCTCAAACTTGTGCTGCCCTGATACACCCAAGGGAGCCCTACAAACTGACATCAGGAACCTGGACTGCTGAGTTTCTTTCCCAGGGAAAATGGAAAAAGGATGTGCCCAGGGTCCCCTGGCCCTTGGCTGGAGCCTCTCTGCAAAGAATACTTATATCGAAGGATGGACACCACACCGAAGATGTCCCCACCTCTAACTTGTGCTGCCCTGATAGACCCAAGGGAGCCCTACAAACTGACATCAGGATCTTGGACTGCTGAGTTTTCTTTCCCAGGGAAAATGATAAAAGGATGTGCCCAGGGGCCCCTGGCCCTGATTGCAAAAAATCCTTATATCGAAGGATGGACCCCACACCGAAGTTGTCCCCACCTCAAACTTGTGCTGCCCTGATAGACCCAAGGGAGCCCTACAAACTGACATCAGGAATCTGGACTGCTGAGTTTTCTTTCCCAGGGAAAATGGAAAAAGGATGTGCCCAGGGGCCCCTGGCCCTGACTGCAAAAAATCCTTATATCGAAGGATGGACCCCACACCAAAGTTGTCCCCACCTCACACTTGTGCTGCCCTGATAGACCCAAGGGAGCCCTACAAACTGACATCAGGAACCTGGACTGCTGAGTTTTCTTTCCCAGGGAAAATGGAAAAAGGATGTGCCCAGGGGCCCCTGGCCCTGACTGCAAAACATCCTTATATCGAAGGATGGACCCCACACCGAAGTTGTCCCCACCTCAAACTTGTGCTGCCCTGATAGACCCAAGGGAGCCCTACAAACTGACATCAGGAACCTGGACTGCTGAGTTTTCTTTCCCAGGGAAAATGGAAAAAGGATGTGCCCAGGGGCCCCTGGCCCTGACTGCAAAAAATCCTTATATCGAAGGATGGACCCCACACCGAAGTTGTCCCCACCTCAAACTTGTGCTGCCCTGATACACCCAAGGGAGCCCTACAAACTGACATCAGGAACCTGGACTGCTGAGTTTTCTTTCCCAGGGAAAATGGAAAAAGGATGTGCCCAGGGGCCCCTGGATCTGGGCTGGGGCCTCACTGCAAAGAATCCTTATATCGAAGGATGGACCCCACACCGAAGTTGTCCCCACCTCAAACTTGTGCTGCCCTGATAGACCCAAGGGAGCCCTACAAACTGACATCAGGAACCTGGACTGCTGAGTTTTCTTTCCCAGGGAAAATGGAAAAAAGATGTGCCCAGGGGCCCCTGGCCCTGACTGCAAAAAATCCTTATATCGAAGGATGGACCCCACACCGAATTTGTCCCGACCTCAAACTTGTGCTGCCCTGATACACCCAAGGGAGCCCTACAAACTGACATCAGGAACCTGGACTGCTGAGTTTTCTTTCCCAGGTAAAATGGAAAAAGGATGTGCACAGGGGCCCCTGGCCCTGGGCTGTGGCCACACTGCAAAAAATCCTTATATCGAAGGATGGACCCCACACCGAAGTTGTCCCCACCTCAAACTTGTGCTGCCCTGATAGACCCAAGGGAGCCCTACAAACTGACATCAGGAACCTGGACTGCTGAGTTTTCTTTCCCAGGGAAAATGGAAAAAGGATGTGCCCAGCGGCCCCTGGCCCTTGGCAGGGACCTCACAACAAGAAATCCTTATATCGAAGGATGGACCCCACACCAAAGTTGTCCCCACCTCAAACTTGTGCTGCCCTGATAGACCCAAGGGAGCCCTACAAACTGACATCAGGAACCTGGACTGCTGAGTTTTCTTTCCCAGGGAAAATGGAAAAAGGATGTGCACAGGGGCCCCTGGCCCTGGGCAGGGACCTCACTGCAAAAAATCCTTATATCGAAGGATGGACCCCACACCGAAGTTGTCCCCACCTCAAACTTGTGCTGCCCTGATAGACCCAAGGGAGCCCTACAAACTGACATCAGGAACCTGGACTGCTGAGTTTTCTTTCCCAGGGAAAATGGAAAAAGGATGTGCCCTGGGGCCCCTGGCCCTGACTGCAAAAAATCTTTGTATCGAAGGATGCACCCCACACCGAAGTTGTCCCCAACTCAAACTTGTGCTGCCCTGATACACCCAAGGAAGCCCTACAAACTGACATCAGGAACCTGGACTGCTGAGTTTTCTTTCCCAGGGAAAATGGAGAAAGGATGTGACCAGGGGCCCCTGGCCCTGACTGCAAAAAATCCTTATATCGAAGGATGGACCCCACACCAAAGTTGTCCCCACCTCAAACTTGTGCTGCCCTGATAGACCCAAGGGAGCCCTACAAACTGACATCAGGAACCTGGACTGCTGAGTTTTCTTTCCCAGGGAAAATGGCCAAAGGATGTGCCCGGGGGCCCCTGGCACTGACTGCAAAGAATCCTTATATCGAAGGATGGACCCCACACCGAAGTTGTCCCCACCTCAAACTTGTGCTGCCCTGATAGACCCAAGGGAGCCCTACAAACTGACATCAGGAACCTGGACTGCTGAGTTTTCTTTCCCAGGGAAAATGGAAAAAGGATGTGCCCGGGGGCCCCTGGCCCTGGGCCCCAGGCCCTGACTGCAAAAAATCCTTATATCGAAGGATGGAGCCCACACCGAAGTTGTCCCCACCTCAAACATGTGCAGCTCTGATAGACCCAAGGGAGCCCTACAAACTGACATCAGGAACCTGGACTGCTGAGTTTTCTTTCCCAGGGAAAATGGAAAAAGGATGTGCCCAGGGGCCCCTGGCCCTGACTGCAAAAAATCCTTATATCGAAGGATGGACCCCACACCGAAGTTGTCCCCACCTCAAACTTGTGCTGCCCTGATACACCCAAGGGAGCCCTACAAACTGACATCAGGAACCTGGTGTGCTGAGTTTTTTTTCCCAGGGAAAATGGAAAAAGGATGTGCCCAGCGGCCCCTGGCCCTTGGCAGGGACCTCACTACAAGAAATCCTTATATCGAAGGATGGACCCCACACCGAAGTTGTCCCCACCTCAAACTTGTGCTGCGCTGATACACCCAAGGGAGCCCTACAAACTGACATCAGGAACCTGGACTGCTGAGTTTCTTTCCCAGGGAAAATGGAAAAAGGATGTGCCCAGGGTCCCCTGGCCCTTGGCTGGAGCCTCTCTGCAAAGAATCCTTATATCGAAGGATGGACACCACACCGAAGATGTCCCCACCTCAAACTTGTGCTGCCCTGATAGACCCAAGGGAGCCCTACAAACTGACATCAGGAACTTGGACTGCTGAGTTTTCTTTCCCAGGGAAAATGGAAAAAGGATGTGCCCAGGGGCCCTTGGCCCTGACTGCAAAACATCCGTATATCGAAGGATGGACCCCACACCGAAGTTGTCCCCACCTCAAACTTGTGCTGCCCTGATAGACCCAAGGGAGCCCTACAAACTGACATCAGGAACCTGGACTGCTGAGTTTTCTTTCCCAGGGAAAATGGAAAAAGGATGTGCCCAGGGGCCCCTGGACCTGGGCTGGGGCCTCTCTGCAAAGAATCCTTATATCGAAGGATGGACCCCACACCGAAGATGTCCCCACCTCAAACTTGTGCTGCCCTGATAGACCCAAGGGAGCCCTACAAACTGACATCAGGAACCTGGACTGCTGAGTTTTCTTTCCCAGGGAAAATGGAAAAAAGATGTGCCCAGGGGCCCCTGGCCCTGACTGCAAAAAATCCTTATATCGAAGGATGGAGCCCACACCGAATTTGCCCCCACCTCAAACTTGTGCCGCCCTGATACACCCAAGGGAGCCCTACAAACTGACATCAGGAACCTGGACTGCTGAGTTTTCTTTCCCCGGGAAAATGGAAAAAGGATGTGCCCAGGGGCCCCTGGCCCTGGGCTGGGGCCACACTGCAAAGAATCCATATATCGAAGGATGGACCCCACACCGAAGTTGTCCCCACCTCAAACTTGTGCTGCCCTGATAGACCCAAGGGAGCCCTACAAACTGACATCAGGAACCTGGACTGCTGAGTTTTCTTTCCCAGGGAAAATGGAAAAAGGATGTGCCCAGGGGCCCCTGGCCCTGACTGCAAAAAATCCTTATATCGAAGGATGGACCCCACAACGAAGTTGTCCCCACCTCAAACTTGTGCTGCCCTGATAGACCCAATGGAACCCTACAAACTGACATCAGGAACCTGGACTGCTGAGTTTTCTTTCCCAGGGAAAATGGAAAAAGGATGTGCCCAGGGGTCTCTGGCCCTGGGCTGGGTCCTCACTACAAAAAATCCTTATATCGAAGGATGGACCCCACACCGAAGTTGTCCCCACCTCACACTTGTGCTGCCCTGATAGACCCAAGGGAGCCCTACAAACTGACATCAGGAACTTGGACTGCTGAGTTTTCTTTCCCAGGGAAAATGGAAAAAGGATGTGCCCAGGGGCTCCTGGCCCTGGGCCCCTGGCCCTGACAGCAAAAAATCCTTATATCGAAGGATGGACCCCACACCGAAGTTGTCCCCACCTCAAACTTGTACTGCCCTGATACACCCAAGGGAGCCCTACAAACTGACATCAGGAACCTGGACTGCTGAGTTTTCTTTCCCAGGGAAAATGGAAAAAGGATGTGCCCAGGGGCCCGTGGCCCTGACTGCAAAAAATCCTTATATCGAAGGATGGACCCC
The DNA here is from genome assembly GCF_046129695.1 of Lonchura striata. Taxonomy (NCBI): domain Eukaryota; kingdom Metazoa; phylum Chordata; class Aves; order Passeriformes; family Estrildidae; genus Lonchura; species Lonchura striata. The sequence continues at coordinate 176,220 of NC_134636.1, read as the reverse complement.
ACACCGAAGTTGTCCCCACCTCAAACTTGTGCTGCCCTGATAGACCCAAGGGAGCCCTACAAGCTGACATCAGGAACCTGGACTGCTGAGTTTTCTTTCCCAGGGAAAATGGAAAAAGGATGTGCCCAGGGGCCCCTGGCCCTGGACAGGGACCTCACTGCAAAGAATCCTTATATCGAAGGATGGACCCCACACCAAAGTTGTCCCCACCTCAAACTTGTGCTGCCCTGATAGACCCAAGGGAGCCCTACAAACTGACATCAGGAACCTGGACTGCTGAGTTTTCTTTCCCAGGGAAAATGGAAAAAGGATGTGCCCAGGGGCCCGTGGCCCTGGGTCCCTGGCCCTGACTGCAAAAAATCCTTATATCGAAGGATGGAACCCACACCGAAGTTGTCCCCACCTCAAACTTGTGCTGCCCTGATACACCCAAGGGAGCCCTACAAACTGACATCAGGAACCTGGACTGCTGAGTTTCTTTCCCAGCGAAAATGGAAAAAGGATGTGCCCAGGGGCCCCTGGCCCTGACTGCAAAACATCCTTATATCGAAGGATGGACCCCACACCGAAGTTGTCCCCACCTCAAACTTGTGCTGCCCTGATAGACCCAAGGGAGCCCTACAAGCTGACATCAGGAACCTGGACTGCTGAGTTTCTTTCCCAGGGAAAATGGAAAAAGGATGTGCCCAGGGGCCCCTGGCCCTGACTGCAAAAAATCCTTATATCGAAGGATGGAGCCCACACCGAATTTGTCCTCACCTCAAACTTGTGCTGCCCTGATACACCCAAGGGAGCCCTACAAACTGACATCAGGAACCTGGACTGCTGAATTTTCTTTCCCAGGGAAAATGGAAAAAGGATGTGCCCAGGGGCCCCTGGATCTGGGCTGGGGCCTCACTGCAAAGAATCCTTATATCGAAGGATGGACCCCACACCGAAGATGTCCCCACCTAAAACTTGTGCTGCCCTGATAGACCCAAGGGAGCCCTACAAACTGACATCAGGAACCTGGACTGCTGAGTTTTCTTTCCCAGGGAAAATGGAAAAAAGATGTGCCCGGGGGCCCCTGGCCCTGACTGCAAAAAATCCTTATATCGAAGGATGGACCCCACACCGAATTTGTCCCCACCTCAAACTTGTGCTGCCCTGATACACCCAAGGGAGCCCTACAAACTGACATCAGGAACCTGGACTGCTGAGTTTTCTTTCCCAGGGAAAATGGAAAAAGGATGTGCACAGGGGCCCCTGGCCCTGGGCTGTGGCCACACTGCAAAAAATCCTTATATCGAAGGATGGCCCCACACCGAAGTTGTCCCCACCTCAAACTTGTGCTGCCCTGATAGACCCAAGGGAGCCCTACAAACTGACATCAGGAACCTGGACTGCTGAGTTTTCTTTCCCAGGGAAAATGGAAAAAGGATGTGCCCAGGGGCCCCTGGCCCTGACTGCAAAAAATCCTTATATCGAAGGATGGACCCCACACCGAAGTTGTCCCCACCTCAAACTTGTGCTGCCCTGATAGACCCAAGGGAGCCCTACAAACTGACATCAGGAACCTGGACTGCTGAGTTTTCTTTCCCAGGGAAAATGGAAAAAGGATGTGCCCAGGGGCCCCTGGCCCTGACTGCAAAGAATCCTTATATCGAAGGATGGACCCCACACCGAAGTTGTCCCCACCTCAAACTTGTGCTGCCCTGATACACCCAAGGGAGCCCTACAAACTGACATCAGGAACCTGGACTGCTGAGTTTTCTTTCCCAGGGAAAATGGAAAAAGGATGTGCCCAGGGGCTCCTGGCCCTGGGCTGGGCCTCACTGCAAAAAATCCTTATATCGAAGGATGGACCCCACACCGAAGTTGTCCCCATCTCAAACTTGTGCTGCCCTGATAGACCCAAGGGAGCCCTACAAACTGACATCAGGAACCGGGACTGCTGAGTTTTCTTTCCCAGGGAAAGTGGCCAAAGGATGTGCCAGGGGGCCCCTGGCCCTGACTGCAAAGAATCCTTATATCGAAGGATGGACCCCACACCAAAGTTGTCCCCACCTCAAACTTGTGCTGCCCTGATAGACCCAAGGGAGCTCTACAAACTGACATCAGGAACCTGGACTGCTGAGTTTTCTTTCCCAGGGAAAATGGAAAAAGGGTGTGCACAGGGGCCCCTGGCACTGGACCGGGACCTCACTACAAGAAATCCATATATCAAAGGATGGACCCCACACCGAAGTTGTCCCCAACTCAAACTTGTGCTGCCCTGATACACCCAAGGAAGCCCTACAAACTGACATCAGGAACCTGGACTGCTGAGTTTTCTTTCCCAGGGAAAATGGAGAAAGGATGTGCACAGGGGCCCCTGGCCCTGACTGCAAAAAATCCTTATATCGAAGGATGGACCCCACACCAAAGTTGTCCCCACCTCAAACTTGTGCTGCCCTGATAGACCCAAGGGAGCCCTACAAACTGACATCAGGAACCTGGACTGCTGAGTTTTCTTTCCCAGGGAAAATGGCCAAAGGATGTGCCCGGGGGCCCCTGGCACTGACTGCAAAGAATCCTTATATCGAAGGATGGAGCCCAGACCGCAGTTGTCCCCACCTCAAACTTGTGCTGCCCTGATAGACCCAAGGGAGCCCTACAAACTGACATCAGGAACCTGGACTGCTGAGTTTTCTTTCCCAGGGAAAATGGAAAAAGGATGTGCCCGGGGGCCCCTGGCCCTGGGCCCCTGGCCCTGACTGCAAAAAATCCTTATATCGAAGGATGGAGCCCACACCGAAGATGTCCCCACCTCAAACTTGTGCTGCCCTGATAGACCCAAGGGAGCCCTACAAACTGACATCAGGAACCTGGACTGCTGAGTTTTCTTTCCCAGGGAAAATGGAAAAAGGATGTGCCCAGGGGCCCCTGGCCCTGACTGCAAAAAATCCTTATATCGAAGGATGGAGCCCACACCGAAGTTGTCCCCACCTCAAACTTGTGCTGCCCTGATAGACCCAAGGGAGCCCTACAAACTGACATCAGGAACCTGGTGTGCTGAGTTTTTTTTCCCAGGGAAAATGGAAAAAGGATGTGCCCAGCGGCCCCTGGCCCTGGGCTGGGGCCTCACTACAAAAAATCCTTACATCGAAGGATGCACCCCACACCAAAGTTGTTGCAACCTCAAACTTGTGCTACCCTGATAGACCCAAGGGAGCCCTACAAACTGACATCAGGAACCTGGACTGCTGAGTTTTCTTTCCCAGGGAAAATGGAAAAAGGATGTGCCCAGGGGCCCGTGGCCCTGGACAGGAACCTCACTGCAAAATATCCTTATATCGAAGGATGGAGCCCACACCGAAGTTGTCCCCACCTCAAACATGTGCAGCTCTGATTCACCCAAGGGAGCCCTACAAACTGACATCAGGAACCTGGACTGCTGAGTTTTCTTTCCCAGGGAAAATGGAAAAAGGATGTGCCCTGGGGCCCCTGGCCATGGGCTGGGCCTCACTGAAAAAAATCCTTATATCGAAGGATGGACCCCACACCGAAGTTGTCCCCACCTCAAACTTGTGCTGCCCTGATAGACCCAAGGGAGCTCTACAAACTGACATCAGGAACCTGGACTGCTGAGTTTTCTTTCCCAGGGAAAATGGAAAAAGGATGTGCCCTGGGGCCCCTGGCACTGGGCTGGGCCTCACTGAAAAAAATCCTTATATCGAAGGATGGACCCTACACCGAAGTTGTCCCCACCTCAAACTTGTGCTGCCCTGATACACCCAAGGGAGCCCTACAAACTGACATCAGGAACCTGGACTGCTGAGTTTTCTTTCCCAGGGAAAATGAAAAAGGATGTGCCCAGGGGCCCCTGGCCCTGGGCTGGATCTCACTGCAAAAAATCCTTATATCGAAGGATGGAACCCACACCGAAGTTGTCCCCACCTCAAACTTGTGCTGCCCTGATAGACCCAAGGGAGCCCTACAAACTGACATCAGGAACCTGGACTGCTGAGTTTTCTTTCCCAGGGAAAATGGAAATAGGATGTGCCCAGGGGCCCCTGGCCCTGGGCTGGGGCCTGACTGCAAAGAATCCTTATATCGAAGGATGGACCCCACACCGAAGTTGTCCCCACCTCAAACTTGTGCTGCCCTGATAGACCCAAGGGAGCCCTACAAACTGACATCAGGAACCTGGACTGCTGACTTTTCTTTCCCAGGGAAAATGGAAAAAGGATGTGCCCAGGGGCCCCTGGCCCTGGGCTGGGGCCTCACTGCATAGAATCCTTATATCGAAGGATGGAACCCACACCGAAGTTGTCCCCACCTCAAAATTGTGCTTGCCTGATAGACCCAAGGGAGCCCTACAAACTGACATCAGGAACCTGGACTGCTGAGTTTTCTTTCCCAGGGAAAATGGAAAAAGGATGTGCCCAGGGGCCCCTGGCCCTGACTGCAAAAAATCCTTATATCGAAGGATGGACCCCACACTGAAGTTGTCCCCACCTCAAACTTGTGCTGCCCTGATAGACCCAAGGCAGCCCTACAAACTGACATCAGGAACCTGGACTGCTGAGTTTTCTTTCCCAGGGAAAATGGAAAAAGGATGTGCCCAGCGGCCCCTGGCCCTGACTGCAAAGAATCCTTATATCGAAGGATGGACCCCACACCGAAGTTGTCCCCACCTCAAACTTGTGCTGCCCTGATAGACCCAATGGAGCCCTAAAAAATGACATCAGGAACCTGGACTGCTGAGTTTTCTTTCCCAGGGAAAATGGCCAAAGGATGTGCCCGGGGACCCCTGGCCCTGACTGCAAAAAATTCTTATATCGAAGGATGGAGCCGACACCGAAGTTGTCCCCACCTCAAACTTGTGCTGCCCTGATAGACCCAAGGGAGCTCTACAAACTGACATCAGGAACCTGGACTGCTGAGTTTTCTTTCCCAGGGAAAATGGAAAAAGGATGTGCCCAGCGGCCCCTGGCCCTGACTGCAAAGAATCCTTATATCGAAGGATGGACCCCACACCGAAGATGTCCCCACCTCAAACTTGTGCTGCCCTCATACACCCAAGGGAGCCCTACAAACTGACATCAGGAACCTGGACTGCTGAGTTTTCTTTCCCAGGGAAAATGGAAAAAGGATGTGCCCTGGGGCCCCGGGCCCTGGGCTGGGCCTCACTGCAAAAAATCCTTATATCGAAGGATGGAGCCCACACCGAAGTTGTCCCCACCTCAAACTTGTGCTACCCTGATAGACGCAAGGGAGCCCTACAAACTGACATCAGGAACCTGGACTGCTGAGTTTTCTTTCCCAGGGAAAATGGAAAAAGGATGTGCCCAGGGGCCCCGGGCCCTGACTGTAAAAAATCCTTATATCGAAGGATGGACCCCACACCGAAGTTGTCCCCACCTCAAACTTGTGCTGCCCTGATAGACCCAAGGGAGCCCTACAAACTGACATCAGGAACCTGGACTGCTGAGTTTTCTTTCCCAGGGAAAATGGAAAAAGGATGTGCCCAGGGGCCCCTGGCCCTGACTGCAAAAAATCCTTATATCGAAGGATGGACCCCACACCGAAATTGTCCCCACCTCAAATCTGTGCTGCCCTGATAGACCCAAGGGAGCCCTACAAACTGACATCAGGAACCTGGACTGCTGAGTTTTCTTTCCCAGGGAAAATGGTCCAAGGATGTGCCCAAGGTCCCCCGGCCCTGGTCAGGGCTCTGACTGCAAAGAATCCTTGTATCGAAGGATGGACCCCACACCGAAGCTGTCCCCTTCTCAAACTTGTGCTGCCCTGATAGACCCAAGGGAGCCCTACAAACTGACATCAGGAACCTGGACTGCTGAATTTTCATTCCTAGGGAAAATGGAAAAAGGCTGTGCCCACGGGCCCCTGGCCCTGACTGCAAAAAATCCTTATATTGAAGGATGGACCCCACACCAAAATTGTCCCCACCTCAAACTTGTGCTGCCCTGATAGACCCAAGGGAGCCCTACAAACTGACATCAGGAACCTGGACTGCTGAGTTTTCTTTCCCAGGGAAAATGGCCAAAGGATGTGCCCGGGGGCCCCTGGCACTGACTGCAAAGAATCCTTATATCGAAGGATGGAGCCCAGACCGCAGTTGTCCCCACCTCAAACTTGTGCTGCCCTGATAGACCCAAGGGAGCCCTACAAACTGACATCAGGAACCTGGACTGCTGAGTTTTCTTTCCCAGGGAAAATGGAAAAAGGATGTGCCCGGGGGCCCCTGGCCCTGGGCCCCTGGCCCTGACTGCAAAAAATCCTTATATCGAAGGATGGAGCCCACACCGAAGATGTCCCCACCTCAAACTTGTGCTGCCCTGATAGACCCAAGGGAGCCCTACAAACTGACATCAGGAACCTGGACTGCTGAGTTTTCTTTCCCAGGGAAAATGGAAAAAGGATGTGCCCAGGGGCCCCTGGCCCTGACTGCAAAAAATCCTTATATCGAAGGATGGAGCCCACACCGAAGTTGTCCCCACCTCAAACTTGTGCTGCCCTGATAGACCCAAGGGAGCCCTACAAACTGACATCAGGAACCTGGTGTGCTGAGTTTTTTTTCCCAGGGAAAATGGAAAAAGGATGTGCCCAGCGGCCCCTGGCCCTGGGCTGGAGCCTCACTACAAAAAATCCTTACATCGAAGGATGCACCCCACACCAAAGTTGTTGCAACCTCAAACTTGTGCTACCCTGATAGACCCAAGGGAGCCCTACAAACTGACATCAGGAACCTGGACTGCTGAGTTTTCTTTCCCAGGGAAAATGGAAAAAGGATGTGCCCAGGGGCCCGTGGCCCTGGACAGGAACCTCACTGCAAAATATCCTTATATCGAAGGATGGAGCCCACACCGAAGTTGTCCCCACCTCAAACATGTGCAGCTCTGATTCACCCAAGGGAGCCCTACAAACTGACATCAGGAACCTGGACTGCTGAGTTTTCTTTCCCAGGGAAAATGGAAAAAGGATGTGCCCTGGGGCCCCTGGCCATGGGCTGGGCCTCACTGAAAAAAATCCTTATATCGAAGGATGGACCCCACACCGAAGTTGTCCCCACCTCAAACTTGTGCTGCCCTGATAGACCCAAGGGAGCTCTACAAACTGACATCAGGAACCTGGACTGCTGAGTTTTCTTTCCCAGGGAAAATGGAAAAAGGATGTGCCCTGGGGCCCCTGGCACTGGGCTGGGCCTCACTGAAAAAAATCCTTATATCGAAGGATGGACCCTACACCGAAGTTGTCCCCACCTCAAACTTGTGCTGCCCTGATACACCCAAGGGAGCCCTACAAACTGACATCAGGAACCTGGACTGCTGAGTTTTCTTTCCCAGGGAAAATGAAAAAGGATGTGCCCAGGGGCCCCTGGCCCTGGGCTGGGCCTCACTGCAAAAAATCCTTATATCGAAGGATGGAACCCACACCGAAGTTGTCCCCACCTCAAACTTGTGCTGCCCTGATAGACCCAAGGGAGCCCTACAAACTGACATCAGGAACCTGGACTGCTGAGTTTTCTTTCCCAGGGAAAATGGAAATAGGATGTGCCCAGGGGCCCCTGGCCCTGGGCTGGGGCCTGACTGCAAAGAATCCTTATATCGAAGGATGGACCCCACACCGAAGTTGTCCCCACCTCAAACTTGTGCTGCCCTGATAGACCCAAGGGAGCCCTACAAACTGACATCAGGAACCTGGACTGCTGACTTTTCTTTCCCAGGGAAAATGGAAAAAGGATGTGCCCAGGGGCCCCTGGCCCTGGGCTGGGGCCTCACTGCATAGAATCCTTATATCGAAGGATGGAACCCACACCGAAGTTGTCCCCACCTCAAAATTGTGCTTGCCTGATAGACCCAAGGGAGCCCTACAAACTGACATCAGGAACCTGGACTGCTGAGTTTTCTTTCCCAGGGAAAATGGAAAAAGGATGTGCCCAGGGGCCCCTGGCCCTGACTGCAAAAAATCCTTATATCGAAGGATGGACCCCACACTGAAGTTGTCCCCACCTCAAACTTGTGCTGCCCTGATAGACCCAAGGCAGCCCTACAAACTGACATCAGGAACCTGGACTGCTGAGTTTTCTTTCCCAGGGAAAATGGAAAAAGGATGTGCCCAGGGGCCCCTGGCCCTGACTGCAAAGAATCCTTATATCGAAGGATGGACCCCACACCGAAGTTGTCCCCACCTCAAACTTGTGCTGCCCTGATAGACCCAATGGAGCCCTAAAAAATGACATCAGGAACCTGGACTGCTGAGTTTTCTTTCCCAGGGAAAATGGCCAAAGGATGTGCCCGGGGACCCCTGGCCCTGACTGCAAAAAATCCTTATATCGAAGGATGGAGCCGACACCGAAGTTGTCCCCACCTCAAACTTGTGCTGCCCTGATAGACCCAAGGGAGCTCTACAAACTGACATCAGGAACCTGGACTGCTGAGTTTTCTTTCCCAGGGAAAATGGAAAAAGGATGTGCCCAGCGGCCCCTGGCCCTGACTGCAAAGAATCCTTATATCGAAGGATGGACCCCACACCGAAGATGTCCCCACCTCAAACTTGTGCTGCCCTCATACACCCAAGGGAGCCCTACAAACTGACATCAGGAACCTGGACTGCTGAGTTTTCTTTCCCAGGGAAAATGGAAAAAGGATGTGCCCTGGGGCCCCGGGCCCTGGGCTGGGCCTCACTGCAAAAAATCCTTATATCGAAGGATGGAGCCCACACCGAAGTTGTCCCCACCTCAAACTTGTGCTACCCTGATAGACGCAAGGGAGCCCTACAAACTGACATCAGGAACCTGGACTGCTGAGTTTTCTTTCCCAGGGAAAATGGAAAAAGGATGTGCCCAGGGGCCCCGGGCCCTGACTGTAAAAAATCCTTATATCGAAGGATGGACCCCACACCGAAGTTGTCCCCACCTCAAACTTGTGCTGCCCTGATAGACCCAAGGGAGCCCTACAAACTGACATCAGGAACCTGGACTGCTGAGTTTTCTTTCCCAGGGAAAATGGAAAAAGGATGGGCCCAGGGGCCCCTGGCCCTGACTGCAAAAAATCCTTATATCGAAGGATGGACCCCACACCGAAATTGTCCCCACCTCAAATCTGTGCTGCCCTGATAGACCCAAGGGAGCCCTACAAACTGACATCAGGAACCTGGACTGCTGAGTTTTCTTTCCCAGGGAAAATGGTCCAAGGATGTGCCCAAGGTCCCCCGGCCCTGGTCAGGGCTCTGACTGCAAAGAATCCTTGTATCGAAGGATGGACCCCACACCGAAGCTGTCCCCTTCTCAAACTTGTGCTGCCCTGATAGACCCAAGGGAGCCCTACAAACTGACATCAGGAACCTGGACTGCTGAATTTTCATTCCTAGGGAAAATGGAAAAAGGCTGTGCCCACGGGCCCCTGGCCCTGACTGCAAAAAATCCTTATATTGAAGGATGGACCCCACACCAAAATTGTCCCCACCTCAAACTTGTGCTGCCCTGATAGACCCAAGGGAGCCCTACAAACTGACATCAGGAACCTGGACTGCTGAGTTTTCTTTCCCAGGGAAAATGGAAAAAGGATGTGCCCAGGGGCCCCTGGTCCTGGGCTTGGGCCTGACTGCAAAGACTCCTTATATCGAAGGATGGACCCCACACCGAAGTTGTCCCCACCTCAACCATGTGCTGCCCTGATACACCCAAGGGAGCCCTACAAACTGACATCAGGAACCTGGACTGCTGAGTTTTCTTTCCCAGGGAAAATGGAAAAAGGATGTGCCCAGGGGCCCCTGGCCCTGACTGCAAAAAATCCTTATATCGAAGGATGGAGCCCACACCGAAGTTGTCCCCACCTCAAACTTGTGCTGCCCTGATAGACCCAAGGGAGCCCTACAAACTGACATCAGGAACCTGGTGTGCTGAGTTTTTTTTCCCAGGGAAAATGGAAAAAGGATGTGCCCAGCGGCCCCTGGCCCTGGGCTGGGGCCTCACTACAAAAAATCCTTACATCGAAGGATGCACCCCACACCAAAGTTGTTGCAACCTCAAACTTGTGCTACCCTGATAGACCCAAGGGAGCCCTACAAACTGACATCAGGAACCTGGACTGCTGAGTTTTCTTTCCCAGGGAAAATGGAAAAAGGATGTGCCCAGGGGCCCGTGGCCCTGGACAGGAACCTCACTGCAAAATATCCTTATATCGAAGGATGGAGCCCACACCGAAGTTGTCCCCACCTCAAACATGTGCAGCTCTGATTCACCCAAGGGAGCCCTACAAACTGACATCAGGAACCTGGACTGCTGAGTTTTCTTTCCCAGGGAAAATGGAAAAAGGATGTGCCCTGGGGCCCCTGGCCATGGGCTGGGCCTCACTGAAAAAAATCCTTATATCGAAGGATGGACCCCACACCGAAGTTGTCCCCACCTCAAACTTGTGCTGCCCTGATAGACCCAAGGGAGCTCTACAAACTGACATCAGGAACCTGGACTGCTGAGTTTTCTTTCCCAGGGAAAATGGAAAAAGGATGTGCCCTGGGGCCCCTGGCACTGGGCTGGGCCTCACTGAAAAAAATCCTTATATCGAAGGATGGACCCTACACCGAAGTTGTCCCCACCTCAAACTTGTGCTACCCTGATACACCCAAGGGAGCCCTACAAACTGACATCAGGAACCTGGACTGCTGAGTTTTCTTTCCCAGGGAAAATGAAAAAGGATGTGCCCAGGGGCCCCTGGCCCTGGGCTGGGCCTCACTGCAAAAAATCCTTATATCGAAGGATGGAACCCACACCGAAGTTGTCCCCACCTCAAACTTGTGCTGCCCTGATAGACCCAAGGGAGCCCTACAAACTGACATCAGGAACCTGGACTGCTGAGTTTTCTTTCCCAGGGAAAATGGAAAAAGGATGTGCACAGGGGCCCCTGGCCCTGGGCTGGGGCCTGACTGCAAAGAATCCTTATATCGAAGGATGGACCCCACACCGAAGTTGTCCCCACCTCAAACTTGTGCTGCCCTGATAGACCCAAGGGAGCCCTACAAACTGACATCAGGAACCTGGACTGCTGACTTTTCTTTCCCAGGGAAAATGGAAAAAGGATGTGCCCAGGGGCCCCTGGCCCTGGGCTGGGGCCTCACTGCATAGAATCCTTATATCGAAGGATGGAACCCACACCGAAGTTGTCCCCACCTCAAAATTGTGCTTGCCTGATAGACCCAAGGGAGCCCTACAAACTGACATCAGGAACCTGGACTGCTGAGTTTTCTTTCCCAGGGAAAATGGAAAAAGGATGTGCCCAGGGGCCCCTGGCCCTGACTGCAAAAAATCCTTATATCGAAGGATGGACCCCACACTGAAGTTGTCCCCACCTCAAACTTGTGCTGCCCTGATAGACCCAAGGCAGCCCTACAAACTGACATCAGGAACCTGGACTGCTGAGTTTTCTTTCCCAGGGAAAATGGAAAAAGGATGTGCCCAGCGGCCCCTGGCCCTGACTGCAAAGAATCCTTATATCGAAGGATGGACCCCACACCGAAGATGTCCCCACCTCAAACTTGTGCTGCCCTCATACACCCAAGGGAGCCCTACAAACTGACATCAGGAACCTGGACTGCTGAGTTTTCTTTCCCAGGGAAAATGGAAAAAGGATGTGCCCTGGGGCCCCGGGCCCTGGGCTGGGCCTCACTGCAAAAAATCCTTATATCGAAGGATGGAGCCCACACCGAAGTTGTCCCCACCTCAAACTTGTGCTACCCTGATAGACGCAAGGGAGCCCTACAAACTGACATCAGGAACCTGGACTGCTGAGTTTTCTTTCCCAGGGAAAATGGAAAAAGGATGTGCCCAGGGGCCCCGGGCCCTGACTGTAAAAAATCCTTATATCGAAGGATGGACCCCACACCGAAGTTGTCCCCACCTCAAACTTGTGCTGCCCTGATAGACCCAAGGGAGCCCTACAAACTGACATCAGGAACCTGGACTGCTGAGTTTTCTTTCCCAGGGAAAATGGAAAAAGGATGGGCCCAGGGGCCCCTGGCCCTGACTGCAAAAAATCCTTATATCGAAGGATGGACCCCACACCGAAATTGTCCCCACCTCAAATCTGTGCTGCCCTGATAGACCCAAGGGAGCCCTACAAACTGACATCAGGAACCTGGACTGCTGAGTTTTCTTTCCCAGGGAAAATGGTCCAAGGATGTGCCCAAGGTCCCCCGGCCCTGGTCAGGGCTCTGACTGCAAAGAATCCTTGTATCGAAGGATGGACCCCACACCGAAGCTGTCCCCTTCTCAAACTTGTGCTGCCCTGATAGACCCAAGGGAGCCCTACAAACTGACATCAGGAACCTGGACTGCTGAATTTTCATTCCTAGGGAAAATGGAAAAAGGCTGTGCCCACGGGCCCCTGGCCCTGACTGCAAAAAATCCTTATATTGAAGGATGGACCCCACACCAAAATTGTCCCCACCTCAAACTTGTGCTGCCCTGATAGACCCAAGGGAGCCCTACAAACTGACATCAGGAACCTGGACTGCTGAGTTTTCTTTCCCAGGGAAAATGGAAAAAGGATGTGCCCAGGGGCCCCTGGTCCTGGGCTTGGGCCTGACTGCAAAGACTCCTTATATCGAAGGATGGACCCCACACCGAAGTTGTCCCCACCTCAAACATGTGCTGCCCTGATACACCCAAGGGAGCCCTACAAACTGACATCAGGAACCTGGACTGCTGAGTTTTCTTTCCCAGGGAAAATGGAAAAAGGATGTGCCCAGGGGCCCCTGGCCCTGACTGCAAAAAATTCTTATATCGAAGGATGGACCCCACACCGAAGTTGTCCCCACCTCAAACTTGTGCTACCCTGATAGACCCAAGGGAGCCCTACAAACTGACATCAGGAACCTGGATGCTGAGTTTTCTGTCCCAGGGAAAATGGAAAAAGGATGTGCCCAGGGGCCCCTGGCGCTGGGCTGGGACCTGACTGCAAAGAATCCTTATATCGAAGGATGGACCCCACACCGAAGCTGTCCCCACCTTAAACTTGTGCTGCCCTGATAGACCCAAGGGAGCCCTACAAACTGACATCAGGAACCTGGACTGCTGAATTTTCTTTCCCAGGGAAAATGGAAAAAGGCAGTGCCCACGGGCCCCTGGCCCTGACTGCAAAAAATCCTTATATTGAAGGATGGACCCCACACCAAAGTTGTCCCCACCTCAAACTTGTGCTGCCCTGATACACCCAAGGGAGCCCTACAAACTGACATCAGGAACCCGGACTGCTGAGTTTTCTTTCCCAGGGAAAATGGAAAAAGGATGGGCCCAGGGGCCCCTGGTCCTGGGCTTGGGCCTGACTGCAAAGACTCCTTATATCGAAGGATGGACCCCACACCGAAGTTGTCCCCACCTCAAACTTGTGCTGCCCTGATACACCCAAGGGAGCCCTACAAACTGACATCAGGAACCTGGACTGCTGAGTTTTCTTTCCCAGGGAAAATGGAAAAAGGTTGTGCCCATGGGCCCCTGGTCCTGGGCCCCTGGCCCTGACTGCAAAAAATTCTTATATCAAAGGATGGACCCCACACCGAAGTTGTCCCCACCTCAAACTTGTGCTACCCTGATAGACCCAAGGGAGCCCTACAAACTGACATCAGGAACCTGGACTGCTGAGTTTTCTTTCCCAGGGAAAATGGAAAAAGGATGTGCCCAGGGGCCCCTGGCCCTGGGCAGGGGCCTCACTGCAAAAAATCCTTATATCGAAGGATGGACCCCACACCAAAGTTGTTGCAACCTCAAACTTGTGCTGCCCTGATAGACCCAAGGGAGCCCTACAAACTGACATCAGGAACCTGGACTGCTGAGTTTTCTTTCCCAGGGAAAATGGAAAAAGGATGTGCCCAGGGGCCCCTGGCCCTGACTGTAAAAAATCCTTATATCGAAGGATGGAGCCCACACCGAAGTTGTCCCCACCTCAAACTTGTGCTGCCCTGATAGACCCAAGGGAGCCCTACAAACTGACATCAGGAACCTGGACTGCTGAGTTTTCTTTCCCTGGGAAAATGGAAAAAGGATGTGCCCAGGGGCCCCCCACACTGGGCTGGGACTGAGAGCAAAAAGTCCTTATATCGAATGATGGTCCCCACACCTAAGTTGTCCTCACCTCAACCTTGTGCTGCCTTGATAGTCCCAAGGGAGCCCTACAAACTGACATCAGGAACCTGGACTGCTGAGTTTTCTTTCCTAGGGAAAGTGGCAAAGGATGTGTCCAGGTGATCCCCCGGACCCAGTCCAAAGCACTCACCGTCCTTCCATGAGACAGTCCCGGGAGCTCCCCATAAACTCCTCTTCTCCAGCAGCTCCATGCGAAAACGGGCTGGGGCAAAGCCTCGCCCTTAATTAACCTCCCCCCGGAGGGACCCCGCCCCTCATCATCATCCTGACAGCTCACACCTGTGGCTGCTCTGAGCCCTCATCAACTTAACAGCTCACACCTGTGGCTGCTCTGAGCCCTCATCATGCTAACAGCTCACACCTGGCACTTCATCCACTCTCCAACAGCGTCTCTTGCTCTCTCCCTCTCCAGCACACAGCCGACTTCTCACAGACACAGATCCAACAAAAATCTGCTACAGGTGTCGGCTTTTCTTAATCCACCTGGTTACACGATTAAAACACATACATGCATTGATGGTCTTTGAGAGAAAGCTTTCCCCTGGAGAAAACAGTCCTTTTGCCGGCACACTTTGATACACCTTCGGAAAAAGCAGAATCTGCACCAACTCCTAAGACCCCTGCCGAGGAACCCAGCCCTGCCTGGGACACCCAAAGCAGCAGACCTCAAAAAAGGAGGGGAAAAGTCAAGCTTGGAGTGGAAAAAGAGGACAGAAGTACAGCAGCCTTTAAAAATGCCTGCACGGAGCAATAGTGGGAACCAGACACATTTCTTCTTTCCTTGCTTTCTGTGATGACATAAATAGGAAGTAAGAACACGTTAAACAAAAGGCAGAGCTAGGATTTTACAGGTCTTTATTTTGGCAGGCTGCATGACAAACACCTCTTCAGGGACTGCGACGCCTTTTGGGGAATGGCAGAGAACGGAGGCAAAAGGTGCCGGGGAGCCCTTTCTGTTCCCTTCAGCCCCTGCAGCTGCTCCGCTGGTTTCAGGGCACTCGCTTGGTTCGTTCCTGAAGAAAAAGGCTAGGGCATGATTTTCAGAACTACTGCCCGTCCCCAGTCAGAGTTTCCTACATTCCTGGGTACAAATGAGTGGATGGAGAGAGCGGATGGATGCTGTCCAGCAGTGTCCCCAGGGGCATCTGGAGTGTTCACACTGCTGAGCTGAGAAAAACTCACCAAACCCAGCCCAGGGGCCTGTGATCCTCCACCCACCCGGGGGAACTCCGGGCGCTGTAAACAGAGGCCACAGCACACACCAGGCTCTGCTGTGCCCGGTGAGGAGTCTCTGTATGAGCCCTGAGCCCTGGCATCGCCTCCCAAACACCACAGAGACCTCTTGTGTCATCAGAGAAAAGCCCTGGAGCAAACATGTGTCCCCAGCACGATCAACAAGAGATGCAGAATTACCTCCTCAATAAAAACGCTGTTTCTGATGGAAATGTTACCTCTGTCGACTGCGAGGATTTTATAGGAATACTGGCTCAAGAATTCAGTGACTTCAGGGATTCCATACCACAGGTGCCTGGGACTGCTTGGGCATCCAGAGTCTATAGTATTGGTTAAACTGGTAGAGCTGAGGATACTTATCAGCTTTGTCACAGAGCTGGAACGTCACGCAGGGAGCAAGGGGTTCTCTCAGAGAGTGCAGGAGGCCAGTGAAAACAGCACCAAGGTCCTCCACGATGTCTGCTCCTAGAAAAGCCAAATAAATTAAACTATTGACATGAGCACGGACACTGGGGCAACCTTCCTTACTTTGGGCCTTGCCAGCAGCCGACAGAGCCTCACGCAGAAAAGAACTGATCGAGATCAAAAAGTGTTCCTAGTGACCTAGACAGGTGCTCCTGGCCGCTGAGGTACCTGAAAAACCCTCCAGACATCATCAGCTCTTGCTTAAGCAAATAATCCACCTTCACTGTGTTGTGCCAAAAACACGCCCAGCCCTTAACAGGGAGAGACCCTGCCAGGCACCGCCTCAGAGAAGAACCGAGCTGTACTGGGGGGACACACCCAGCCAACGTGTACGAGTTAAACAGAATTTTCTCTCAGAACTGGGACTTTCAGCACCCCCCAGGTGCTACTCGACTGCCACAGACACACAGAGGGCTTCGTGAGGTGCTCTGGGGTTGGCCAGTCCTGCTCCAAGCCCTGCTGATGCCCCTGTGGTTTTAAGGATGTCCTCAAGGAGGTGGTAGAACCTCACAGTGTTTGCCCCTGGAGCTTAATTTCTGAAGTTTTCCTTGGGAAACGCACCCACTTCCTACTTAACAAGGCAGTCCCCTCTCCCTGATCTCGGGAAGAGCTGCCCACAGGCATGGGAAACACCTTCCTCTCCTGATCGCCACGCTCTGCCCTTAAAACGCTGTTACTGAGGCCAGCTACTTCCACACCAAGACTGTCCATGCAGGGACAGTGTCCCTTCTCTTCAGGGTCAGGGAAAAAGGGCAGAAGCACCTACAGAGCTTCAATGCCCCTCCTGAGCACAAAGCACCGTGAATCTGCACCTCCTGCTGCTTGCAGGGAAGATAATAAAATGCCTCAAGGTAAAAAATGATAAATGGTAAAAAATTATTACAAGAGGGTAGAAGTGATGCTGCTTTCACTCCACTGCTAGAAATGACACATAAAACATAAAAAAAACCCTGTACCTGTTCCATTTTCAGACTGAAACAACAGCATATTCCTGGCTGCTCATGCAGCAGGGACAACAGCACTGAAGGGAAATGTTTGGATAATCACGTCTTCATTTAAAGAGAACCCAATTCCTTCATCTAAGCCATCACTGCCCTCCATCAGAACAGCCAGCACATCCATGACATCTAATAAGTGAAGGAAAAAATGTAAGCAGAGGATCCAGACTGACTGGGAAAACAACAGAGGTAGAATGCAACATTCCAGGAACACAAGGTAGCTTTTTAGTCACAAAAATTTAAAAAAAAAACCACCCAAAAAAACTAAAAAAAAAAAAAACAAAAAACCCCAAAAAACCCCAAAGGCACATTTGCCAGGCAATACAATGTTAGGGGCAGCACAAAAATCACAGCTGTACTTCACTCTGCCTTTCAAAGCTGCTGTCCAGCACAGGTTGCCCACAGAAGCTGTGGCTGCCCCCGGATCCCTGGAAGTGTCCAAGGCCAGGCTGGACAGGGCTTGGAGCACCCTGGCATGGTGGAAGGTGTCCCTGCCCATGGCAGGGGTGGAACGGGACGAGCTTTAAATAAAGGTGCCTTCCCATCCAAACCCTTCTGGGATTCCACGATTCTGTGAGCAGCCCCAGGCAGAAGGGCTAAATTTCCATTGTGGTTCGGAAATGCTGCTGCAAGAGCACAAACAGATTTCAAATACTGTTCAAGTGGCACAACCACATCAAAAATTACGTCTGGGGGTAAAGTGGCAACTCTGCAATTCCAGCCTCTGATACCAAGGACACATGGAGGGCTGAATCCGGGGGGCGTTCGGGGTCCGAGTTGGGGTCGTCCTCATGAGCCACCAGCCTGGGGACCTAAAAATCGGGGGGAACCCCGAATTGGGGGGGGACCCAAAATTGGGGGGGTCCTGGGGGGCTCTGGAAGGTCTTTGCAGCATCCCAGGAGGAATTTTTGGGGTGTCAGGGGGTTTTTGGGGAGTCATGAAGGGAATTTAGGGGGTCTCAGAGAGTTTTTGGGGGGTCCCAGAAGAAATTTTGGGGACCTTGATGGGAATTTTGGGGGTCCCAGGGGGTGTTTTGAGGTCCTGGAGAGGTTTTTGGGGGGGTCTCAGGGAGTTTTTGGGGAACCAGGAAAAATTTCAGGGGTCCTAAAGAGAAATTTGGAGGTCCCAGAAGGTGTTTTGGGGTGACGAGTAGAATTTTGGGGGTCCAGGGGGTGTTCTGGGGTCCCGAAGGGAATTTTGGGGGTCCCATGGGGGGTTTGGGGGTCCTGAAGGGAATTTTGGGGTCTCAGGGAGTTTTGGGGGGGTCCCAGGAGGAATTTTGGGGATCCTGATGGGAATTTTGGGGGTCCCGGGGTGGTTTTGAGGTCCTGGAGAGGTTTTTGGGGGGTTCTCAGGGAGTTTTTGGGGTCCCAGGAGGAATTTCAGGGGTCCTAAAGGGAAATTTGGAAGTCCCAGGGGGGTTTTGGGGTCCTGAAGGGAATTTTGGGCCTCCCGGGGGGGTTTTGGAGTCCTGGGGAAAATTTTGAGGGTCTCAGGGGTTTTTGGGAGAAATTTTGGTGGTCCCGAGTAGAATTTTGGGGGTCCTGGGGGAGATTTTGGGTTTCGGAAGGGAATTTTAGGGTCTCAGGGGTTTTTGGGGGATCCCAGAAGGAATTTTGGGGACCTTGATGAGAATTTTGGGGGTCCCAGGGGGGGGTTTGGGGTCCCAAAGGGAATTTTGGGCATCCCAGGGGGAGTTTTGGAGTCCTGGGGAGAATTTTGAGGGTCTCAGGGGGTTTTTGAGTAGAATTTTGGGGGTCCCGAGTGGAATTTTGTGGGTCCTGGGGAGGGTTTGGGGTTCTGAAGGGAATTTTGGGGGTCTCTGGGAGTTTTTGGGGGGTTCCAGTAGAAATTTTGGAGTCCTGAAGGGAAATTTGGGGTCTCAAGTAATCTTGGGGGGTCCCAGGAGGGATTTCGGGGACCCTGATGGGAATTTTGGAGGCCCTAGGGGGGTTTTTGGGGTCCCAAATGGAATTCTGGGCATTCCAGGAGGGGTTTTGGAGTCCCGAAGGCAATTTTGATGGTCTCAGGGGGTTTTTGGGAGGAATTTTGGGGGTCCCGACTAGAATTTTGAGGGTCCTGGGGGGGGTTTGGGGTCCCGAAGGGAATTTTGGGGGTCTCTGGGAGTTCGTGGGGGGTCCCAGGAGGAATTTGGGGTTTGTGAGAACCCCAGCCTTTCTCTGGGGTCTCATATGGTGTTGAAATTCCTCCTCCAACCCGTGCTTCCAAAGAAAAACTCCGCAGGCTTTAGCTGTTCGGTCTCAAGGCAGTTTATCGCTAGTTATCTAACAGATTATGTTCTTGGACTGCGGCTGTTTGATCAGCGGCCTGGGTAGAGGCACACACACCCCCTGACATCCTCTCGATCTGCTGTCTTCTTCATCTCTCCCCCCACCCAGGGCTGCTGCTATCTTTTATAAGATATATTATGTATTACATGTTTACAATTATTCTCCAGTACCTACTACCTATGTTGCCAAGTGTTTTTCTACTCTAAACCAATCTGTGAGTGCCAACATCACCAAGAACATGGAGGTAAGGAAAAAGAAGGAGGAAGAACAGGATCAGCCCACTTTCCTCCATCTTAGAACTTCTGACCTCCATGTACAAAGTGAAAACCCCCCTGTACAGGTGCTAAAACCCCCCTGTACAATACTAAAAAAATTTCCCCTCTACTTTGTAATTACTTTTACTATACTATCTAACCTTTTGTGATTGCTTGTTCCACCTCCAAAATTGGTAACTCATTCCATGGCTCAAACTCACAATCACAGCTGTTTTTCAGCTGCCTGCCAGGGTCCCAAATGCTTCTGACCAAGGCCTGGAACCACTAAAAATGTCTGAGAGACATTATGAGTTCCCACAAGGGTCCTGAAGGGAAATTTGGGGGTCCCAGGGGGGGTTTTGTGGTCCCAAAGGGAATTTTGGGAGTCCCAGGGGGGGTTTTGTTGTCCTGAAGGGAATTTTGGGAGTCCCAGGAGGTGGGTTTGGGGTCCTGAAGGGAATTTTGGAGTCTCACAAAGTTTTTGGGGGTCCCAGAAAGAATTTTGGGGACCCTGATGAGAATTTTGGGGCTCCCGGGCGGGGGGTTTTGGGGTCCCAAAGGGAATTTTGGGGGTCTCAGTGGGGTTTTGGGTATCCCAGGAGGAATTTCAAGGACCCTGATGGAAATTTTGGGGGTCCCGGGGGGGGTTTTGGGGTCCCAAAGGGAATTTTGGAAGTCCCAGGGGGTGTTTTGGTGTCCTGAAGGGAATTTTGGGTGTCCCAGGGGGGGTATTGGAGTCCTGGGGAGAATTTTGGGGGTCCTGGGGAGGGTTTTTGGGAGGAATTTTGGGGGTCCCGGGTAGAATTTTGGGGGTCCTGGGGGAGGTTTTGGGGTTCTGAATGGAATTTTGGGGTCTCACGAAGTTTTTGGGGGGTCCCAGAAAGAATTTTGGGGACCCTGATGGGAATTTGGCGGGTCCCAGTGGAAGTTTTGGGGTCCCGAAGGGAATTTTGGGAGTCCCAGGGGGGGTTTTGGAGTCCTGGGGAGAATTTTGAGGGTCTCAGGGGGGTTTTGGGAGGAATTTTGGGGGTCCCGACTAGAATTTTAAGGGTCCTGGGGGTGGTTTTGGTGTCCTGAAGGGAATTTTGGAGTCTCACAAAGTTTTTGGGGTGACCCAGGAGGAATTTCGGGGACCCTGATAGGAATTTTTAGGGGTCTCAGGGGGTTTTGGGGGGTCCCATGAGGACTGTTGGGGTCCTGAAGGGAATTTTGGGGTGTCAAGGAGTTTTGGGGGGGGCCCAGGAGGAATTTTGGGGTCCTGAAGGGAATTTTGTGGGACCCTGATGGGGGGTTTTGGAGTCCTGGGGAGAATTTTGGGGGTCCTGGGGGGGGTTTATGGTCCTGAAGGGAATTTTGGAGTCTCTGGGAGTTTTTGGGGGGTCCCAGGAGATATTTCGGGGACCCTGATGGGAATTCTGGGGATCCCAGGGGTGTTTTGGGGTCCCAAAGGGAATTTTGGGAGTCCCAGGGGGGGGGATTGTAGTCCTGGGGAGAATTTTGATGGTCTCAGGGTTTTTTTGGGAGGAATTTCTGGGGTCCCGAGTAGAATTTTGGGGGTTCTGGGGGTGGGTTTGGGGACCTGAAGGGAACTTTGGGGGTCTCAAGGAGTTTTGGGGGGTCCCTGGAGGAATTTCGGGGACCCTGATGGGAATTTTTAGGTTCCCCGAGGGGGGTTTTTGGTGTCCCAAAGGGAATTTTAGGCGTTCCAGGGGGGGTTTTGGAGTCCTGGGGAGAATTTTGAGGGTCTCAGGGATTTTTTGGGAGGAATTTTGGGGGTCCCGGGTAGAATTTTTTGGGTCCCAGTGGGGGTTTGGGGTTCTGAAGAGAATTTTGGGGGTCTCACCAAGTTTTTTGGGGGGTCCCAGGAGGAATTTTGGGGTCCTGAAGGGAATTTTGGGGGTCCAAGTGTGTGTTTTGTGGTCCCAAAGGGAATTTTGGGCGTCCCAGGGGGTTTTTGGGAGGAATTTTGGGAGTCCCGGGTAGAATTTTGGGTGTCCCAGGGGGGCTTTTGGGGTCACAAAGAGAATTTTGGCCATCCCAGGGGGAGTTTTGGAGTCCTGGGGAGAATTTTGTGGGTCCTGGGAGAGGTTTTGAGGTCCTGAAAGGAATTTTTGGGTCTCAGGGAGTTTTTGGGGCATCCCAGGAGGGAATTTTGGGGACCGTGATGGGAATTTTGGGGGTCCCACGGGGGGTTTTGGAGTCCTGAGGAGAGTTTTGATGGTGTCAGGCGTTTTTTGGGAGGAATTTTTGGGGTCCCGGGTAGAATTTTTTGGGTCCCAGGGGGGGTTTGGGGTCCTGAAGGGAATTTTTGGGTCTCTGGGAGTTTGTGGGGGGCGGTCCCAGAAGGAATTTTGGGGTCCTGAAGGGAATTTTGGGGCTCCCAGGTGGGTTTTGGGGTCCCGAAGGGAATTTTGGGAGTACCAGGGGGGGTTTTGGAGTCCTGGGGAGAATTTTGATGGTCTCAGGGGTTTTTTGGGAGGAATTTTGGGGGTCCCGAGTAGAATTTTGTGGGTCTTGGGGCGGGTTTGGCGTTCTGAAGGGAATTTTGGGCGTCTCTGGAAGTATTTGGGGGGTCCCAGGAGGAATTTTGGGGTCCTGAAGGGAATTTTGGGGGTCCCAGGGGGGGTTTTGGGGTCCCGAAGGGAATTTTGGGGTTCTAGGGGGGTTTTGGGAGGAATTTTGGGAGTCCCGGGTAGAATTTTGTGGGTCCCACGGGGGGTTTTGGGGTCGCAAAGGGAATTTTGGGAGTCCCAAGGGGAGTTTTGGAGTCCTGGGGAGAATTTTCAGGGTCTCAGGGTTTTTTTGGGAGGAATTTTGGGGGTCCCGAGTAGAATTTTGTGGGTCCTGGGGGAGGGTTTGGGGTTTTGAAGGGAATTTTGGGGGTCCCAGGGGGGGTTTTGGGGTCCTAATGGGAATTTTGGGAGTCCCAGGGGGGGTTTTGTGGTCCTGAAGGGAATTTTGGGCGTCCCAGGGGGTTTTTGGGAGGAATTTTGGGGGTCCCGGGTAGAATTTTGGGGATCCCACGGGGGTGGGTTGGAGTCCTGAAGGGAATTATAGGGGTCTCAGGGGGTTTTTGGGGGTCCCAGGTGGAATTTCGGGGTCCCTGATAGGTTTTTTTGGGTCCCAGGGGGGGTTTTGGAGTCCTGGGGAGAATTTTGAGGGTCTCAGGGAGTTTTTGGGAGGAATTTTGGGGGTCCCGAGTAGAATTTTCGGGGTCCTGGGGGTGGGGGGGTTTGGGGTCCAGAAGTGAATTTTGGGGTCTCAGGAAGTTTTTGGGGGGTCCCAGAAAGAATTTTGGGGACCCTGATGGGAATTTTGGGGCTCCCGGTGGAGGGTTTTGGGGTCCCGAAGGGAATTTTGGGGGTCTCAGTGGGGTTTTGGGTCTCCCAGGAGGAATTTCAGGGACCCTGATGGGAATTTTGGGTGTCCCAGGGGGGCTTGTGGTGTCCTGGGGAGAATTTTAGGGGTCTCAGGGGTTTTTTGGGAGGAATTTTGGGGGTCCCGGGTAGAATTTTGTGTGTCCTGGGGAGGGTTTGGGGTCCTGAAGGGAATTTTGTGGGACCCTGATGGGGGGTTTTGGAGTCCTGGGGAGAATTTTGGGGGTCCTGGGGGGGGGTTTATGGTCCTGAAGGGAATTTTGGAGTCTCTGGGAGTTTTTGGGGGGTCCCAGGAGATATTTCGGGGACCCTGATGGGAATTCTGCGGATCCCAGGGGTGTTTTGGGGTCCCAAAGGGAATTTTGGGAGTCCCAGGGGGGGGGATTGTAGTCCTGGGGAGAATTTTGATGGTCTCAGGGTTTTTTTGGGAGGAATTTCTGGGGTCCCGAGTAGAATTTTGGGGGTTCTGGGGGTGGGTTTGGGGACCTGAAGGGAACTTTGGGGGTCTCAAGGAGTTTTGGGGGGTTCCTGGAGGAATTTCGGGGACCCTGATGGGAATTTTTAGGTTCCCCGAGGGGGGTTTTTGGTGTCCCAAAGGGAATTTTAGGCGTTCCAGGGGGGGTTTTGGAGTCCTGGGGAGAATTTTGAGGGTCTCAGGGATTTTTTGGGAGGAATTTTGGGGGTCCCGGGTAGAATTTTTTGGGTCCCAGGGGCGTTTTGGGGTTCTGAAGAGAATTTTGGGGGTCTCACCAAGTTTTTGGGGGGTCCCAGGAGGAATTTTGGGGTCCTGAAGGGAATTTTGGGGGTCCAAGTGTGTGTTTTGTGGTCCCAAAGGGAATTTTGGGCGTCCCAGGGGGTTTTTGGGAGGAATTTTGGGAGTCCCGGGTAGAATTTTGGGTGTCCCAGGGGGGCTTTTGGGGTCGCAAAGGGAATTTTGGCCATCCCAGGGGGAGTTTTGTAGTCCTGGGGAGAATTTTGTGGGTCCTGGGAGAGGTTTTGAGGTCCTGAAAGGAATTTTTGGGTCTCAGGGAGTTTTTGGGGCATCCCAGGAGGGAATTTTGGGGACCGTGATGGGAATTTTGGGGGTCCCACGGGGGGTTTTGGAGTCCTGAGGAGAGTTTTGATGGTGTCAGGCGTTTTTTGGGAGGAATTTTTGGGGTCCCGGGTAGAATTTTTTGGGTCCCAGGGGGGGTTTGGGGTCCTGAAGGGAATTTTTGGGTCTCTGGGAGTTTGTGGGGGGCGGTCCCAGAAGGAATTTTGGGGTCCTGAAGGGAATTTTGGGGCTCCCAGGTGGGTTTTGGGGTCCCGAAGGGAATTTTGGGAGTCCCAGGGGGGGTTTTGGAGTCCTGGGGAGAATTTTGATGGTCTCAGGGGTTTTTTGGGAGGAATTTCGGGGGTCCCGATTATAATTTTGGGGGTCCTGGGGGTGGGTTTGGGGTTCTGAAGGGAATTTTGGGAGTCCCAAGGGGGGTTTTGGAGTCCTGGGGAGAATTTTGTGGGTCTCAGGGGTTTTTTGGGAGGAATTTTGGGGGTCCAGAGTAGAATTTTGTGGGTCTTGGGGCGGGTTTGGGGTTCTGAAGGGAATTTTGGGGGTCTCTGGAAGTATTTGTGGGCTCCCAGGAGGAATTTTGGGGTCCTGAAGGGAATTTTGGGGGTCCCAGGGGGGGTTTTGGGGTCCCGAAGGGAATTTTTAGAGTTCTAGGGGGGTTTTGGGAGGAATTTTGGGAGTCCCGGGTAGAATTTTGTGGGTCCCACGGGGGGTTTTGGGGACGCAAAGGGAATTTTGGCTGTCCCAGGGGGAGTTTTGGAGTCCTGGGGAGAATTTTCAGGGTCTCAGGGTTTTTTTGGGAGGAATTTTGGGGGTCCCGAGTAGAATTTTGTGGGTCCTGGGGGAGGGTTTGGGGTTTTGAAGGGAATTTTGGGGGTCCCAGGGGGGGTTTTGGGGTCCTAATGGGAATTTTGGGAGTCCCAGGGGGGGTTTTGTGGTGCTGAAGGGAATTTGGGGCGTCCCAGGGGGTTTTTGGGAGGAATTTTGGGGGTCCCGGGTAGAATTTTGGGGATCCCACGGGGGTGGGTTGGGGTCCTGAAGGGAATTTTAGGGGTCTCAGGGGGTTTTGGGGGGTCCCAGGTGGAATTTCGGGGTCCCTGATAGGTTTTTTTGGGTCCCTGGGGGGGTTTTGGAGTCCTGGGGAGAATTTTGGGGGTCCCAGGCGGTTTTTGGGAGGAATTTTGGGGGTCCCGTGTAGAATTTTGGGAGTCCCAGGGGGGAGTTTGGTTACTGAAGAGAATTTTGGGGTCTCTGGGACTTTTTGGAGGGTCCCATGAGGACTTTTGGGGTCCTGAAGGAAGTTTTGGTGTCTCACGAAGTTTTTGGGAGGTCCCAGAAGGAATTTTGGGGACCCTGATGGGAATTTTGGGGGTCCCAGTGGGGTTTTTGGGGGCCCGAATGGAATTTTGGGAGTCCCAGGGGGGGCGTTTGGCGTCCCGAAGGGAATTTTGAGCGTCCAAGGGGGTTTTTGGAGTCCTGGGGAGAATTTTGAGGGTCTCTGGGGGTTTTTGGGGGGAATTTTGGGGGTCCGGAGTAGAATTTTTTGGGTCCTGGGTGAGGTTTTGGGGTCCTGAAAAGAATTTTGGGGTCTCACCAAGTTTTTGGGAGTCCCAGAAATAATTTTGGTGACCCTGATGGGAATTTTGGGGGTCTCAGTGGGGTTTTGGGGGGTCCCATGAGGAATTTTGGCATCTTGAAGGGAATTTTGGGGTCTCAAAGAGTTTTGGGGCTTCCCAGGATGAATTTCGGGGACCCTGCTGGGAATTTTGGGGGTCCCAGGGGGGTTTTCGGGGTCCTGAAGGGAATTTTGGTGGTCCCAGGGGGGTTTTCTGGGTTCTGAAGGGAATTTTGGGGGTCCCAGGGGGTGTTCTGGGTCCCGAAGGGAATTTTGGGGGTCCCAGGGGTGTTTTTGGGGTCCCGAAAGGAATTTTGGGGGTCCCGGGGCCGTCTCGGTGGTTTTGGGGTCACGCTGGCTGCGGGGCTGCAGTACCGGCCTTTGTCCACAAGGCGGCAGCACTTGTCAAGTGAGTCCGCGACAAGATGGTGGCCCGTGGGGACCGTGATGGTGACAGGCGTCTTTTGCCGATGCCTGTCGGCTCCCGCCAAAAATCCGCACGCTTGCGGCGCTGCTGACCCCACGGCCCGTGTGCACGATACCAGAAACGCCGCGGAAAATCCCGTTGCGGGGCGCCGGCGGTGCGGGCAATTCAGGCAGTGTAAAAAACAGACATGGGTCCTCGAATTTCAACGTCCTCGCCACTCCTAAGATGGCGGCCGCGGGCGGCGGGCTGCAGTGCCGCTCTCTGCCCACACGGCGGCAGCACTGCGCCGTCAGCAGCGAATGCCCCAAAGATCCGCGCGGGAAAGAACGGAACAAAAACCCTGCCTCGGACCCGATAGGAACCGAAAGAAAAAACCTTTCCTCTTAAACTGCATTTCAACAAAGTTTATTTTTACATTTTTCACATTTATATTCACATTCGGATTTATAATGTATATTGATATATAATTGTATTTTCATAATTCCTTACATTTATTCCATTTATTATATTTTATTATATTTTATATTTTTATACATATCTTAATAGATTGCTTACATATTTCTATAGTTAGATTTAGAGTTCTAAAAGGTTTATATTGATTAAAATAAAAACCTGACTCTATCCAAGTAAAAATCTTTTAAAAAAACCCTTTATTTAAACTCCATTTAAATTTATTTCTATTTTTAGCATTTATAGTCAAATTTACATTTTAAATGTAGATTGATGTATGGTGTTATTTATAGTCTATCTCTTCCTAATACTATTTTTATTTCTATTTTATATTTTTATATATATCTGTATACATTGAATATATATTTCCATATTTAGAACGATATCAAAATAAAATGTATATTCATATTTTTTCCATTAATGCCCTGCCTCTAACCAAATAAAAACAAAAACAAAAAAAAAAATCTTTCTATAAACAGTACTTGAATATATATTGAATACACCATGCATTACAAATTGCAGGGGAAATGGATTCCTTCATGATTTGAACACAAGAAATAATGGAAAAGGAAGCTTTTTCCCACAATTTAAACCCCTTTTCTCTCCATAACCCCTCATTTTTCTGGGAGCGCTGTGGAAGGTCTGGGGGTTCTAAGGAGGGACTGACACAATAAAAGGGGAAAGTTGAAAGCTCTCCCGTGGAACCCCACATGCTGCCCGGCCTGCTCAGGTGCTGCCCCTTGGCAAGAGGGCTCTTCCCTTGGCATTTTCTCAAAGGGATGCTCGTGCCCGGGTGGGTCCAGCTGCTCCCCGGTCCCTGCTGGATGTTCCAGCCATAGCTCTTGGAGGGACACTTGGGATACCCCTGTTAGCCCCTCTGGATTAGCAGCTCCCTGTGCAGGTGTGCCCAGGTAGCTGCACTGAAAGCAGCTGCTCACACGGGGAGCTGCTACACCTAGGAGTGGGGGATGAGGTGAAGAAAGGTCCTGTGGGGTGTTCCCTTCCCTACGCAGGCCTTTGCCAGACCCTTAAACAATGGGGTGCCAGATTTTCATTGCCAAGATAATTAACAATCTTTCCCCTGGCCAAACAGGAATTGTGCTACCAAAATTGCAAACAGTGAATGATTTCTCGCAGACCACATCTGCCACCACCAGGAACTCTCACTGCCTTTGGAGAGCAGCACGCCTCCAGTAAACACACATCAACACACAGGGAGAGTGAGGTTGGTTTTACACGGAAAATGGGCAGAGGTCGGGTCACAAGGCCTGTGGCCCCAAGTGACTTTCTACATCTTTTTGTTCTGAATGGCACAGGATTTATCCAGGAGAAAAACTGCTGCCAGCACCTCCTTGACACTGACATCAGGAAGTGTAGAGAGTGAGCCATGTTTCACACAGAATAGGGCCAGCGACAGAGCCCAAGAGCCAGGGGCCACGAAAAAAGGGTTGCCCCTTGAAAATCTGAATGGAGAAGGATGTGTTGTGGACCCAAGCTGCTTTCATGTCGATGAGGGGTTGCTTTGATGATCCCAAGCACAAATCGCAAACAGACTTCAGGAACCAAGACTGGCGAGCGTGCTTTCCTAGGGAAAAGATCTGGAATTAGCGCACAGAACCTTGCGTCCATGCGTGGACAACTGAGTGCAGAAAATATGAACATAGAAAAATATAACCCAGGCCCAAAGAGCAC
This sequence comes from Lonchura striata, assembly GCF_046129695.1. Taxonomy (NCBI): domain Eukaryota; kingdom Metazoa; phylum Chordata; class Aves; order Passeriformes; family Estrildidae; genus Lonchura; species Lonchura striata. The sequence continues at coordinate 148,244 of NC_134636.1, read as the reverse complement.
CCACCTCAAACTCGTGCTGCCCTGATAGACCCAAGGGAGCCCTACAAACTGACATCAGGAACCTGGACTGGTGAGTTTTCTTTCCCAGGGAAAATGGCAAAGGACGTGCCCAGGAGCCCCTGAACCTAAGCTGGGTCCCGACTGCAAAAAATCTTTATATTGAAGGATGGACCCCAGACCGAAGTTGTCCCCACCTCAAACTTGTGCTGCCCTGATAGACCCAAGGGAGCCCTACAAACTGACATCAGGAACCGGGACTGCTGAGTTTCCTTTCCCAGGGAAAATGGCCAAAGGATGTGCCCAGGGGCCCCTGGCCCTGACTGCAAAAAATCCATATATAGAAGGATGGATCCCACACTGAAGTTGTCCCCACCTCAAACTTGTGCTGCCCTGATAGACCCAAGGGAGCCCTACAAACTGACATCAGGAACCTGGACTGCTGAGATTTCATTCCCAGGGAAAATGGCCAAAGGATGTGCCCAGGGGCCCCTGGCCCTGGGCTGGGGCCTCACTACAAAGAATCCTTATATCGAAGGATGGACCCCACACCGAAGTTGTCCCCACCTCAAACTTGTGCTGCCCTGATAGACCCAAGGGAGCCCTACAAACTGACATCAGGAACCTGGACTGCTGAGTTTTCTTTCCCAGGGAAAATGGCCAAAGGATGTGCCCAGGGGCCCCTGGCCCTGACTGCAAAGAATCCTTATATCGAAGGATGGAGCCCACACCAAAGTTGTCCCCACCTCAAACTTGTGCTGCCCTGATAGACCCAAGGGAGCCCTACAAACTGACATCAGGGACCTGGACTGCTGAGTTTTCTTTCCCAGGGAAAATGGAAAAAGGATCTGCCCAGGGGCCCCTGGCCCTGGGCTGGGGCCTCACTGCAAAGAATCCCTTTATCGAAGGATGGACCCGAGACAGAAGTTGTCCCCACCTCAAACTTGTGCTGCCCTGATAGACCCAAGGGAGCCCTACAAACTGACATCAGGAACCTGGACTGCTGAGTTTTCTTTCCCAGGGAAAATGGAAAAAGGATGTGCCCAGGGGCCCCTGGCCCTGACTGCAAATAATCCTTATATCGAAGGATGGACCCCACACTGAAGCTGTCCCCACCTCAAACTTGTGCTCCCCTGATAGACCCCAGGCAGCCCTACAAACTGACATCAGGAACCTGGACTGCTGAGTTTTCTTTCCCAGGGAAAATGGAAAAAGGATGTGCCCAGGGGACCCTGGCCATGACTGCAAAAAATCCTTATATCGAAGGATGGACCCCACACCGAAGTTGTCCCCACCTCAAACTTGTGCTGCCCTGATAGACCCAAGGCAGCCCTACAGACTGACATCAGGAACCTGGACTGCTGAGTTTTCTTTCCCAGGGAAAATGGAAAAAGGATGTGCCCAGGGGCCCCTGCCCTGGGCCCCTGGCGCTGACTGCAAAAAATCCTTATATCGAAGGATGGACCCCACACCGAAGTTATCCCCACCACAAAATTCTGCTGCCCTGATAGACCCAAGGGAGCCCTACAAACTGACATCAGGAACCTGGACTGCTGAGTTTTCTTTCCCAGGGAAAATGGAAAAAGGATGTGCCCAGGGGCCCCTGGCCCTGACTGCAAAAAATCCTTATATCGAAGGATGGAGCCCACACCGAAGTTGTCCCCACCTCAAACTTGTGCTGCCCTGATACACCCAAGGGAGCCCTACAAACTGACATCAGGAACCTGGACTGCTGAGTTTTCTTTCCCAGGGAAAATTGAAAAAGGTTGTGCCCAGGGGCACCTAGCCCTGACTGCAAATAATCCTTATATCAAAGGATGGACCCCACACCGAAGCTGTGCCCAACTCAAACTTCTACTGCCCTGATAGACCCAAGGCAGCCCTACAAACTGACATCAGGAACCTGGACTGCTGAGTTTTCTTTCCCAGGGAAAATGGAAAAAGAATGTGCCCAGGGGCCCCTCGCCCAGGGCTGCGACCTCACTGCAAAGAATCCTTATATCGAAGAATGGACCCCACACCGAAGTTGTCCCCACCTCAAACTTGTGCTGCCCTGATAGACCCAAGGGAGCCCTACAAACTGACATCAGGAACCTGGACTGCTGAGTTTTCTTTCCCAGGGAAAATGGCCAAAGGATGTGCCCAGGGGCCCCTGGCCCTGACTGCAAAGAATCCTTATATCGAAGGATGGAGCCCACACCAAAGTTGTCCCCACCTCAAACTTGTGCTGCCCTGATAGACCCAAGGGAGCCCTACAAACTGACATCAGGGACCTGGACTGCTGAGTTTTCTTTCCCAGGGAAAATGGAAAAAGGATCTGCCCAGGGGCCCCTGGCCCTGGGCTGGGGCCTCACTGCAAAGAATCCCTTTATCGAAGGATGGACCCGAGACAGAAGTTGTCCCCACCTCAAACTTGTGCTGCCCTGATAGACCCAAGGGAGCCCTACAAACTGACATCAGGAACCTGGGCTGCTGAGTTTTCTTTCCCAGGGAAAATGGAAAAAGGATGTGCCCAGGGGCCCCTGGCCCTGACTGCAAAGAATCCTTATATCGAAGGATGGACCCCACACTGAAGCTGTCCCCACCTCAAACTTGTGCTCCCCTGATAGACCCCAGGCAGCCCTACAAACTGACATCAGGAACCTGGACTGCTGAGTTTTCTTTCCCAGGGAAAATGGAAAAAGGATGTGCCCAGGGGACCCTGGCCATGACTGCAAAAAATCCTTATATCGAAGGATGGACCCCACACCGAAGTTGTCCCCACCTCAAACTTGTGCTGCCCTGATAGACCCAAGGCAGCCCTACAGACTGACATCAGGAACCTGGACTGCTGAGTTTTCTTTCCCAGGGAAAATGGAAAAAGGATGTGCCCAGGGGCCCCTGCCCTGGGCCCCTGGCGCTGACTGCAAAAAATCCTTATATCGAAGGATGGACCCCACACCGAAGTTATCCCCACCACAAAATTCTGCTGCCCTGATAGACCCAAGGGAGCCCTACAAACTGACATCAGGAACCTGGACTGCTGAGTTTTCTTTCCCAGGGAAAATGGAAAAAGGATGTGCCCAGGGGCCCCTGGCCCTGACTGCAAAAAATCCTTATATCGAAGGATGGAGCCCACACCGAAGTTGTCCCCACCTCAAACTTGTGCTGCCCTGATAGACCCAAGGGAGCCCTACAAACTGACATCAGGAACCTGGACTGCTGAGTTTTCTTTCCCAGGGGAAATTGAAAAAGGTTGTGCCCAGGGGCACCTAGCCCTGACTGCAAATAATCCTTATATCAAAGGATGGACCCCACACCGAAGCTGTGCCCAACTCAAACTTCTACTGCCCTGATAGACCCAAGGCAGCCCTACAAACTGACATCAGGAACCTGGACTGCTGAGTTTTCTTTCCCAGGGAAAATGGAAAAAGAATGTGCCCAGGGGCCCCTCGCCCAGGGCTGCGACCTCACTGCAAAAAATCCTTATATCGAAGAATGGACCCCACACCGAAGTTGTCCCCACCTCAAACTTGTGCTGCCCTGATACACCCAAGGGAGCCCTACAAACTGACATCAGGAACCTGGACTGCTGAGTTTTCTTTCACAGGGAAAATGGAAAAAGGATGTGCCCAGGGGCCCCTGGCCATGACTGCAAAAAATCCTTATATCGAAGGATGGACCCCAGACCGAAGTTGTCCCCACCTCAAACTTGTGCTGCCCTGATAGACCCAAGGGAGCCCTACAAACTGACATCAGGAACCTGGACTGCTGAGTTTTCTTTCCCAGGAGAATGGAAAAAGGATTTGCCCTGGGGCCCCTGACCCTGACTGCAAAAAATCCTTATATCGAAGGATGGACCCCAGACCGAAGTTGTCCCCACCTCAAACTTGTACTGCCCTGATAGACCCAAGGGAGCCCTACAAACTGACATCAGGAACCTGGACTGCTGAGTTTTCTTTCCCAGGGAAAATGGAAAAAGGATGTGCCCGGGGGCCCCTGGACCAGGGTAGGGACCTCATTGCAAAGAATCCTTATATCGAAGGATGGACCCCACACCGAAGTTGTCCCCACCTCAAACTTGTGCTGCCCTGATAGACCCAAGGGAGCCCTACAAACTGACATCAGGAACCTGGACTGCTGAGTTTTCTTTCCCAGGGAAAATGGAAAAAGGATGTGCCCGGGGGCCCCTGGACCAGGGTAGGGACCTCATTGCAAAGAATCCTTATATCGAAGGATGGACCCCACACCGAAGTTGTCCCCACCTCAAACTTGTGCTGCCCTGATACACCCAAGGGAGCCCTACAAACTGACATCAGGAACCTGGACTGCTGAGTTTTCTTTCCCAGGGAAAATGGAAAAAGGATGTGCCCAGGGTCCCCTGGCCCTGACTGCAAAAAAGCCTTATATCGAAGGATGGAGCCCACACCGAAGTTGTCCCCACCTCAAACTTGTGCTGCCCTGATAGACCCAAGGGAGCCCTACAAACTGACATCAGGAACCTGGACTGCTGAGTTTTCTTTCCCAGGGAAAATGGAAAAAGGATGTGCCCAGGGGCCCCTGGCCCTGGGCAGGGGCCTCACTACAAGAAATCCTTATATCGAAGGATGGACCCCACACCGAAGTTGTCCCCACCTCAAACTTGTGCTGCCCTGATAGACCCAAGGGAGCCCTACAAACTGACATCAGGAACCTGGACTGCTGAGTTTTCTTTCCCAGGGAAAATGGAAAAAGGTTGTGCCCAGGGTCCCCTAGCCCTGGACAGGGCCCTCACTACAAAAAATCCTTATATCGAAGGATGGACCCCACACCGAAGTTGTCCCCACCTCAAAATTGTGCTACCCTGATAGACCCAAGGGAGCCCTACAAACTGACATCAGGAACCTGGACTGCTGAGTTTTCTTTCCCAGGGAAAATGGAAAAAGGATGTGCCCTGGGGCCCCTGGCCCGGGGCTGGGCCCTGACTGCAAAGAATCCTTTTATCGAAGGATGGACCCGAGATAGAAGTTGTCCCCACCTCAAACTTGTGCTGCCCTGATAGACCCAAGGGAGCCCTACAAACTGACAGCAGGAACCTGGACTGCTGAGTTTTCTTTCCCAGGGAAAATGGAAAAAGGATGTGCCCAGGGGCGGCTGGCCTTGGGCAGGGACCTCACTACAAGAAATCCTTATATCGAAGGATGGACCCCACACCGAAGTTGTCCCCACCTCAAACTTGTGCTGCCCTGATACACCCAAGGGAGCCCTACAAACTGACATCAGGAACCTGGACTGCTGAGTTTTCTTTCCCAGGGAAAATGGAAAAAGGATGTGCCCTGGGGCCCCTAGCCCTGGGCTGGGCCCTGACTGCAAAGAATCCTTTTATCGAAGGATGGACCCGAGATAGAAGTTGTCCCCACCTCAAACTTGTGCTGCCCTGATAGACCCAAGGGAGCCCTACAAACTGACATCAGGAACCTGGACTGGTGAGTTTTCTTTCCCAGGGAAAATGGAAAAAGGATGTGCCCGGGGGCCCCTGGACCAGGGTAGGTACCTCATTGTAAAGAATCCTTATATCGAAGGATGGACCCCACACCGAAGTTGTCCCCACCTCAAACTTGTGCTGCCCTGATACACCCAAGGGAGCCCTACAAACTGACATCAGGAACCTGGACTGCTGAGTTTTCTTTCCCAGGGAAAATGGAAAAAGGATGTGCCCAGGGGCCCCTGGACCAGGGTAGGGACCTAATTGCAAAGAATCCTTATATCGAAGGATGGACCCCACACCGAAGTTGTCCCCACCTCAAACTTGTGCTGCCCTGATAGACCCAAGGGAGCCCTACAAACTGACATCATGAACCTGGACTGCTGAGTTTTCTTTCCCAGGGAAAATGGAAAAAGGATGTGCCCAGGGGCGGCTGGCCTTGGGCAGGGACCTCACTACAAGAAATCCTTATATCGAAGGATGGACCCCACACCGAAGTTGTCCCCACCTCAAACTTGTGCTGCCCTGATAGACCCAAGGGAGCCCTACAAACTGACATCAGGAACCTGGACTGCTGAGTTTTCTTTCCCAGGGAAAATGGAAAAAGGTTGTGCCCAGGGTCCCCTAGCCCTGGACAGGGCCCTCACTACAAAAAATCCTTACATCGAAGGATGGACCCCACACCGAAGTTGTCCCCACCTCAAAGCTGTGCTGCCCTGATACACCCAAGGGAGCCCTACAAACTGACATCAGGAACCTGGACTGCTGAGTTTTCTTTCCCAGGGAAAATGGAAAAAGGATGTGCCCTGGGGCCCCTGGCCCTGACTGCAAAAAATCCTTATATCGAAGGATGTACCCCAGACCGAAGTTGTCCCCACCTCAAACTTGTGCTGCCCTGATAGACCCAAGGGAGCCCTACAAACTGACATCAGGAACCTGGACTGCTGAGTTTTCTTTCCCAGGAGAATGGAAAAAGGATTTGCCCTGGGGCCCCTGACCCTGACTGCAAAAAATCCTTATATCGAAGGATGGACCCCAGACCGAAGTTGTCCCCACCTCAAACTTGTACTGCCCTGATAGACCCAAGGGAGCCCTACAAACTGACATCAGGAACCTGGACTGCTGAGTTTTCTTTCCCAGGGAAAATGGAAAAAGGATGTGCCCGGGGGCCCCTGGACCAGGGTAGGGACCTCATTGCAAAGAATCCTTATATCGAAGGATGGACCCCACACCGAAGTTGTCCCCACCTCAAACTTGTGCTGCCCTGATAGACCCAAGGGAGCCCTACAAACTGACATCAGGAACCTGGACTGCTGAGTTTTCTTTCCCAGGGAAAATGGAAAAAGGATGTGCCCGGGGGCCCCTGGACCAGGGTAGGGACCTCATTGCAAAGAATCCTTATATCGAAGGATGGACCCCACACCGAAGTTGTCCCCACCTCAAACTTGTGCTGCCCTGATACACCCAAGGGAGCCCTACAAACTGACATCAGGAACCTGGACTGCTGAGTTTTCTTTCCCAGGGAAAATGGAAAAAGGATGTGCCCAGGGTCCCCTGGCCCTGACTGCAAAAAATCCTTATATCGAAGGATGGAGCCCACACCGAAGTTGTCCCCACCTCAAACTTGTGCTGCCCTGATAGACCCAAGGGAGCCCTACAAACTGACATCAGGAACCTGGACTGCTGAGTTTTCTTTCCCAGGGAAAATGGAAAAAGGATGTGCCCAGGGGCGGCTGGCCTTGGGCAGGGACCTCACTACAAGAAATCCTTATATCGAAGGATGGACCCCACACCGAAGTTGTCCCCACCTCAAACTTGTGCTGCCCTGATAGACCCAAGGGAGCCCTACAAACTGACATCAGGAACCTGGACTGCTGAGTTTTCTTTCCCAGGGAAAATGGAAAAAGGTTGTGCCCAGGGTCCCCTAGCCCTGGACAGGGCCCTCACTACAAAAAATCCTTATATCGAAGGATGGACCCCACACCGAAGTTGTCCCCACCTCAAAATTGTGCTACCCTGATAGACCCAAGGGAGCCCTACAAACTGACATCAGGAACCTGGACTGCTGAGTTTTCTTTCCCAGGGAAAATGGAAAAAGGATGTGCCCTGGGGCCCCTGGCCCGGGGCTGGGCCCTGACTGCAAAGAATCCTTTTATCGAAGGATGGACCCGAGATAGAAGTTGTCCCCACCTCAAACTTGTGCTGCCCTGATAGACCCAAGGGAGCCCTACAAACTGACAGCAGGAACCTGGACTGCTGAGTTTTCTTTCCCAGGGAAAATGGAAAAAGGATGTGCCCAGGGGCGGCTGGCCTTGGGCAGGGACCTCACTACAAGAAATCCTTATATCGAAGGATGGACCCCACACCGAAGTTGTCCCCACCTCAAACTTGTGCTGCCCTGATACACCCAAGGGAGCCCTACAAACTGACATCAGGAACCTGGACTGCTGAGTTTTCTTTCCCAGGGAAAATGGAAAAAGGATGTGCCCTGGGGCCCCTAGCCCTGGGCTGGGCCCTGACTGCAAAGAATCCTTTTATCGAAGGATGGACCCGAGATAGAAGTTGTCCCCACCTCAAACTTGTGCTGCCCTGATAGACCCAAGGGAGCCCTACAAACTGACATCAGGAACCTGGACTGGTGAGTTTTCTTTCCCAGGGAAAATGGAAAAAGGATGTGCCCGGGGGCCCCTGGACCAGGGTAGGTACCTCATTGTAAAGAATCCTTATATCGAAGGATGGACCCCACACCGAAGTTGTCCCCACCTCAAACTTGTGCTGCCCTGATACACCCAAGGGAGCCCTACAAACTGACATCAGGAACCTGGACTGCTGAGTTTTCTTTCCCAGGGAAAATGGAAAAAGGATGTGCCCAGGGGCCCCTGGACCAGGGTAGGGACCTAATTGCAAAGAATCCTTATATCGAAGGATGGACCCCACACCGAAGTTGTCCCCACCTCAAACTTGTGCTGCCCTGATAGACCCAAGGGAGCCCTACAAACTGACATCATGAACCTGGACTGCTGAGTTTTCTTTCCCAGGGAAAATGGAAAAAGGATGTGCCCAGGGGCGGCTGGCCTTGGGCAGGGACCTCACTACAAGAAATCCTTATATCGAAGGATGGACCCCACACCGAAGTTGTCCCCACCTCAAACTTGTGCTGCCCTGATAGACCCAAGGGAGCCCTACAAACTGACATCAGGAACCTGGACTGCTGAGTTTTCTTTCCCAGGGAAAATGGAAAAAGGTTGTGCCCAGGGTCCCCTAGCCCTGGACAGGGCCCTCACTACAAAAAATCCTTACATCGAAGGATGGACCCCACACCGAAGTTGTCCCCACCTCAAAGCTGTGCTGCCCTGATACACCCAAGGGAGCCCTACAAACTGACATCAGGAACCTGGACTGCTGAGTTTTCTTTCCCAGGGAAAATGGAAAAAGGATGTGCCCTGGGGCCCCTGGCCCTGACTGCAAAAAATCCTTATATCGAAGGATGGAGCCCACACCGAAGTTGTCCCCACCTCAAACTTGTGCTGCCCTGATAGACCCAAAGGAGCCCTACAAACTGACATCAGGAACCTGGACTGCTGAGTTTTCTTTCCCAGGGAAAATGGAAAAAGGTTGTGGCCACGGGCCACTGGCCTTTAGCAGGGACCTCACTACAAGAAATCCTTATATCGAAGGATGGACCCCACACCGAAGTTGTCCCCGCCTCAAAGTTGTGCTGCCCTGATACACCCAAGGGAGTCCTACAAACTGACATCAGGAACCTGGACTGCTGAGTTTTCTTTCCCAGGGAAAATGGAAAAAGGATGTGCCCTGAAGCCCCTGGCCCTGGGCTGGGCCCTGACTGCAAAGAATCCTTTTATCGAAGGATGGACCCGAGATAGAACTTGTCCCCACCTCAAACTTGTGCTGCCCTGATAGACCCAAGGGAGCCCTACAAACTGACATCAGGAACCTGGGCTGCTGAGTTTTCTTTCCCAGGGAAAATGGAAAAAGGATGTGCCCAGGGGCCCCTGGCCCTGACTGCAAATAATCCTTATATCGAAGGATGGCCCCCACACCGAAGTTGTCCCCACCTCAAACTTGTGCTGCCCTGATAGACCCAAGGGAGCCCTACAAACTGACATCAGGAACCTGGACTGCTGAGTTTTCTTTCCCAGGGAAAATGGAAAAAGGATGTGCACAGGGGCCCCTGGCCCTGGGCTGGGGCCTGACTGCAAAGAATCTTTATATCAAAGGATGGAGCCCACAACGAAGTTGTCCCCACCTCAAACCTGTGCTGCCCTGATAGACCCAAGGGAGCCCTACAAACTGACATCAGGAACCTGGACTGCTGAGTTTTCTTTCCCAGGGAAAATGGCCAAAGGATGTGCCCAGGGGCCCCTGGCCCTGACTGCAAAAAATCTTTATATCGAAGGATGCACCCCACACCGAAGTTGTCCCCACCTCAAACTTGTGCTGCCCTGATACACCCAAGGGAGCCCTACAAACTGACATCAGGAACCTGGACTGCTGAGTTTTCTTTCCCAGGGAAAATGGAAAAAGGATGTGCCCAGGGGCCCCTGGCCCTGACTGCAAAAAATCCTTATATCGAAGGATGGACCCCACACCAAAGCTGTCCCCACCTCAAACTTGTGCTGCCCTGATAGACCCAAGGGAGCCCTACAAACTGACATCAGGAACCTGGACTGCTGAGTTTTCTTTCCCAGGGAAAATGGAAAAAGGATGTGCCCAGGGGCCCCTGGCCCTGGGCTGGGGCCTCACTCCAAAGAATCCTTATATCGAAGGATGGAGCCCACACCGAAATTGTCCCCACCTCAAAATTGTGCTTGCCTGATAGACCCAAGGGAGCCCTACAAACTGACATCAGGAACCTGGACTGCTGAGTTTTCTTTCCCAGGGAAAATGGAAAAAGGATGTGCACAGGGGCCCCTGGCCCTGACTGCAAAAAATCCTTATATCGAAGGATGGACCCCACACCGAAGTTGTCCCCACCTCAAACTTGTGCTGCCCTGATACACCCAAGGGAGCCCTACAAACTGACATCAGGAACCTGGACTGCTGAGTTTTCTTTCCCAGGGAAAATGGAAAAAGGATGTGCCCAGGGGCCCCTGGCCCTGACTGCAAAAAATCCTTATATCGAAGGATGGACCCCACACCGAAGTTGTCCCCACCTCAAACTTGTGCTGCCCTGATAGACCCAAGGGAGCCCTACAAACTGACATCTGGAACCTGGACTGCTGAGTTTTCTTTCCCAGGGAAAATGGAAAAAGGATGTGCCCGGGGACCCCTGGCCCTGACTTCAAAAAATCCTTATATCGAAGGATGGACCCCACACCGAAGTTGTCCCCACCTCAAACTTGTGCTGCCCTGATAGACCCAAGGGAGCCCTACAAACTGACATCAGGAACCTGGACTGCTGAGTTTTCTTTCCCAGGGAAAATGGAAAAAGGATGTGCCCGGGGGCCCCTGGCCCTGACTGCAAAAAATCCTTATATCGAAGGATGGAGCCCACACCGAAGTTGTCCCCACCTCAAACTTGTGCTGCCCTGATAGACCCAAGGGAGCCCTACTGTCCTGGGTTGTAAGATAAGCTTGTATTCCATTTGCCATCTGTCGAAGGCGAACCGGTTGGACAGGTTTTTTGTTATCTCTCTCAGAGACAATGGTTTGTGTATACACCTTCGACTGATTCAATGAAGGGGGTCCCACCCAGAGGGGGGAAGCAGCTCTCTCCCTCTTCTTCGCGGGACTCCGAGAGAAGCAGCTCTCACCCTCTTCTTCGCGGGACTCCGAGAGAAGCAGCTCTCTCTCTCTCTCTCTGCGCGGGATTCCCGGGGAAAGCAGCTCTCTCTCTCTCTTTCTTCGCGGGACTCCGAGAGAAGCAGCTCTCTCTCTCTCTCTCTGCGCGGGATTCCCGGGGAAAGCAGCTCTCTCTCTCTCTCTCTTCGCGGGATTCCTGGGGAAGCAGCTCTCTCTCGCTCTCTCTTCGGCGGCACTCGCAGCGAAGCAGCCGGCGCGTTGAGCCGACGGCGGCGGAGCTCAGAGGCAACCCCGGCGCAGAGGAAGACCGGCCCCACTGCCACCAGATCTTCAGAGGGAAACTATACCCTTCTAGAGATCACCACTGCAGCTACAATTCACCAGCCACTGCAAGGGAAGCAAATTGTCCCAGTAGAACTGATACTGGCACCCCGCAGGTTCTGGACTTTTTTTTTTTTTTTTCTTTCACTGGTTTTGTTTGTACCGATTGCATTTGCCTTTTTAAATTGTTGTCTAGTTTTCTCCTAGTAAAGAATTGTTACTCCCACTCCCATATCTTTGCCTGAGAGCCTTTTAATTTAAAGATCCTCGTAATTCAGAGGGAGGGGGGTTTGCCGTTCTCCATTGCACAGGAGGCTTTGCCCTCTTTCACAGACTCCTGTCTTGTCGAACCAAGACAGAATTTGGCGCATCAACGTGAGGCCCGAGGGCATTGAGAGGGAAAAAGGATTAACAGTTCTTAAGTAATTTGGTTTTGTTGTGTGTAAAAACATCTTCAGCATCACCATGTGGTCTAGTTTACCTTGGTTTGGGTGGCATGTGATCGTAGCTATACTTTTCCCATTTGCAGACCCTTATCTAAAAATGGGTCCTATAACTAAGGCTACGGTGTCTGTTATCAAGTTTGGCTTCTGGGTTAATTGGGTGAGGAATTCATGGATCTTTAATTTCCTCTGGAAGGCAGGTACATGGATTCATAGCTATCACACGTTAACTGTATGTTTTTGGGGTTACTTTAATAACGGTACCTACTGCGAGGAAATAGCACCTGGGCAAACTTTCTCTCAACCTTTTAACCATCTTTTTGGGTCTGCTCCACCAGTTCTCAAAGGGTTAAGATCCTTTATAAGTGCTAATGATACCATACAATGGGTGGTGTTGCTGATAGTCCTGTTATATTTAGCATTCAGAGATAAGGGAAGATTAACCTGGATAACTACCCTCACACCTACACCACAGACTCGAGATGCTGCTGCTCCAGAGCCTGACCCTGCCCCACAGCCCACCTCAGAAATGAACCGCCCAGATTGGGTGAGGGTTCTGGTTAAGGAGATACGAGAGATGCTGAAGGAGTGCATTTCCCCAGCTGGTGAGAAACCGGCCCTTTGCCTTGAGGAGGGACAGTCTAATAGTACAGCTGTGGAACCCACAGATGTTACAACTGTCCAGGTTCCAGCTGAACCACAAAGGCAGTCACGGTCAGCAGCAGTGGCCCCGGTAGAAACAAGGAAGTCTAAGGTGAAAGCAGAGCACCCTGCAGATAGGGACAGGAATGGAGGAACCTCACAACCCACAGGGGAGCCAGAGATTGCTATCATCACCGAGTCCCTGACGTACGAAAGTCTTCGCAATCTGCATAAAGACATTGTGCGACGAGGGCGTGAGGCTTATGCTACCTGGCTACTCCGGGTTTGGGATCTTATGGGTACAGGCGTGCAGCTGGACGGTGGTGAGGCAAGGAACTTGGGACCCTTGACCCAGGACTCAGGTATAAATCAGGTTTTTGTAAGGGAACCAGGGTCCCTTTCTCTCTGGGAGCGGCTCTTAATGAGTGTCAGGGAGAGGTTTATCCACAGAGAGAGAATGCAAGAGCACCATCATAGAATGCGCTGGAAGACCCTCGAGGAAGGGATCCAACAGCTGAGAGAAGTGGCAGTATTGGAGGTACTCTTTGGGAGGGATGGACGACACAATAATGATCCTGACAAGGTCAGGTGTACGGGACAAATGCTGTGGAGTCTGGCAAATCTTGGGCCATCTCAATACGCCACCTTCATTGCAACGATCAATGCTGACACCCACCGGGAGACAATAGGTTCTGTTGCCAACAAACTTAGGAATTATGAGAGTATGATTAATGGCCCAATGCAGGCTCATATCTCAGCTGTGATTAAGGAGTTTAAAGAGGAGATGAGGGAGGAGATAAGGAAGGTTAATACAGCACCCGTGAGAGTCACAGGCCCCAGAATCAGCACCCAACAATCCCCAGCTAGAGAGAGAGGGTACACCCCAAGGGCTAATCTGTGGTTCTTCCTGCGTGACCATGGGGAAGACATGGGGAGGTGGGATGGGAAACCCACTTCTGTCCTGGCAGCACGGGTCCGTCAACTCAAGGAGGGAAACTCTAACCGGGGGAGTTCCACCAAAGTGAAGGTAGCCTCAACCTCCCGTGACCAAGCTTGTGGGTACGATCTGTCAGACCCCCTTGAAGGGACCTCTAGTATGTATGCCCAGGGAAGGAATGATAACCAGTGTTAGAGGGGCCCTGTCTCTAGCCAGGGAGAGGCACGGGAAAACCGGATCTTCTGGACAGTGTGGATCCGATGGCCTGGCACATCAGAGCCACAAAAATATGATGCTTTAGTTGATACTGGTGCACAGTGTACTCTGATACCATCGGGACATGTGGGGGCAGAGCCTGTTTCCATTGCTGGTGTGACAGGGGGATCACAACAATTGACTCTGGTGGAAGCTGAGGTGAGCCTGACTGGGAAGGAGTGGAAGAAACACCCTATAGTGACTGGCCCAGATGCTCCGTGTATCCTAGGCATAGACTTCCTCCGGAACGGATATTACAAAGACCCAAAGGGACTCAGGTGGGCTTTTGGAATAGCCGCTGTAGAGGCAGAAGACATTAAGCAATTGAACACCTTGCCTGGACTGTCAGAAAACCCCTCTGCAGTAGGACTCCTAAGGGTGGAAGAACAACGCGTGCCAATTGCGACCTCGACAGTGCACCGCCGGCAGTATCGGACGGATCGAGATGCCGTGATCCCCATCCACAAAATGATTCGGGAGCTGGAGAGCCAAGGGGTGGTCAGCAAAACCCACTCACCCTTCAACAGCCCCATCTGGCCTGTGCGCAAATCTGACAAAGAATGGAGATTGACTGTGGACTATCGTGGCTTAAATGAAGTGACTCCACCGCTGAGCGCTGCTGTGCCGGACATGCTGGAACTCCAGTACGAGCTGGAGACCAAGGCAGCAAAGTGGTATGCCACCATTGATATTGCTAATGCGTTTTTCTCCATTCCTCTGGCAGCAGAATGCAGGCCTCAGTTTGCTTTCACCTGGAGGGGCGTGCAGTACACCTGGAACCGACTGCCCCAGGGGTGGAAACACAGCCCCACCATCTGCCATGGACTGATCCAGGCTGCACTGGAAAAGGGTGAGGCTCCAGAACACCTGCAATACATTGATGACATCATTGTGTGGGGGAGCACAGCGGCAGAAGTGTTTGAGAAAGGTGAGAGGATCATCCAGATACTACTAGAAGCTGGCTTTGCCATCAAGAAGAGCAAAGTCAAGGGACCTGCCCGAGAGATCCAGTTCCTGGGAGTGAAATGGCAAGATGGACGGCGCCAGATTCCCACTGAGGTCATCAACAAGATCACAGCTATGTCCCCACCAACCAGCAAAAAGGAAACACAAGCTTTCCTGGGTGCCATAGGTTTCTGGAGAATGCACATTCCTGAGTATAGCCAGATTGTGAGCCCTCTTTATCTGGTTACCCGAAAGAAGAATGATTTCCACTGGGGCCCTGAGCAGCAACAAGCCTTCACCCAGATCAAGCAGGAGATCGCTCATGCTGTAGCCCTTGGCCCAGTCAGAACGGGACCAGAGGTCAAGAATGTGCTCTACTCTGCAGCCGGGAACCATGGGTTGTCCTGGAGCCTTTGGCAGAAAGTGCCTGGGGAGACTCGAGGCCGACCACTGGGATTCTGGAGCCGAAGTTACAGAGGGTCTGAAGCCAACTACACTCCCACAGAGAAGGAAATCTTGGCTGCCTTTGAAGGAGTTCAAGCCGCCTCGGAGGTAATTGGCACAGAAACACAACTCCTCCTGGCACCCCGACTACCGGTGCTGGGGTGGATGTTTAAAGGAAAGGTTCCTACTACCCACCATGCCACTGACGCCACATGGAGCAAATGGATTGCCCTCATCACTCAACGCGCCCGTATTGGAAACCTGAATCGCCCTGGGATTTTGGAGATAATTACGAACTGGCCAGAAGGTGAAAACTTTGGTCTCACTGATGATGAGGAGCAGGTACAAGTGACAAGGGCTGAAGAGGCTCCACCATACAACCAACTACCAGCAGAAGAGACCTGCTACGCTCTTTTCACTGATGGTTCCTGTCGCATTGTAGGGATGAACCGGAAGTGGAAAGCAGCCGTATGGAGCCCCACACGCCAAGTTGCACAAGCTACCGAAGGAGAAGGTGGATCGAGCCAACTCGCCGAACTCAAGGCCGTTCAGCTGGCTCTGGACATTGCTGAAAGGGAGAAGTGGCCAAAGCTCTACCTTTATACTGATTCATGGATGGTAGCCAATGCTCTGTGGGGCTGGCTGGGAAGGTGGAGGAAGGCCAACTGGCAACGTAGAGGAAAGCCAATCTGGGCTGCTGATATATGGAAAGACATTGCCTCTCGGGTGGAAAAGCTGACGGTGAAAGTCCGTCATGTAGATGCCCATGTCCCCAAAAGTCGGGCTAATGAGGAGCACCGAAACAACGAGCAGGTAGATCAGGCAGCAAAAATAGAGGTGTCAAAGATAGACTTAGATTGGCACCATAAGGGGGAGTTGTTCCTGGCTCGATGGGCTCATGATGCCTCAGGTCATCAGGGCAGAGATGCCACCTACAAGTGGGCACGAGACCGAGGGGTGGATCTAACCATGGACAGTGTTTCCCAGGTTATCCATGACTGTGAGACGTGTGCTGCCATCAAACAGGCCAAGAGAGTGAAGCCCCTATGGTATGGTGGGCGGTGGTCCAAGTACAAGTATGGGGAGGCCTGGCAGATTGACTATATCACACTGCCCCAGACACGCCAAGGCAAGCGCTACGTGCTGACCATGGTGGAAGCCACCACTGGATGGCTGGAGACTTTCCCTGTACCTCATGCCACTGCCCGGAACACCATCTTAGGCTTGGAAAAACAAGTCCTGTGGAGACACGGCACCCCTGAGAGAATTGAGTCTGACAACGGCACCCATTTCAAGAACAGCCTTATCAACACCTGGGCCAGAGAACATGGTATCGAATGGATATATCATATTCCCTATCATGCTCCAGCTGCCGGCAAAGTTGAACGGTGCAACGGACTCCTTAAGACTACCCTGAAGGCACTTGGTGGGGGAACATTTAGAAACTGGGAAATTAACCTGGCAAAAGCAACCTGGATGGTCAACACCCGGGGGTCTGTCAATCGAGCTGGCCCTGCTCAGTCAGAACCCTTACACGCAGTAGATGGAGATAAGGTCCCTGTAGTACATATGAAAGGTATTTTAGGGAAAACTGTTTGGATTAATCCCACCTCAGGCAAAGACCAACCCATTCGTGGGATTGTCTTTGCTCAAGGACCTGGTTACACTTGGTGGGTAATGCAGGAAGATGGGGAGACCCGCTGTGTACCACAGGGAAACTTGGTCTTAAGAGAGAACTGGGTGTAAGATTTCATGGTGTGCAGATGGAAATAGAATAAGGGGTGGATAATGTCCTGGGTTGTAAGATAAGCTTGTATTCCATTTGCCATCTGTCGAAGGCGAACCGGTTGGACAGGTTTTTTGTTATCTCTCTCAGAGACAATGGTTTGTGTATACACCTTCGACTGATTCAATGAAGGGGGTCCCACCCAGAGGGGGGAAGCAGCTCTCTCCCTCTTCTTCGCGGGACTCCGAGAGAAGCAGCTCTCACCCTCTTCTTCGCGGGACTCCGAGAGAAGCAGCTCTCTCTCTCTCTCTCTGCGCGGGATTCCCGGGGAAAGCAGCTCTCTCTCTCTCTTTCTTCGCGGGACTCCGAGAGAAGCAGCTCTCTCTCTCTCTCTCTGCGCGGGATTCCCGGGGAAAGCAGCTCTCTCTCTCTCTCTCTTCGCGGGATTCCTGGGGAAGCAGCTCTCTCTCGCTCTCTCTTCGGCGGCACTCGCAGCGAAGCAGCCGGCGCGTTGAGCCGACGGCGGCGGAGCTCAGAGGCAACCCCGGCGCAGAGGAAGACCGGCCCCACTGCCACCAGATCTTCAGAGGGAAACTATACCCTTCTAGAGATCACCACTGCAGCTACAATTCACCAGCCACTGCAAGGGAAGCAAATTGTCCCAGTAGAACTGATACTGGCACCCCGCAGGTTCTGGACTTTTTTTTTTTTTTTTCTTTCACTGGTTTTGTTTGTACCGATTGCATTTGCCTTTTTAAATTGTTGTCTAGTTTTCTCCTAGTAAAGAATTGTTACTCCCACTCCCATATCTTTGCCTGAGAGCCTTTTAATTTAAAGATCCTCGTAATTCAGAGGGAGGGGGGTTTGCCGTTCTCCATTGCACAGGAGGCTTTGCCCTCTTTCACAGACTCCTGTCTTGTCGAACCAAGACACCTACAAACTGACACCAGGAACCTGGACTGCTGAGTTTTCTTTCCCAGGGAAAATGGAAAAAGGATGTGCCCAGGGGCCCGTGGCCCTGGGTCCCTGGCCCTGACTGCAAAAAATCCTTATATCGAAGGATGGAACCCACACCGAAATTGTCCCCACCTCAAACTTGTGCTGCCCTGATAGACCCAAGGGAGCCCTACAAACTGACATCAGGAACCAGGACTGCTGAGTTTTCTTTCCCAGGGAAAATGGCCAAAGGATGTGCCCAGGGGCCCCTGGCCCTGACTGCAAAAAAATCCTTATATCGAAGGATGGACCCCACACCGAAGTTGTCCCCACCTCAAACTTGTGCTGCCCTGATACACCCAAGGGAGCCCTACAAACTGACATCAGGAACCTGGACTGCTGAGTTTTCTTTCCCAGGGAAAATGGAAAAAGGATGTGCCCAGCGGCCCCTGGCCCTGACTGCAAAAAATCCTTATATCGAAGGATGGACCCCAGACCGAAGTTGTCCCCACCTCAAACTTGTGCTGCCCTGATAGACCCAAGGGAGCCCTACAAACTGACATCAGGAACCTGGACTGCTGAGTTTTCTTTCCCAGGGAAAATGGAAAAAGGATGTGCCCGGGGACCCCTGGACCAGGGTAGGGACCTCATTGCAAAGAATCCTTATATCGAAGGATGGACCCCACACCGAAGTTGTCCCCACCTCAAACTTGTGCTGCCCTGATACACCCAAGGGAGCCCTACAAACTGACATCAGGAACCTGGACTGCTGAGCTTTCTTTCCCAGGGAAAATGGAAAAAGGATGTGCCCAGGGTCCCCTGGCCCTGACTGCAAAAAATCCTTATATCGAAGGATGGAGCCCACACCGAAGTTGTCCCCACCTCAAACTTGTGCTGCCCTGATAGACCCAAGGGAGCCCTACAAACTGACATCAGGAACCTGGACTGCTGAGTTTTCTTTCCCAGGGAAAATGGAAAAAGGATGTGCCCAGGGGCGGCTGGCCTTGGGCAGGGACCTCACTACAAGAAATCCTTATATCGAAGGATGGACCCCACACCGAAGTTGTCCCCACCTCAAACTTGTGCTGCCCTGATAGACCCAAGGGAGCCCTACAAACTGACATCGGGAACCTGGACTGCTGAGTTTTCTTTCCCAGGGAAAATGGAAAAAGGTTGTGCCCAGGGTCCCCTAACCCTGGACAGGGCCCTCACTACAAAAAATCCTTACATCGAAGGATGGACCCCACACCGAAGTTGTCCCCACCTCAAAATTGTGCTACCCTGATAGACCCAAGGGAGCCCTACAAACTGACATCAGGAACCTGGACTGCTGAGTTTTCTTTCCCAGGGAAAATGGAAAAAGGATGTGCCCAGGGGCCCCTGGCCCTGACTGCAAAAAATCCTTATATCGAAGGATGGACCCCACACCGAAGTTGTCCCCACCTCAAACTTGTGCTGCCCTGATAGACCCAAGGGAGCCCTACAAACTGACATCTGGAACCTGGACTGCTGAGTTTTCTTTCCCAGGGAAAATGGAAAAAGGATGTGCCCGGGGACCCCTGGCCCTGACTTCAAAAAATCCTTATATCGAAGGATGGACCCCACACCGAAGTTGTCCCCACCTCAAACTTGTGCTGCCCTGATAGACCCAAGGGAGCCCTACAAACTGACATCAGGAACCTGGAGTGCTGAGTTTTCTTTCCCAGGGAAAATGGAAAAAGGATGTGCCCGGGGACCCCTGGCCCTGACTGCAAAAAATCCTTATATCGAAGGATGGACCCCACACCGAAGTTGTCCCCACCTCAAACTTGTGCTGCCCTGATACACCCAAGGGAGCCCTACAAACTGACATCAGGAACCTGGACTGCTGAGTTTTCTTTCCCAGGGAAAATGGAAAAAGGATGTGCCCAGGGGCCCGTGGCCCTGGGTCCCTGGCCCTGACTGCAAAAAATCCTTATATCGAAGGATGGAACCCACACCGAAATTGTCCCCACCTCAAACTTGTGCTGCCCTGATAGACCCAAGGGAGCCCTACAAACTGACATCAGGAACCTGGACTGCTGAGTTTTCTTTCCCAGGGAAAATGGCCAAAGGATGTGCCCAGGGGCCCCTGGCCCTGACTGCAAAAAAATCCTTATATCGAAGGATGGACCCCACACCGAAGTTGTCCCCACCTCAAACTTGTGCTGCCCTGATACACCCAAGGGAGCCCTACAAACTGACATCAGGAACCTGGACTGCTGAGTTTTCTTTCCCAGGGAAAATGGAAAAAGGATGTGCCCAGGGGCCCCTGGCCCTGGGCCCCTGGACCTGACTGCAAAAAATCCTTATATCGAAGGATGGACCCCAGACCGAAGTTGTCCCCACCTCAAACTTGTGCTGCCCTGATAGACCCAAGGGAGCCCTACAAACTGACATCAGGAACCTGGACTGCTGAGTTTTCTTTCCCAGGGAAAATGGAAAAAGGATGTGCCCGGGGGCCCCTGGACCAGGGTAGGGACCTCATTGCAAAGAATCCTTATATCGAAGGATGGACCCCACACCGAAGTTGTCCCCACCTCAAACTTGTGCTGCCCTGATACACCCAAGGGAGCCCTACAAACTGACATCAGGAACCTGGACTGCTGAGTTTTCTTTCCCAGGGAAAATGGAAAAAGGATGTGCCCAGGGTCCCCTGGCCCTGACTGCAAAAAATCCTTATATCGAAGGATGGAGACCACACCGAAGTTGTCCCCACCTCAAACTTGTGCTGCCCTGATAGACCCAAGGGAGCCCTACAAACTGACATCAGGAACCTGGACTGCTGAGTTTTCTTTCCCAGGGAAAATGGAAAAAGGATGTGCCCAGGGGCGGCTGGCCTTGGGCAGGGACCTCACTACAAGAAATCCTTATATCGAAGGATGGACCCCACACCGAAGTTGTCCCCACCTCAAACTTGTGCTGCCCTGATAGACCCAAGGGAGCCCTACAAACTGACATCAGGAACCTGGACTGCTGAGTTTTCTTTCCCAGGGAAAATGGAAAAAGGTTGTGCCCAGGGTCCCCTAGCCCTGGACAGGGCCCTCACTACAAAAAATCCTTATATCGAAGGATGGACCCCACACCGAAGTTGTCCCCACCTCAAAATTGTGCTACCCTGATAGACCCAAGGGAGCCCTACAAACTGACATCAGGAACCTGGACTGCTGAGTTTTCTTTCCCAGGGAAAATGGAAAAAGGATGTGCCCTGGGGCCCCTGGCCCTGACTGCAAAATATCCTTATATCGAAGGATGCACCCCACACCGAAGTTGTCGCCACCTCAAACTTGTGCTGCCCTGATAGACCCAAAGGAGCCCTACAAACTGACATCAGGAACCTGGACTGCTGAGTTTTCTTTCCCAGGGAAAATGGAAAAAGGTTGTGGCCACGGGCCGCTGGCCTTTAGCAGGGACCTCACTACAAGAAATCCTTATATCGAAGGATGGAGCCCACACCGAAGTTGTCCCCACCTCAAACTTGTGCTGCCCTGATAGACCCAAGGGAGCCCTACAAACTGACATCAGGAACCTGGACTGCTGAGTTTTCTTTCCCAGGGAAAATGGAAAAAGGATGTGCCCTGGGGCCCCTGGCCCTGGGCTGGGCCCTGACTGCAAAGAATCCTTTTATCGAAGGATGGACCCGAGATAGAAATTGTCCCCACCTCAAACTTGTGCTGCCCTGATAGACCCAAGGGAGCCCTACAAACTGACAGCAGGAACCTGGACTGGTGAGTTTTCTTTCCCAGGGAAAATGGAAAAAGGATGTGCCCGGGGGCCCCTGGACCAGGGTAGGGACCTCATTGCAAAGAATCCTTATATCGAAGGATGGACCCCACACCGAAGTTGTCCCCACCTCAAACTTGTGCTGCCCTGATACACCCAAGGGAGCCCTACAAACTGACATCAGGAACCTGGACTGCTGAGTTTTCTTTCCCAGGGAAAATGGAAAAAGGATGTGCCCGGGGGCCCCTGGACCAGGGTAGGGACCTCATTGCAAAGAATCCTTATATCGAAGGATGGACCCCACACCGAAATTGTCCCCACCTCAAACTTGTGCTGCCCTGATAGACCCAAGGGAGCCCTACAAACTGACATCAGGAACCTGGACTGCTGAGTTTTCTTTCCCAGGGAAAATGGAAAAAGGATGTGCCCAGGGGCGGCTGGCCTTGGGCAGGGACCTCACTACAAGAAATCCTTATATCGAAGGATGGACCCCACACCGAAGTTGTCCCCACCTCAAACTTGTGCTGCCCTGATACACCCAAGGGAGCCCTACAAACTGACATCAGGAACCTGGACTGCTGAGTTTTCTTTCCCAGGGAAAATGGAAAAAGGTTGTGCCCAGGGTCCCCTAGCCCTGGACAGGGCCCTCACTACAAAAAATCCTTATATCGAAGGATGGACCTCACACCGAAGTTGTCCCCACCTCAAAATTGTGCTACCCTGATAGACCCAAGGGAGCCCTACAAACTGACATCAGGAACCTGGACTGCTGAGTTTTCTTTCCCAGGGAAAATGGAAAAAGGATGTGCCCTGGGGCCCCTGGCCCTGACTGCAAAAAATCCTTATATCGAAGGATGCACCCCACACCGAAGTTGTCCCCACCTCAAACTTGTGCTGCCCTGATAGACCCAAAGGAGCCCTACAAACTGACATCAGGAACCTGGACTGCTGAGTTTTCTTTCCCAGGGAAAATGGAAAAAGGTTGTGGCCACGGGCCACTGGCCTTTAGCAGGGACCTCACTACAAGAAATCCTTATATCGAAGGATGGACCCCACACCGAAGTTGTCCCCACCTCAAACTTGTGCTGCCCTGATAGACCCAAGGGAGCCCTACAAACTGACATCAGGAACCTGGACTGCTGAGTTTTCTTTCCCAGGGAAAATGGAAAAAGGATGTGCCCTGGGGCCCCTGGCCCTGGGCTGGGCCCTGACTGCAAAGAATCCTTTTATCGAAGGATGGACCCGAGATAGAAGTTGTCCCCACCTCAAACTTGTGCTGCCCTGATAGACCCAAGGGAGCCCTACAAACTGACATCAGGAACCTGGACTGGTGAGTTTTCTTTCCCAGGGAAAATGGAAAAAGGATGTGCCCAGGGGCCCCTGGACCAGGGTAGGGACCTCATTGCAAAGAATCCTTATATCGAAGGATGGACCCCACACCGAAGTTGTCCCCACCTCAAACTTGTGCTGCCCTGATAGACCCAAGGGAGCCCTACAAACTGACATCAGGAACCTGGACTGCTGAGTTTTCTTTCCCAGGGAAAATGGAAAAAGGATGTGCCCAGGGGCCCCTGGACCAGGGTAGGGACCTCATTGCAAAGAATCCTTATATCGAAGGATGGACCCCACACCGAAGTTGTCCCCACCTCAAACTTGTGCTGCCCTGATAGACCCAAGGGAGCCCTACAAACTGACATCAGGAACCTGGACTGCTGAGTTTTCTTTCCCAGGGAAAATGGAAAAAGGATGTGCCCAGGGGCGGCTGGCCTTGGGCAGGGACCTCACTACAAGAAATCCTTATATCGAAGGATGGACCCCACACCGAAGTTGTCCCCACCTCAAACTTGTGCTGCCCTGATAGACCCAAGGGAGCCCTACAAACTGACATCAGGAACCTGGACTGCTGAGTTTTCTTTCCCAGGGAAAATGGAAAAAGGATGTGCCCGGGGGCCCCTGGACCAGGGTAGGGACCTCATTGCAAAGAATCCTTATATCGAAGGATGGACCCCACACCGAAGTTGTCCCCACCTCAAACTTGTGCTGCCCTGATAGACCCAAGGGAGCCCTACAAACTGACATCAGGAACCTGGACTGCTGAGTTTTCTTTCCCAGGGAAAATGGAAAAAGGATGTGCCCAGGGGCGGCTGGCCTTGGGCAGGGACCTCACTACAAGAAATCCTTATATCGAAGGATGGACCCCACACCGAAGTTGTCCCCACCTCAAACTTGTGCTGCCCTGATAGACCCAAGGGAGCCCTACAAACTGACATCAGGAACCTGGACTGCTGAGTTTTCTTTCCCAGGGAAAATGGAAAAAGGATGTGCCCAGGGGCCCCTGGACCAGGGTAGGGACCTCATTGCAAAGAATCCTTATATCGAAGGATGGACCCCACACCGAAGTTGTCCCCACCTCAAACTTGTGCTGCCCTGATAGACCCAAGGGAGCCCTACAAACTGACATCAGGAACCTGGACTGCTGAGTTTTCTTTCCCAGGGAAAATGGAAAAAGGATGTGCCCAGGGGCGGCTGGCCTTGGGCAGGGACCTCACTACAAGAAATCCTTATATCGAAGGATGGACCCCACACCGAAGTTGTCCCCACCTCAAACTTGTGCTGCCCTGATAGACCCAAGGGAGCCCTACAAACTGACATCAGGAACCTGGACTGCTGAGTTTTCTTTCCCAGGGAAAATGGAAAAAGGATGTGCCCGGGGGCCCCTGGACCAGGGTAGGGACCTCATTGCAAAGAATCCTTATATCGAAGGATGGACCCCACACCGAAGTTGTCCCCACCTCAAACTTGTGCTGCCCTGATAGACCCAAGGGAGCCCTACAAACTGACATCAGGAACCTGGACTGCTGAGTTTTCTTTCCCAGGGAAAATGGAAAAAGGATGTGCCCAGGGGCGGCTGGCCTTGGGCAGGGACCTCACTACAAGAAATCCTTATATCGAAGGATGGACCCCACACCGAAGTTGTCCCCACCTCAAACTTGTGCTGCCCTGATAGACCCAAGGGAGCCCTACAAACTGACATCAGGAACCTGGACTGCTGAGTTTTCTTTCCCAGGGAAAATGGAAAAAGGTTGTGCCCAGGGTCCCCTAGCCCTGGACAGGGCCCTCACTACAAAAAATCCTTATATCGAAGGATGGACCTCACACCGAAGTTGTCCCCACCTCAAAATTGTGCTACCCTGATAGACCCAAGGGAGCCCTACAAACTGACATCAGGAACCTGGACTGCTGAGTTTTCTTTCCCAGGGAAAATGGAAAAAGGATGTGCCCTGGGGCCCCTGGCCCTGACTGCAAAAAATCCTTATATCGAAGGATGCACCCCACACCGAAGTTGTCCCCACCTCAAACTTGTGCTGCCCTGATAGACCCAAAGGAGCCCTACAAACTGACATCAGGAACCTGGACTGCTGAGTTTTCTTTCCCAGGGAAAATGGAAAAAGGTTGTGGCCACGGGCCACTGGCCTTTAGCAGGGACCTCACTACAAGAAATCCTTATATCGAAGGATGGACCCCACACCGAAGTTGTCCCCACCTCAAACTTGTGCTGCCCTGATAGACCCAAGGGAGCCCTACAAACTGACATCAGGAACCTGGACTGCTGAGTTTTCTTTCCCAGGGAAAATGGAAAAAGGATGTGCCCTGGGGCCCCTGGCCCTGGGCTGGGCCCTGACTGCAAAGAATCCTTTTATCGAAGGATGGACCCGAGATAGAAGTTGTCCCCACCTCAAACTTGTGCTGCCCTGATAGACCCAAGGGAGCCCTACAAACTGACATCAGAAACCTGGACTGGTGAGTTTTCTTTCCCAGGGAAAATGGAAAAAGGATGTGCCCGGGGGCCCCTGCACCAGGGTAGGGACCTCATTGCAAAGAATCCTTATATCGAAGGATGGACCCCACACCGAAGTTGTCCCCACCTCAAACTTGTGCTGCCCTGATAGACCCAAGGGAGCCCTACAAACTGACATCAGGAACCTGGACTGCTGAGTTTTCTTTCCCAGGGAAAATGGAAAAAGGATGTGCCCAGGGGCCCCTGGACCAGGGTAGGGACCTCATTGCAAAGAATCCTTATATCGAAGGATGGACCCCACACCGAAGTTGTCCCCACCTCAAACTTGTGCTGCCCTGATAGACCCAAGGGAGCCCTACAAACTGACATCAGGAACCTGGACTGCTGAGTTTTCTTTCCCAGGGAAAATGGAAAAAGGATGTGCCCAGGGGCGGCTGGCCTTGGGCAGGGACCTCACTACAAGAAATCCTTATATCGAAGGATGGACCCCACACCGAAGTTGTCCCCACCTCAAACTTGTGCTGCCCTGATAGACCCAAGGGAGCCCTACAAACTGACATCAGGAACCTGGACTGCTGAGTTTTCTTTCCCAGGGAAAATGGAAAAAGGTTGTGCCCAGGGTCCCCTAGCCCTGGACAGGGCCCTCACTACAAAAAATCCTTACATCGAAGGATGGACCCCACACCGAAGTTGTCCCCGCCTCACACTTGTGCTGCCCTGATACACCCAAGGGAGCCCTACAAACTGACATCAGGAACCTGGACTGCTGAGTTTTCTTTCCCAGGGAAAATGCAAAAAGGATGTGCCCTGAAGCCCCTGGCCCTGGGCTGGGCCCTGACTGCAAAGAATCCTTTTATCGAAGGATGGACCCGAGATAGAACTTGTCCCCACCTCAAACTTGTGCTGCCCTGATAGACCCAAGGGAGCCCTACAAACTGACATCAGGAACCTGGGCTGCTGAGTTTTCTTTCCCAGGGAAAATGGAAAAAGGATGTGCCCAGGGGCCCCTGGCCCTGACTGCAAATAATCCTTATATCGAAGGATGGACCCCACACTGAAGTTGTCCCCACCTCAAACTTGTGCTGCCCTGATAGACCCAAGGGAGCCCTACAAACAGACATCAGGAACCTGGACTGCTGAGTTTTCTTTCCCAGGGAAAATGGAAAAAGGATGTGCACAGGGGCCCCTGGCCCTGGGCTGGGGCCTGACTGCAAAGAATCTTTATATCGAAGGATGGAGCCCACACCGAAGTTGTCCCCACCTCAAACCTGTGCTGCCCTGATAGACCCAAGGGAGCCCTACATACTGACATCAGGAACCTGGACTGCTGAGTTTTCTTTCCCAGGGAAAATGGAAAAAGGATGTGTCCAGGGGCCCCTGGCCCTGGGCTGGGGCCTGACTGCAAAAAATCCTTATATCGAAGGATGGACCCCACACCGAAGTTGTCCCCACCTCAAACTTGTGCTGCCCTGATAGACCCAAGGGAGCCCTACAAACTGACATCAGGAACCTGGACTGCTGAGTTTTCTTTCCCAGGGAAAATGGCCAAAGGATGTGCCCAGGGGCCCCTGGCCCTGACTGCAAAAAATCTTTATATCGAAGGATGCACCCCACACCGAAGTTGTCCCCACCTCAAACTTGTGCTGCCCTGATACACCCAAGGGAGCCCTACAAACTGACATCAGGAACCTGGATTGCTGAGTTTTCTTTCCCAGGGAAAATGGAAAAAGGATGTGCCCAGGGGCCCCTGGCCCTGACTGCAAAAAATCCTTATATCGAAGGATGGACCCCACACCAAAGCTGTCCCCACCTCAAACTTGTGCTGCCCTGATAGACCCAAGGGAGCCCTACAAACTGACATCAGGAACCTGGACTGCTGAGTTTTCTTTCCCAGGGAAAATGGAAAAAGGATGTGCCCAGGGGCCCCTTGCCCTGGGCTGGGGCCTCACTCCAAAGAATCCTTATATCGAAGGATGGACCCCACACCGAAATTGTCCCCACCTCAAAATTGTGCTTGCCTGATAGACCCAAGGGAGCCCTACAAACTGACATCAGGAACCTGGACTGCTGAGTTTTCTTTCCCAGGGAAAATGGAAAAAGGATGTGCCCAGGGGCCCCTGGCCCTGACTGCAAAAAATCCTTATATCGAAGGATGGACCCCACACCGAAGTTGTCCCCACCTCAAACTTGTGCTGCCCTGATAGACCCAAGGGAGCCCTACAAACTGACATCAGGAACCTGGACTGCTGAGTTTTCTTTCCCAGGGAAAATGGAAAAAGGATGTGCCCAGGGGCCCCTGGCCCTGACTGCAAAAAATCCTTATATCGAAGGATGGACCCCACACCGAAGTTGTCCCCACCTCAAACTTGTGCTGCCCTGATAGACCCAAGGGAGCCCTACAAACTGACATCAGGAACCTGGACTGCTGAGTTTTCTTTCCCAGGGAAAATGGAAAAAGGATGTGCCCGGGGACCCCTGGCCCTGACTTCAAAAAATCCTTATATCGAAGGATGGACCCCACACCGAAGTTGTCCCCACCTCAAACTTGTGCTGCCCTGATACACCCAAGGGAGCCCTACAAACTGACATCAGGAACCTGGACTGCTGAGTTTTCTTTCCCAGGGAAAATGGAAAAAGGATGTGCCCAGGGGCCCGTGGCCCTGGGTCCCTGGACCTGACTGCAAAAAATCCTTATATCGAAGGATGGAACCCACACCGAAATTGTCCCCACCTCAAACCTGTGCTGCCCTGATACACCCAAGGGAGCCCTACAAACTGACATCAGGAACCTGGACTGCTGAGTTTTCTTTCCCAGGGAAAATGGCCAAAGGATGTGCCATGGGGCCCCTGGCCCTGACTGCAAAAAAATCCTTATATCGAAGGATGGACCCCACACCGAAGTTGTCCCCACCTCAAACTTGTGCTGCCCTGATAGACCCAAGGGAGCCCTACAAACTGACATCAGGAACCTGGACTGCTGAGTTTTCTTTCCCAGGGAAAATGGAAAAAGGATGTGCCCAGGGGCCCCTGGCCCTGACTGCAAAAAATCCTTATATCGAAGGATGGAGCCCACACCAAAGTTGTCCCCACCTCAAACTTGTGCTGCCCTGATAGACCCAAGGGAGCCCTACAAACTGACATCAGGAACCTGGACTGCTGAGTTTTCTTTCCCAGGGAAAATGGAAAAAGGATGTGCCCAGGGGCCCCTGGCCCTGACTGCAAAAAATCCTTATATCGAAGGATGGACCCCACACCGAAGTTGTCCCCACCTCAAACTTGTGCTGCCTTGATAGACCCAAGGGAGCCCTACAAATTGACATCAGGAACCTGGACTGCTGAGCTTTCTTTCCCAGGGAAAATGGAAAAAGGATGTGCACAGGGGCCCCTGGCCCTGACTGCAAAAAATCCTTATATCGAAGGATGGACCCCACACCGAAGTTGTCCCCACCTCAAACTTGTGCTGCCCTGATAGACCCAAGGGAGCCCTACAAACTGACATCAGGAACCTGGACTGCTGAGTTTTCTTTCCCAGGGAAAATGGCCAAAGGATGTGCCATGGGGCCCCTGGCCCTGAATGCAAAAAAATCCTTATATCGAAGGATGGACCCCACACCGAAGTTGTCCCCACCTCAAACTTGTGCTGCCCTGATAGACCCAAGGGAGCCCTACAAACTGACATCAGGAACCTGGACTGCTGAGTTTTCTTTCCCAGGGAAAATGGAAAAAGGATGTGCCCAGGGGCCCCTGGCCCTGACTGCAAAAAATCCTTATATCGAAGGATGGACCCCACACCGAAGTTGTCCCCACCTCAAACTTGTGCTGCCTTGCTAGACCCAAGGGAGCCCTACAAATTGACATCAGGAACCTGGACTGCTGAGTTTTCTTTCCCAGGGAAAATGGAAAAAGGATGTGCCCAGGGGCCCCTGGCCCTGACTGCAAAAAAATCCTTATATCGAAGGATGGACCCCACACCGAAGTTGTCCCCACCTCAAACTTGTGCTGCCCTGATAGACCCAAGGGAGCCCTACAAACTGACATCAGGAACCTGGACTGCTGAGTTTTCTTTCCCAGGGAAAATGGAAAAAGGATGTGCCCAGGGGCCCCTGGCCCTGACTGCAAAAAATCCATATATCGAAGGATGCACCCCACACCGAAGTTGTCCCCACGTCAAACTTCTGCTGCCCTGATAGACCCAAGGGAGCCCTACAAACTGACATCAGGAACCTGGACTGCTGAGTTTTCTTTCCCAGGGAAAATGGAAAAAGGATGTGCCCAGGGGCCCCTGGCCCTGACTGCAAAGAATCCTTATATCGAAGGATGGACCCCACACCGAAGTTGTCCCCACCTCATACTTGTGCTGCCCTGATAGACCCAAGGGAGCCCTACAAACTGACATCAGGAACCTGGACTGCTGAGTTTTCTTTCCCAGGGAAAAAGGATGTGCCCAGGGGCCCCTGGCCCTGACTGCAAAAAATCCTTATATCGAAGGATGGACCCCACACCAAAGTTGTCCCCACCTCAAACTTGTGCTGCCCTGATAGACCCAAGGGAGCCCTACAAACTGACATCAGGAACCTGGACTGCTGAGTTTTCTTTCCCAGGGAAAATGGAAAAAGGATGTGCCCAGGGGCCCCTGCTCCTGGGCATGGGCCTCACTGCAAAAAATCCTTATATCGAAGGATGGACCCCACACCGAAGTTGTCCCCACCTCAAACTTGTGCTGCCCTGATAGACCCAAGGGAGCCCTACAAACTGACATCAGGAACCTGGACTGCTGAGTTTTCTTTCCCAGGGAAAATGGCCAAAGGATGTGCCCAGGGGCCCCTGGCCCTGACTGCAAAAAATCCTTATATCGAAGGATGGACCCCACACCGAAGTTGTCCCCACCTCAAACTTGTGCTGCCCTGATAGACCCAAGGGAGCCCTACAAACTGACATCAGGAACCTGGACTGCTGAGTTTTCTTTCCCAGGGAAAATGGAAAAAGGATGTGCCCAGGGGCTCCTGGCCCTGACTGCAAAGAATCCTTATAACGAAGGATGGACCCCACACCGAAGTTGTCCCCACCTCAAACTTGTGCTGCCCTGATAGACCCAAGGGAGCCCTACAAACTGACATCAGGAACCTGGACTGCTGAGTTTTCTTTCCCAGGGAAAATGGAAAAAGGATGTGCCCAGGGGCCCCTGGCCCTGACTGCAAAAAATCCTTATATCGAAGGATGGACCCCACACCGAAGTTGTCCCCACCTCAAACTTGTGCTGCCCTGATAGACCCAAGGGAGCTCTACAAACTGACATCAGGAACCTGGACTGCTGAGTTTTCTTTCCCAGGGAAAATGGAAAAAGGATGTGCCAGTGGCCCCTGGACCTGGGCTGGGGCCTGACTGCAAAGAATCCTTATATCGAAGGATGGACCCTACACCGAAGTTGTCCCCACCTCAAACTTGTGCTGCCCTGATAGACCCAAGGGAGCCCTACAAGCTGACATCAGGAACCTGGACTGCTGAGTTTTCTTTCCCAGGGAAAATGGAAAAAGGATGTGCCCAGGGGCCCCTGGCCCTGACTGCAAAAAATCCTTATATCGAAGGATGGACCCCACAACGAAGTTGTCCCCACCTCAAACTTGTGCTGCCCTGATAGACCCAAGGGAGCCCTACAAACTGACATCAGGAACCTGGACTGCTGAGTTTTCTTTCCCAGGGAAAATGGAAAAAGGATGTGCCCAGGGGACCCTGGCCCTGACTGCAAAAGTCCTTATATCGAAGGATGGAGCCCACACTGAAGTTGAAGCCACCTCAAACTTGTGCTGCCCTGATAGACCCAAGGGAGCCCTACAAACTGACATCAGGAACCTGGACTGCTGAGTTTTCTTTCCCAGGGGAAATGGAAAAAGGATGTGCCCAGGAGCCCCTGGCCCTGGGCCCCTGGCCCTGACTGCAAAAAATCCTTATATTGAAGGATGGACCCCACACCGAAGTTGTCCCCACCTCAAACTTGTGCTGCCCTGATAGACCCAAGGGAGCCCTACAAACTGACATGAGGAACCTGGACTGCTGAGTTTTCTTTCCCAGGGAAAATGGAAAAAGGATGTGCCCAGGGTTCCCTGGCCGTGGGCTGAGCCATCACTACAAAAAAACCTTATATCAAACGATGACCCCACACCGAAGTTGTCCCCACCTCAAACTTGTGCTGCCCTGATAGACCCAAGGGAGCCCTACAAACTGACATCAGGAACCTGGACTGCTGAGTTTTCTTTCCCAGGGAAAATGGAAAAAGGATGTGCCCAGGGGCCCCTGGCCCTGACTGCAAAAAATCCTTATATCGAAGGATGGACCCCACACCAAAGTTGTCCCCACCTCAAAATTGTGCGGCCCTGATACACCCAAAGGAGCCCTACAAACTGACATCAGCAACCTGGACTGCGGAGTTTTCTTTCCCAGGGAAAATGGCCAAAGGATGTTCCTGGGGGCCCCTGGCCCTGAGTGCACAAAATCAATATATCGAATGATGGAGCCCACACCAAAGTTGTCCCCACCTCAAACTTGTGCTGCCCTGATAGACCCAAGGGAGCCCTACAAACTGACATCAGGAACCTGGACTGCTGAGTTTTCTTTCCCAGGGAAAATGGAAAAAGGATGTGCCCAGGGGCCCCTGGCCCTGACTGCAAAAAATCCTTATATCGAAGGATGGACCCCACACCGAATTTGTCCCCACCTCAAACCTGTGCTGCCCTGATACACCCAAGGGAGCCCTACAAACTGACATCAGGAACCTGGACTGCTGAGTTTTCTTTCCCAGGGAAAATGGAAAAAGGATGTGCCCAGGGGCCCCTGCTCCTGGGCAGGGGCCTCACAGCAAAAAATCCTTATATCGAAGGATGGACCCCACACCGAAGTTGTCCCCACCTCAAACTTGTGCTGCCCTGATAGACCCAAGGGAGCCCTACAAACTGACATCAGGAACCTGGACTGCTGAGTTTTCTTTCCCAGGGAAAATGGAAAAAGGATGTGCCCAGGGGCCCCTGGCCCTGGGCTACGGCATCACTGCAAAAAATCCTTATATCGAAGGATGGAGCCCACACCGAATTTGTCCCCACCTCAAACTTGTGCTGCCCTGATAGACCCAAGGGAGCCCTACAATCTGACATCAGGAACCTGGACTGCTGAGTTTTCTTTCCCAGGGAAAATGGAAAAAGGATGTGCCCAGGGGCCCCTGGCCCTGACTGCAAAAAATCCTTATATCGAAGGATGGACCCCACATCGAAGTTGTCCCAACCTCAAACTTGTGCTGCCCTGATAGACCCAAGGGAGCCCTACAAACTGACACCAGGAACCTGGACTGCTGAGTTTTCTTTCCCAGGGAAAATGGAAAAAGGATGTGCCCAGGGGCCCCTGCTCCTGGGCAGGGGACTCACTGCAAAAAATCCTTATATCGAAGGATGGACCCCACACCGAAGTTGTCCCCACCTCAAACTTGTGCTGCCCTGATAGACCCAAGGGAGCCCTACAAACTGACATCAGGAACCTGGACTGCTGAGTTTTCTTTCCCAGGGAAAATGGAAAAAGGATGTGCCCGGGGACCCCTGGCCCTGACTGCAAAAAATCCTTATATCGAAGGATGGACCCCACACCGAAGTTGTCCCCACCTCAAACTTGTGCTGCCCTGATACACCCAAGGGAGCCCTACAAACTGACATCAGGAACCTGGACTGCTGAGTTTTCTTTCCCAGGGAAAATGGAAAAAGGATGTGCCCAGGAGCCCCTGGCCCTGGGTCCCTGGCCCTGACTGCAAAAAATCCTTATATCGAAGGATGGAACCCACACCGAAATTGTCCCCACCTCAAACTTGTGCTGCCCTGATAGACCCAAGGGAGCCCTACAAACTGACACCAGGAACCTGGACTGCTGAGTTTTCTTTCCCAGGGAAAATGGAAAAAGGATGTGCCCAGGGGCCCCTGGCCGTGGGCTGGGGCCTAACTGCAAAATATCCTTATTTCGAAGGATGGACCCCACACCGAAGTTGTCCCCACCTCAAACTTGTGCTGCCCTGATAGACCCAAGGGAGCCCTACAAACTGACATCAGCAACCTGGACTGCTGAGTTTTCTTTCCCAGGGAAAATGGAAAAAGGATGTGCCCAGGGGCCCCTGGCCCTGACTGCAAAAAATCTATATATCGAAGGATGCACCCCACACCGAAGTTGTCCCCACGTCAAACTTGTGCTGCCCTGATAGACCCAAGGGAGCTCTACAAACTGACATCAGGAACCTGGACTGCTGAGTTTTCTTTCCCAGGGAAAATGGAAAAAGGATGTGCCCAGGGGCCCCTGGCCCTGGGCTGGGGCCTCACTGCAAAGAATCCTTATATCGAAGGATGGACCCCACATCGAAGTTGTCCCCACCTCAAAATTGTGCTGCCCTGATAGACCCAAGGGAGCCCTACAAACTGACATCAGGAACCTGGACTGCTGAGTTTTCTTTCCCAGGGAAAATGGCCAAAGGATGTGCCCAGGGGCCCCTGGCCCTGACTGCAAAAAATCCTTATATCGAAGGATGGACCCCACACCGAAGTTGTCCCCACCTCAAACTTGTGCTGCCCTGATACACCCAAGGGAGCCCTACAAACTGACATCAGGAACCTGGACTGCTGAGTTTTCTTTCCCAGGGAAAATGGAAAAAGGATGTGCCCAGGGGCCCCTGGCCCTGACTGCAAAAAATCCTTATATCGAAGGATGGACCCCACACCAAAGTTGTCCCCACCTCAAACTTGTGCTGCCCTGATACACCCAAGGGAGCCCTACAAACTGACATCAGGAACCTGGACTGCTGAGTTTTCTTTCCCAGGGAAAATGGAAAAAGGATGTGCCCAGGGGCCCCTGGCCCTGACTGCAAAAAATCCTTATATCGAAGGATGGACCCCACACCGAAGTTGTCCCCACCTCAAACTTGTGCTGCCTTGATAGACCCAAGGGAGCCCTACAAATTGACATCAGGAACCTGGACTGCTGAGTTTTCTTTCCCAGGGAAAATGGAAAAAGGATGTGCACAGGGGCCCCTGGCCCTGACTGCAAAGAATCCTTATATCGAAGGATGGACCCCACACCGAAGTTGTCCCCACCTCAAACTTGTGCTGCCCTGATAGACCCAAGGGAGCCCTACAAACTGACATCAGGAACCTGGACTGCTGAGTTTTCTTTCCCAGGGAAAATGGAAAAAGGATGTGCCCAGGGGCCTCTGGCCCTGACTGCAAAACATCCTTATATCGAAGGATGGACCCCACACCGAAGTTGTCCCCACCTCAAACTTGTGCTGCCCTGATAGACCCAAGGGAGCCCTACAAACTGACATCAGGAACCTGGACTGCTGAGTTTTCTTTCCCAGGGAAAATGGAAAAAGGATGTGCCCAGGGGCCCCTGGCCCTGACTGCAAAAAATCCTTATATCGAAGGATGGACCCCACACCAAAGTTGTCCCCACCTCAAAATTGTGCGGCCCTGATACACCCAAAGGAGCCCTACAAACTGACATCAGCAACCTGGACTGCGGAGTTTTCTTTCCCAGGGAAAATGGCCAAAGGATGTTCCTGGGGGCCCCTGGCCCTGAGTGCACAAAATCAATATATCGAATGATGGAGCCCACACCAAAGTTGTCCCCACCTCAAACTTGTGCTGCCCTGATAGACCCAAGGGAGCCCTACAAACTGACATCAGGAACCTGGACTGCTGAGTTTTCTTTCCCAGGGAAAATGGAAAAAGGATGTGCCCAGGGGCCCCTGGCCCTGACTGCAAAAAATCCTTATATCGAAGGATGGACCCCACACCGAATTTGTCCCCACCTCAAACCTGTGCTGCCCTGATACACCCAAGGGAGCCCTACAAACTGACATCAGGAACCTGGACTGCTGAGTTTTCTTTCCCAGGGAAAATGGAAAAAGGATGTGCCCAGGGGCCCCTGCTCCTGGGCAGGGGCCTCACAGCAAAAAATCCTTATATCGAAGGATGGACCCCACACCGAAGTTGTCCCCACCTCAAACTTGTGCTGCCCTGATAGACCCAAGGGAGCCCTACAAACTGACATCAGGAACCTGGACTGCTGAGTTTTCTTTCCCAGGGAAAATGGCCAAAGGATGTGCCCAGGGGCCCCTGGCCCTGGGCTACGGCATCACTGCAAAAAATCCTTATATCGAAGGATGGAGCCCACACCGAATTTGTCCCCACCTCAAACTTGTGCTGCCCTGATAGACCCAAGGGAGCCCTACAATCTGACATCAGGAACCTGGACTGCTGAGTTTTCTTTCCCAGGGAAAATGGAAAAAGGATGTGCCCAGGGGCCCCTGGCCCTGACTGCAAAAAATCCTTATATCGAAGGATGGACCCCACATCGAAGTTGTCCCAACCTCAAACTTGTGCTGCCCTGATAGACCCAAGGGAGCCCTACAAACTGACACCAGGAACCTGGACTGCTGAGTTTTCTTTCCCAGGGAAAATGGAAAAAGGATGTGCCCAGGGGCCACTGCTCCTGGGCAGGGGACTCACTGCAAAAAATCCTTATATCGAAGGATGGACCCCACACCGAAGTTGTCCCCACCTCAAACTTGTGCTGCCCTGATAGACCCAAGGGAGCCCTACAAACTGACATCAGGAACCTGGACTGCTGAGTTTTCTTTCCCAGGGAAAATGGAAAAAGGATGTGCCCGGGGACCCCTGGCCCTGACTGCAAAAAATCCTTATATCGAAGGATGGACCCCACACCGAAGTTGTCCCCACCTCAAACTTGTGCTGCCCTGATACACCCAAGGGAGCCCTACAAACTGACATCAGGAACCTGGACTGCTGAGTTTTCTTTCCCAGGGAAAATGGAAAAAGGATGTGCCCAGGAGCCCCTGGCCCTGGGTCCCTGGCCCTGACTGCAAAAAATCCTTATATCGAAGGATGGAACCCACACCGAAATTGTCCCCACCTCAAACTTGTGCTGCCCTGATAGACCCAAGGGAGCCCTACAAACTGACACCAGGAACCTGGACTGCTGAGTTTTCTTTCCCAGGGAAAATGGAAAAAGGATGTGCCCAGGGGCCCCTGGCCGTGGGCTGGGGCCTAACTGCAAAATATCCTTATTTCGAAGGATGGACCCCACACCGAAGTTGTCCCCACCTCAAACTTGTGCTGCCCTGATAGACCCAAGGGAGCCCTACAAACTGACATCAGGAACCTGGACTGCTGAGTTTTCTTTCCCAGGGAAAATGGAAAAAGGATGTGCCCAGGGGCCCCTGGCCCTGACTGCAAAAAATCTATATATCGAAGGATGCACCCCACACCGAAGTTGTCCCCACGTCAAACTTGTGCTGCCCTGATAGACCCAAGGGAGCTCTACAAACTGACATCAGGAACCTGGACTGCTGAGTTTTCTTTCCCAGGGAAAATGGAAAAAGGATGTGCCCAGGGGCCCCTGGCCCTGGGCTGGGGCCTCACTGCAAAGAATCCTTATATCGAAGGATGGACCCCACATCGAAGTTGTCCCCACCTCAAAATTGTGCTGCCCTGATAGACCCAAGGGAGCCCTACAAACTGACATCAGGAACCTGGACTGCTGAGTTTTCTTTCCCAGGGAAAATGGCCAAAGGATGTGCCCAGGGGCCCCTGGCCCTGACTGCAAAAAATCCTTATATCGAAGGATGGACCCCACACCGAAGTTGTCCCCACCTCAAACTTGTGCTGCCCTGATACACCCAAGGGAGCCCTACAAACTGACATCAGGAACCTGGACTGCTGAGTTTTCTTTCCCAGGGAAAATGGAAAAAGGATGTGCCCAGGGGCCCCTGGCCCTGACTGCAAAAAATCCTTATATCGAAGGATGGACCCCACACCAAAGTTGTCCCCACCTCAAACTTGTGCTGCCCTGATACACCCAAGGGAGCCCTACAAACTGACATCAGGAACCTGGACTGCTGAGTTTTCTTTCCCAGGGAAAATGGAAAAAGGATGTGCC
The DNA here is from genome assembly GCF_046129695.1 of Lonchura striata. Classification (NCBI taxonomy): domain Eukaryota; kingdom Metazoa; phylum Chordata; class Aves; order Passeriformes; family Estrildidae; genus Lonchura; species Lonchura striata. The sequence goes on along the minus strand of NC_134636.1, from coordinate 110,873 downwards.
CAGGGGCCCCTGGCCCTGACTGCAAAAAATCCTTATATCGAAGGATGGACCCCACACCGAAGTTGTCCCCACCTCAAACTTGTGCTGCCTTGATAGACCCAAGGGAGCCCTACAAATTGACATCAGGAACCTGGACTGCTGAGTTTTCTTTCCCAGGGAAAATGGAAAAAGGATGTGCACAGGGGCCCCTGGCCCTGACTGCAAAGAATCCTTATATCGAAGGATGGACCCCACACCGAAGTTGTCCCCACCTCAAACTTGTGCTGCCCTGATAGACCCAAGGGAGCCCTACAAACTGACATCAGGAACCTGGACTGCTGAGTTTTCTTTCCCAGGGAAAATGGAAAAAGGATGTGCCCGGGGACCCCTGGCCCTGACTGCAAAAAATCTTTATATCGAAGGATGGACCCCACACCGAAGTTGTCCCCACCTCAAACTTGTGCTGCCCTGATACACCCAAGGGAGCCCTACAAACTGACATCAGGAACCTGGACTGCTGAGTTTTCTTTCCCAGGGAAAATGGAAAAAGGATGTGCCCAGGGGCCCGTTGCCCTGGGTCCCTGGCCCTGACTGCAAAAAATCCTTATATCGAAGGATGGAACCCACACCGAAGTTGTCCCCACCTCAAACTTGTGCTGCCCTGATAGACCCAAGGGAGCCCTACAAACTGACATCAGGAACCTGGACTGCTGAGTTTTCTTTCCCAGGGAAAATGGAAAAAGGATGTGCCCAGGGGCCCCTGGCCCTGACTGCAAAAAATCTATATATCGAAGGATGCACCCCACACCGAAGTTGTCCCCACCTCAAACTTGTGCTGCCCTGATAGACCCAAGGGAGCTCTACAAACTGACATCAGGAACCTGGACTGCTGAGTTTTCTTTCCCAGGGAAAATGGAAAAAGGATGTGCCCAGGGGCCCCTGGCCCTGGGCTGGGGCCTCACTGCAAAGAATCCTTATATCGAAGGATGGACCCCACATCGAAGTTGTCCCCACCTCAAAATTGTGCTGCCCTGATAGACCCAAGGGAGCCCTACAAACTGACATCAGGAACCTGGACTGCTGAGTTTTCTTTCCCAGGGAAAATGGCCAAAGGATGTGCCCAGGAGCCCCTGGCCCTGACTGCAAAAAATCCTTATATTGAAGGATGGACCCCACACCGAAGTTGTCCCCACCTCAAACTTGTGCTGCCCTGATAGACCCAAGGGAGCCCTACAAACTGACATCAGGAACCTGGACTGCTGAGTTTTCTTTCCCAGGGAAAATGGAAAAAGGATGTGCCCAGGGGCCCCTGGCCCTGACTGCAAAAAATCCTTATATCGAAGGATGGACCCCACACCGAAGTTGTCCCCACCTCAAACTTGTGCTGCCTTGATATACCCAAGGGAGCCCTACAAATTGACATCAGGAACCTGGACTGCTGAGTTTTCTTTCCCAGGGAAAATGGAAAAAGGATGTGCACAGGGGCCCCTGGCCCTGACTGCAAAGAATCCTTATATCGAAGGATGGACCCCACACCGAAGTTGTCCCCACCTCAAACTTGCGCTGCCCTGATAGACCCAAGGGAGCCCTACAAACTGACATCAGGAACCTGGACTGCTGAGTTTTCTTTCCCAGGGAAAATGGAAAAAGGATGTGCCCAGGGGCCCCTGGCCCTGACTGCAAAAAATCCTTATATCGAAGGATGGACCCCACACCGAAGTTGTCCCCACCTCAAACTTGTGCTGCCCTGATAGACCCAAGGGAGCCCTACAAACTGACATCAGGAACCTGGACTGCTGAGTTTTCTTTCCCAGGGAAAATGGAAAAAGGATGTGCCCAGGGGCCCCTGGCCCTGACTGCAAAAAATCCTTATATCGAAGGATGGACCCCACACCGAAGTTGTCCCCACGTCAAACTTCTGCTGCCCTGATAGACCCAAGGGAGCCCTACAAACTGACATCAGGAACCTGGACTGCTGAGTTTTCTTTCCCAGGGAAAATGGAAAAAGGATGTGCCCAGGGGCTCCTGGCCCTGACTGCAAAGAATCCTTATAACGAAGGATGGACCCCACACCGAAGTTGTCCCCACCTCAAACTTGTGCTGCCCTGATAGACCCAAGGGAGCCCTACAAACTGACATCAGGAACCTGGACTGCTGAGTTTTCTTTCCCAGGGAAAATGGAAAAAGGATGTGCCCAGGGGCCCCTGGCCCTGACTGCAAAAAATCCTTATATCGAAGGATGGACCCCACACCGAAGTTGTCCCCACCTCAAACTTGTGCTGCCCTGATAGACCCAAGGGAGCTCTACAAACTGACATCAGGAACCTGGACTGCTGAGTTTTCTTTCCCAGGGAAAATGGAAAAAGGATGTGCCAGTGGCCCCTGGACCTGAGCTGGGGCCTGACTGCAAAGAATCCTTATATCGAAGGATGGACCCTATACCGAAGTTGTCCCCACCTCAAACTTGTGCTGCCCTGATAGACCCAAGGGAGCCCTACAAGCTGACATCAGGAACCTGGACTGCTGAGTTTTCTTTCCCAGGGAAAATGGAAAAAGGATGTGCCCAGGGGCCCCTGGCCCTGACTGCAAAAAATCCTTATATCGAAGGATGGACCCCACAACGAAGTTGTCCCCACCTCAAACTTGTGCTGCCCTGATAGACCCAAGGGAGCCCTACAAACTGACATCAGGAACCTGGACTGCTGAGTTTTCTTTCCCAGGGACAATAGAAAAAGGATGTGCCCAGGGTTCCCTGGCCGTGGGCTGAGCCATCACTACAAAAAAACCTTTTATCAAACGATGACCCCACACCGAAGTTGTCCCCACCTCAAACTTGTGCTGCCCTGATAGACCCAAGGGAGCCCTACAAACTGACATCAGGAACCTGGACTGCTGAGTTTTCTTTCCCAGGGAAAATGGAAAAAGGATGTGCCCAGGGGCCCCTGGCCCTGACTGCAAAAAATCCTTATATCGAAGGATGGACCCCACACAGAAGTTGTCCCCACCTCAAAATTGTGCGGCCCTGATACACCCAAAGGAGCCCTACAAACTGACATCAGCAACCTGGACTGCGGAGTTTTCTTTCCCAGGGAAAATTGCCAAAGGATGTTCCTGGGGGCCCCTGGCCCTGAGTGCACAAAATCAATATATCGAATGATGGAGCCCACACCAAAGTTGTCCCCACCTCAAACTTGTGCTGCCCTGATAGACCCAAGGGAGCCCTACAAACTGACATCAGGAACCTGGACTGCTGAGTTTTCTTTCCCAGGCAAAATGGAAAAAGGATGTGCCCAGGGTCCCCTGGCCCTGACTGCAAAAAATCCTTATATCGAAGTATGGACCCCACACCGAATTTGTCCCCACCTCAAACCTGTGCTGCCCTGATAGACCCAAGGGAGCCCTACAAACTGACATCAGGAACCTGGACTGCTGAGTTTTCTTTCCCAGGGAAAATGGAAAAAGGATGTGCAAGTGGCCCCTGGACCTGGGCTGGGGCCTCACTGCAAAGAATCCTTATATCGAAGGATGGACCCTACACCGAAGTTGTCCCCACCTCAAACTTGTGCTGCCCTGATAGACCCAAGAGAGCCCTACAAACTGACATCAGGAACCTGGACTGCTGAGTTTTCTTTCCCAGGGAAAATGGAAAAAGGATGTGCCCAGGGGCCCCTGGCCCTGGGTTGGGGCCTCACTACAAAAATCCTTATATTGAAGGATGGACCCCACACCGAAGTTGTCCCCACCTCAAACTTGTGCTGCCCTGATAGACCCAAGGGAGCCCTACAAACTGACATCAGGAACCTGAACTGCTGAGTTTTCTTTCCCAGGGAAAATGGAAAAAGGATGTGCCCAGGGGCCCCTGGCCCTGACTGCAAAAAATCCTTATATCGAAGGATGTAGCCCACACCGAATTTGTCCCCACCTCAAAGCTGTGCTGCCCTGATAGACCCAAGGGAGCCCTACAAACTGACATCAGGAACCTGGACTGCTGAGTTTTCTTTCCCAGGGAAAATGGAAAAAGGATGTGCCCAGGGGCCCCTGGTCCTGGGCAGGGGCCTCACTGCAAAAAATCCTTATATCGAAGGATGGACCCCACACCGAAGTTGTCCCCACCTCAAACTTGTGCTGCCCTGATAGACCCAAGGGAGCCCTACAAACTGACATCAGGAACCTGGACTGCTGAGTTTTCTTTCCCAGGGAAAATGGAAAAAGGATGTGCCCAGGGGCCCCTGGCCCTGACTGCAAAAAATCCTTATATCGAAGGATGCACCCCACACCGAAGTTGTCCCCACCTCAAACTTGTGCTGCCCTGATAGACCCAAGGGAGCCCTACAAACTGACATCAGGAACCTGGACTGCTGAGTTTTCTTTCCCAGGGAAAATGGCCAAAGGATGTGCCCAGGGGCCCCTAGCCCTGACTGCAAAAAATCCTTATATCGAAGGATGGACCCCACACCGAAGTTGTCCCCACCTCAAACTTGTGCTGCCCTGATAGACCCAAGGGAGCCCTACAAACTGACATCAGGAACCTGGACTGCTGAGTTTTCTTTCCCAGGGAAAATGGCCAAAGGATGTGCCCAGGGGCCCCTAGCCCTGACTGCAAAAAATCCTTATATCGAAGGATGGACCCCACACCGAAGTTGTCCCCAACTCAAACTTGTGCTGCCCTGATAGACCCAAGGGAGCCCTACAAACTGACATCAGGAACCTGGACTGCTGAGTTTACTTTCCCAGGGAAAATGGAAAAAGGATGTGCCCAGGGGCCCCTGGCCCTGACTGCAAAAAATCCTTATATCGAAGGATGTAGCCCACACCGAATTTGTCCCCACCTCAAAGCTGTGCTGCCCTGATACACCCAAGGGAGCCCTACAAACTGACATCAGGAACCTGGACTGCTGAGTTTTCTTTCCCAGGGAAAATGGAAAAAGGATGTGCCCAGGGGCCCCTGGTCCTGGGCAGGGGCCTCACTGCAAAAAATCCTTATATCGAAGGATGGACCCCACACCGAAGTTGTCCCCACCTCAAACTTGTGCTGCCCTGATAGACCCAAGGGAGCCCTACAAACTGACATCAGGAACCTGGACTGCTAAGTTTTCTTTCCCAGGGAAAATGGAAAAAGGATGTGCCCAGGGGCCCCTGGCCCTGACTGCAAAAAATCCTTATATCGAAGGATGGACCCCACACCGAAGTTGTCCCCACCTCAAACTTGTGCTGCCCTGATAGACCCAAGGGAGCCCTACAAACTGACATCAGGAACCTGGACTGCTGAGTTTTCTTTCCCAGGGAAAATGGCCAAAGGATGTGCCCAGGGGCCCCTGGCCCTGACTGCAAAAAATCCTTATATCAAAGGATGGACCCCACACCGAAGTTGTCGCCACCTCAAACTTGTGCTGCCCTGATAGACCCAAGGGAGCCCTACAAACTGACATCAGGAACCTGGACTGCTGAGTTTTCTTTCCCAGGGAAAATGGAAAAAGGATGTGCCCAGGGGCCCCTGGCCCTGGACAGGGCCCTCACTACAAAAAATCCTTATATCGAAGGATGGAGCCCACACCGAATTTGTCCCCACCTCAAACTTGTGCTGCCCTGATAGACCCAAGGGAGCCCTACAAACTGACATCAGGAACCTGGACTGCTGAGTTTTCTTTCCCAGGGAAAATGGAAAAAGGATGTGCCCAGGGGCCCCTGGCCGTGGGCCCCTGGCCCTGACTGCAAAAAATCCTTATATCGAAGGATGGACCCCACACCGAAGTTGTCCCCACCTCAAACTTGTGCTGCCCTGATAGACCCAAGGGAGCCCTACAAACTGACATCAGGAACCTGGACTGCTGAGTTTTCTTTCCCAGGGAAAATGGAAAAAGGATGTGCCCAGGGGCCCCTGGCCCTGGGTTGGGGCCTCACTACAAAAATCCTTATATTGAAGGATGGACCCCACACCGAAGTTGTCCCCACCTCAAACTTGCGCTGCCCTGATACACCCAAGGGAGCCCTACAAACTGACATCAGGAACCTGTACTGCTGAGTTTTCTTTCCCAGGGAAAATGGAAAAAGGTTGTGCCCAGGGGCCCCTGGCCCTGACTGCAAAAAATCCTTATATTGAAGGATGGACCCCACACCGAAGTTGTCCCCACCTCAAACTTGTGCTGCCCTGATAGACCCAAGGGAGCCCTACAAACTGACATCAGGAACCTGGACTGCTGAGTTTTCTTTCCCAGGGAAAATGGAAAAAGGATGTGCCCAGGAGCCCCTGGCCCTGGGCCCCTGGCCCTGACTGCAAAAAATCCTTATATTGAAGGATGGAGCCCACACCGAAGTTGTCCCCACCTCAAACTTGTGCCGCCCTGATAGACCCAAGGGAGCCCTACAAACTGACATCAGGAACCTGGACTGCTGAGTTTTCTTTCCCAGGGAAAATGGAAAAAGGATGTGCCCAGGGGCCCCTGGCCCTGGGCAGGGGCCTCACTGCAAAAAATCCTTATATCGAAGGATGGACCCCACACCGAAGTTGTCCCCACCTCAAACTTGTGCGGCCCTGATAGACCCAAGGGAGCCCTACAAACTGACCTCAGGAACCTGGACTGCTGAGTTTTCTTTCCCAGGGAAAATGGAAAAAGGATGTGCCCAGGGGCCCCTGGGCTGGGCCCCTGGCCCTGACTTCAAAAAATCCTTATATCGAAGGATGGACCCCACACCGAAGTTGTCCCCACCTCAAACTTGTGCTGCCCTGATAGACCCAAGGGAGCCCTACAAACTGACATCAGGAACCTGGACTGCTGAGTTTTCTTTCCCAGGGAAAATGGAAAAAGGATGTGCCCAGGGGCCCCTGCTCCTGGGCAGGGGCCTCACAGCAAAAAATCCTTATATCGAAGGATGGACCCCACACCGAAGTTGTCCCCACCTCAAACTTGTGCTGCCCTGATAGACCCAAGGGAGCCCTACAAACTGACATCAGGAACCTGGACTGCTGAGTTTTCTTTCCCAGGGAAAATGGAAAAAGGATGTGCCCAGGGGCCCCTGGCCCTGGGCTACGGCATCACTGCAAAAAATCCTTATATCGAAGGATGGAGCCCACACCGAATTTGTCCCCACCTCAAACTTGTGCTGCCCTGATAGACCCAAGGGAGCCCTACAAACTGACATCAGGAACCTGGACTGCTGAGTTTTCTTTCCCAGGGAAAATGGAAAAAGGATGTGCCCAGGGGCCCCTGCTCCTGGGCAGGGGACTCACTGCAAAAAATCCTTATATCGAAGGATGGACCCCACACCGAAGTTGTCCCCACCTCAAACTTGTGCTGCCCTGATAGACCCAAGGGAGCCCTACAAACTGACATCAGGAACCTGGACTGCTGAGTTTTCTTTCCCAGGGAAAATGGAAAAAGGATGTGCCCGGGGACCCCTGGCCCTGACTGCAAAAAATCCTTATATCGAAGGATGGACCCCACACCGAAGTTGTCCCCACCTCAAACTTGTGCTGCCCTGATACACCCAAGGGAGCCCTACAAACTGACATCAGGAACCTGGACTGCTGAGTTTTCTTTCCCAGGGAAAATGGAAAAAGGATGTGCCCAGGAGCCCCTGGCCCTGGGTCCCTGGCCCTGACTGCAAAAAATCCTTATATCGAAGGATGGAACCCACACCGAAATTGTCCCCACCTCAAACTTGTGCTGCCCTGATAGACCCAAGGGAGCCCTACAAACTGACACCAGGAACCTGGACTGCTGAGTTTTCTTTCCCAGGGAAAATGGAAAAAGGATGTGCCCAGGGGCCCCTGGCCGTGGGCTGGGGCCTAACTGCAAAATATCCTTATTTCGAAGGATGGACCCCACACCGAAGTTGTCCCCACCTCAAACTTGTGCTGCCCTGATAGACCCAAGGGAGCCCTACAAACTGACATCAGGAACCTGGACTGCTGAGTTTTCTTTCCCAGGGAAAATGGAAAAAGGATGTGCCCAGGGGCCCCTGGCCCTGACTGCAAAAAATCTATATATCGAAGGATGCACCCCACACCGAAGTTGTCCCCACGTCAAACTTGTGCTGCCCTGATAGACCCAAGGGAGCTCTACAAACTGACATCAGGAACCTGGACTGCTGAGTTTTCTTTCCCAGGGAAAATGGAAAAAGGATGTGCCCAGGGGCCCCTGGCCCTGGGCTGGGGCCTCACTGCAAAGAATCCTTATATCGAAGGATGGACCCCACATCGAAGTTGTCCCCACCTCAAAATTGTGCTGCCCTGATAGACCCAAGGGAGCCCTACAAACTGACATCAGGAACCTGGACTGCTGAGTTTTCTTTCCCAGGGAAAATGGCCAAAGGATGTGCCCAGGGGCCCCTGGCCCTGACTGCAAAAAATCCTTATATCGAAGGATGGACCCCACACCGAAGTTGTCCCCACCTCAAACTTGTGCTGCCCTGATACACCCAAGGGAGCCCTACAAACTGACATCAGGAACCTGGACTGCTGAGTTTTCTTTCCCAGGGAAAATGGAAAAAGGATGTGCCCAGGGGCCCCTGGCCCTGACTGCAAAAAATCCTTATATCGAAGGATGGACCCCACACCAAAGTTGTCCCCACCTCAAACTTGTGCTGCCCTGATACACCCAAGGGAGCCCTACAAACTGACATCAGGAACCTGGACTGCTGAGTTTTCTTTCCCAGGGAAAATGGAAAAAGGATGTGCCCAGGGGCCCCTGGCCCTGACTGCAAAAAATCCTTATATCGAAGGATGGACCCCACACCGAAGTTGTCCCCACCTCAAACTTGTGCTGCCTTGATAGACCCAAGGGAGCCCTACAAATTGACATCAGGAACCTGGACTGCTGAGTTTTCTTTCCCAGGGAAAATGGAAAAAGGATGTGCACAGGGGCCCCTGGCCCTGACTGCAAAGAATCCTTATATCGAAGGATGGACCCCACACCGAAGTTGTCCCCACCTCAAACTTGTACTGCCCTGATAGACCCAAGGGAGCCCTACAAACTGACATCAGGAACCTGGACTGCTGAGTTTTCTTTCCCAGGGAAAATGGAAAAAGGATGTGCCCAGGGGCCTCTGGCCCTGACTGCAAAACATCCTTATATCGAAGGATGGACCCCACACCGAAGTTGTCCCCACCTCAAACTTGGGCTGCCCTGATAGACCCAAGGGAGCCCTACAAACTGACATCAGGAACCTGGACTGCTGAGTTTTCTTTCCCAGGGAAAATGGAAAAAGGATGTGCCCAGGGGCCCCTGGCCCTGACTGCAAAAAATCCTTATATCGAAGGATGGACCCCACACCAAAGTTGTCCCCACCTCAAAATTGTGCGGCCCTGATACACCCAAAGGAGCCCTACAAACTGACATCAGCAACCTGGACTGCGGAGTTTTCTTTCCCAGGGAAAATGGCCAAAGGATGTTCCTGGGGGCCCCTGGCCCTGAGTGCACAAAATCAATATATCGAATGATGGAGCCCACACCAAAGTTGTCCCCACCTCAAACTTGTGCTGCCCTGATAGACCCAAGGGAGCCCTACAAACTGACATCAGGAACCTGGACTGCTGAGTTTTCTTTCCCAGGGAAAATGGAAAAAGGATGTGCCCAGGGGCCCCTGGCCCTGACTGCAAAAAATCCTTATATCGAAGGATGGACCCCACACCGAATTTGTCCCCACCTCAAACCTGTGCTGCCCTGATACACCCAAGGGAGCCCTACAAACTGACATCAGGAACCTGGACTGCTGAGTTTTCTTTCCCAGGGAAAATGGAAAAAGGATGTGCCCAGGGGCCCCTGCTCCTGGGCAGGGGCCTCACAGCAAAAAATCCTTATATCGAAGGATGGACCCCACACCGAAGTTGTCCCCACCTCAAACTTGTGCTGCCCTGATAGACCCAAGGGAGCCCTACAAACTGACATCAGGAACCTGGACTGCTGAGTTTTCTTTCCCAGGGAAAATGGCCAAAGGATGTGCCCAGGGGCCCCTGGCCCTGGGCTACGGCATCACTGCAAAAAATCCTTATATCGAAGGATGGAGCCCACACCGAATTTGTCCCCACCTCAAACTTGTGCTGCCCTGATAGACCCAAGGGAGCCCTACAATCTGACATCAGGAACCTGGACTGCTGAGTTTTCTTTCCCAGGGAAAATGGAAAAAGGATGTGCCCAGGGGCCCCTGGCCCTGACTGCAAAAAATCCTTATATCGAAGGATGGACCCCACATCGAAGTTGTCCCAACCTCAAACTTGTGCTGCCCTGATAGACCCAAGGGAGCCCTACAAACTGACACCAGGAACCTGGACTGCTGAGTTTTCTTTCCCAGGGAAAATGGAAAAAGGATGTGCCCAGGGGCCCCTGCTCCTGGGCAGGGGACTCACTGCAAAAAATCCTTATATCGAAGGATGGACCCCACACCGAAGTTGTCCCCACCTCAAACTTGTGCTGCCCTGATAGACCCAAGGGAGCCCTACAAACTGACATCAGGAACCTGGACTGCTGAGTTTTCTTTCCCAGGGAAAATGGAAAAAGGATGTGCCCGGGGACCCCTGGCCCTGACTGCAAAAAATCCTTATATCGAAGGATGGACCCCACACCGAAGTTGTCCCCACCTCAAACTTGTGCTGCCCTGATACACCCAAGGGAGCCCTACAAACTGACATCAGGAACCTGGACTGCTGAGTTTTCTTTCCCAGGGAAAATGGAAAAAGGATGTGCCCAGGAGCCCCTGGCCCTGGGTCCCTGGCCCTGACTGCAAAAAATCCTTATATCGAAGGATGGAACCCACACCGAAATTGTCCCCACCTCAAACTTGTGCTGCCCTGATAGACCCAAGGGAGCCCTACAAACTGACACCAGGAACCTGGACTGCTGAGTTTTCTTTCCCAGGGAAAATGGAAAAAGGATGTGCCCAGGGGCCCCTGGCCGTGGGCTGGGGCCTAACTGCAAAATATCCTTATTTCGAAGGATGGACCCCACACCGAAGTTGTCCCCACCTCAAACTTGTGCTGCCCTGATAGACCCAAGGGAGCCCTACAAACTGACATCAGGAACCTGGACTGCTGAGTTTTCTTTCCCAGGGAAAATGGAAAAAGGATGTGCCCAGGGGCCCCTGGCCCTGACTGCAAAAAATCTATATATCGAAGGATGCACCCCACACCGAAGTTGTCCCCACGTCAAACTTGTGCTGCCCTGATAGACCCAAGGGAGCTCTACAAACTGACATCAGGAACCTGGACTGCTGAGTTTTCTTTCCCAGGGAAAATGGAAAAAGGATGTGCCCAGGGGCCCCTGGCCCTGGGCTGGGGCCTCACTGCAAAGAATCCTTATATCGAAGGATGGACCCCACATCGAAGTTGTCCCCACCTCAAAATTGTGCTGCCCTGATAGACCCAAGGGAGCCCTACAAACTGACATCAGGAACCTGGACTGCTGAGTTTTCTTTCCCAGGGAAAATGGCCAAAGGATGTGCCCAGGGGCCCCTGGCCCTGACTGCAAAAAATCCTTATATCGAAGGATGGACCCCACACCGAAGTTGTCCCCACCTCAAAATTGTGCTGCCCTGATACACCCAAGGGAGCCCTACAAACTGACATCAGGAACCTGGACTGCTGAGTTTTCTTTCCCAGGGAAAATGGAAAAAGGATGTGCCCAGGGGCCCCTGGCCCTGACTGCAAAAAATCCTTATATCGAAGGATGGACCCCACACCAAAGTTGTCCCCACCTCAAACTTGTGCTGCCCTGATACACCCAAGGGAGCCCTACAAACTGACATCAGGAACCTGGACTGCTGAGTTTTCTTTCCCAGGGAAAATGGAAAAAGGATGTGCCCAGGGGCCCCTGGCCCTGACTGCAAAAAATCCTTATATCGAAGGATGGACCCCACACCGAAGTTGTCCCCACCTCAAACTTGTGCTGCCTTGATAGACCCAAGGGAGCCCTACAAATTGACATCAGGAACCTGGACTGCTGAGTTTTCTTTCCCAGGGAAAATGGAAAAAGGATGTGCACAGGGGCCCCTGGCCCTGACTGCAAAGAATCCTTATATCGAAGGATGGACCCCACACCGAAGTTGTCCCCACCTCAAACTTGTGCTGCCCTGATAGACCCAAGGGAGCCCTACAAACTGACATCAGGAACCTGGACTGCTGAGTTTTCTTTCCCAGGGAAAATGGAAAAAGGATGTGCCCGGGGACCCCTGGCCCTGACTGCAAAAAATCTTTATATCGAAGGATGGACCCCACACCGAAGTTGTCCCCACCTCAAACTTGTGCTGCCCTGATACACCCAAGGGAGCCCTACAAACTGACATCAGGAACCTGGACTGCTGAGTTTTCTTTCCCAGGGAAAATGGAAAAAGGATGTGCCCAGGGGCCCGTTGCCCTGGGTCCCTGGCCCTGACTGCAAAAAATCCTTATATCGAAGGATGGAACCCACACCGAAGTTGTCCCCACCTCAAACTTGTGCTGCCCTGATAGACCCAAGGGAGCCCTACAAACTGACATCAGGAACCTGGACTGCTGAGTTTTCTTTCCCAGGGAAAATGGAAAAAGGATGTGCCCAGGGGCCCCTGGCCCTGACTGCAAAAAATCTATATATCGAAGGATGCACCCCACACCGAAGTTGTCCCCACCTCAAACTTGTGCTGCCCTGATAGACCCAAGGGAGCTCTACAAACTGACATCAGGAACCTGGACTGCTGAGTTTTCTTTCCCAGGGAAAATGGAAAAAGGATGTGCCCAGGGGCCCCTGGCCCTGGGCTGGGGCCTCACTGCAAAGAATCCTTATATCGAAGGATGGACCCCACATCGAAGTTGTCCCCACCTCAAAATTGTGCTGCCCTGATAGACCCAAGGGAGCCCTACAAACTGACATCAGGAACCTGGACTGCTGAGTTTTCTTTCCCAGGGAAAATGGCCAAAGGATGTGCCCAGGGGCCCCTGGCCCTGACTGCAAAAAATCCATATATTGAAGGATGGACCCCACACCGAAGTTGTCCCCACCTCAAACTTGTGCTGCCCTGATAGACCCAAGGGAGCCCTACAAACTGACATCAGGAACCTGGACTGCTGAGTTTTCTTTCCCAGGGAAAATGGAAAAAGGATGTGCCCAGGGGCCCCTGGCCCTGACTGCAAAAAATCCTTATATCGAAGGATGGACCCCACACCGAAGTTGTCCCCACCTCAAACTTGTGCTGCCTTGATATACCCAAGGGAGCCCTACAAATTGACATCAGGAACCTGGACTGCTGAGTTTTCTTTCCCAGGGAAAATGGAAAAAGGATGTGCACAGGGGCCCCTGGCCCTGACTGCAAAGAATCCTTATATCGAAGGATGGACCCCACACCGAAGTTGTCCCCACCTCAAACTTGTGCTGCCCTGATAGACCCAAGGGAGCCCTACAAACTGACATCAGGAACCTGGACTGCTGAGTTTTCTTTCCCAGGGAAAATGGAAAAAGGATGTGCCCAGGGGCCTCTGGCCCTGACTGCAAAACATCCTTATATCGAAGGATGGACCCCACACCGAAGTTGTCCCCACCTCAAACTTGCGCTGCCCTGATAGACCCAAGGGAGCCCTACAAACTGACATCAGGAACCTGGACTGCTGAGTTTTCTTTCCCAGGGAAAATGGAAAAAGGATGTGCCCAGGGGCCCCTGGCCCTGACTGCAAAAAATCCTTATATCGAAGGATGGACCCCACACCGAAGTTGTCCCCACCTCAAACTTGTGCTGCCCTGATAGACCCAAGGGAGCCCTACAAACTGACATCAGGAACCTGGACTGCTGAGTTTTCTTTCCCAGGGAAAATGGAAAAAGGATGTGCCCAGGGGCCCCTGGCCCTGACTGCAAAAAATCCTTATATCGAAGGATGGACCCCACACCGAAGTTGTCCCCACGTCAAACTTCTGCTGCCCTGATAGACCCAAGGGAGCCCTACAAACTGACATCAGGAACCTGGACTGCTGAGTTTTCTTTCCCAGGGAAAATGGAAAAAGGATGTGCCCAGGGGCTCCTGGCCCTGACTGCAAAGAATCCTTATAACGAAGGATGGACCCCACACCGAAGTTGTCCCCACCTCAAACTTGTGCTGCCCTGATAGACCCAAGGGAGCCCTACAAACTGACATCAGGAACCTGGACTGCTGAGTTTTCTTTCCCAGGGAAAATGGAAAAAGGATGTGCCCAGGGGCCCCTGGCCCTGACTGCAAAAAATCCTTATATCGAAGGATGGACCCCACACCGAAGTTGTCCCCACCTCAAACTTGTGCTGCCCTGATAGACCCAAGGGAGCTCTACAAACTGACATCAGGAACCTGGACTGCTGAGTTTTCTTTCCCAGGGAAAATGGAAAAAGGATGTGCCAGTGGCCCCTGGACCTGAGCTGGGGCCTGACTGCAAAGAATCCTTATATCGAAGGATGGACCCTATACCGAAGTTGTCCCCACCTCAAACTTGTGCTGCCCTGATAGACCCAAGGGAGCCCTACAAGCTGACATCAGGAACCTGGACTGCTGAGTTTTCTTTCCCAGGGAAAATGGAAAAAGGATGTGCCCAGGGGCCCCTGGCCCTGACTGCAAAAAATCCTTATATCGAAGGATGGACCCCACAACGAAGTTGTCCCCACCTCAAACTTGTGCTGCCCTGATAGACCCAAGGGAGCCCTACAAACTGACATCAGGAACCTGGACTGCTGAGTTTTCTTTCCCAGGGACAATAGAAAAAGGATGTGCCCAGGGTTCCCTGGCCGTGGGCTGAGCCATCACTACAAAAAAACCTTTTATCAAACGATGACCCCACACCGAAGTTGTCCCCACCTCAAACTTGTGCTGCCCTGATAGACCCAAGGGAGCCCTACAAACTGACATCAGGAACCTGGACTGCTGAGTTTTCTTTCCCAGGGAAAATGGAAAAAGGATGTGCCCAGGGGCCCCTGGCCCTGACTGCAAAAAATCCTTATATCGAAGGATGGACCCCACACAGAAGTTGTCCCCACCTCAAAATTGTGCGGCCCTGATACACCCAAAGGAGCCCTACAAACTGACATCAGCAACCTGGACTGCGGAGTTTTCTTTCCCAGGGAAAATTGCCAAAGGATGTTCCTGGGGGCCCCTGGCCCTGAGTGCACAAAATCAATATATCGAATGATGGAGCCCACACCAAAGTTGTCCCCACCTCAAACTTGTGCTGCCCTGATAGACCCAAGGGAGCCCTACAAACTGACATCAGGAACCTGGACTGCTGAGTTTTCTTTCCCAGGCAAAATGGAAAAAGGATGTGCCCAGGGTCCCCTGGCCCTGACTGCAAAAAATCCTTATATCGAAGTATGGACCCCACACCGAATTTGTCCCCACCTCAAACCTGTGCTGCCCTGATAGACCCAAGGGAGCCCTACAAACTGACATCAGGAACCTGGACTGCTGAGTTTTCTTTCCCAGGGAAAATGGAAAAAGGATGTGCAAGTGGCCCCTGGACCTGGGCTGGGGCCTCACTGCAAAGAATCCTTATATCGAAGGATGGACCCTACACCGAAGTTGTCCCCACCTCAAACTTGTGCTGCCCTGATAGACCCAAGAGAGCCCTACAAACTGACATCAGGAACCTGGACTGCTGAGTTTTCTTTCCCAGGGAAAATGGAAAAAGGATGTGCCCAGGGGCCCCTGGCCCTGGGTTGGGGCCTCACTACAAAAATCCTTATATTGAAGGATGGACCCCACACCGAAGTTGTCCCCACCTCAAACTTGTGCTGCCCTGATAGACCCAAGGGAGCCCTACAAACTGACATCAGGAACCTGAACTGCTGAGTTTTCTTTCCCAGGGAAAATGGAAAAAGGATGTGCCCAGGGGCCCCTGGCCCTGACTGCAAAAAATCCTTATATCGAAGGATGTAGCCCACACCGAATTTGTCCCCACCTCAAAGCTGTGCTGCCCTGATACACCCAAGGGAGCCCTACAAACTGACATCAGGAACCTGGACTGCTGAGTTTTCTTTCCCAGGGAAAATGGAAAAAGGATGTGCCCAGGGGCCCCTGGTCCTGGGCAGGGGCCTCACTGCAAAAAATCCTTATATCGAAGGATGGACCCCACACCGAAGTTGTCCCCACCTCAAACTTGTGCTGCCCTGATAGACCCAAGGGAGCCCTACAAACTGACATCAGGAACCTGGACTGCTGAGTTTTCTTTCCCAGGGAAAATGGAAAAAGGATGTGCCCAGGGGCCCCTGGCCCTGACTGCAAAAAATCCTTATATCGAAGGATGCACCCCACACCGAAGTTGTCCCCACCTCAAACTTGTGCTGCCCTGATAGACCCAAGGGAGCCCTACAAACTGACATCAGGAACCTGGACTGCTGAGTTTTCTTTCCCAGGGAAAATGGCCAAAGGATGTGCCCAGGGGCCCCTAGCCCTGACTGCAAAAAATCCTTATATCGAAGGATGGACCCCACACCGAAGTTGTCCCCACCTCAAACTTGTGCTGCCCTGATAGACCCAAGGGAGCCCTACAAACTGACATCAGGAACCTGGACTGCTGAGTTTTCTTTCCCAGGGAAAATGGCCAAAGGATGTGCCCAGGGGCCCCTAGCCCTGACTGCAAAAAATCCTTATATCGAAGGATGGACCCCACACCGAAGTTGTCCCCAACTCAAACTTGTGCTGCCCTGATAGACCCAAGGGAGCCCTACAAACTGACATCAGGAACCTGGACTGCTGAGTTTACTTTCCCAGGGAAAATGGAAAAAGGATGTGCCCAGGGGCCCCTGGCCCTGACTGCAAAAAATCCTTATATCGAAGGATGTAGCCCACACCGAATTTGTCCCCACCTCAAAGCTGTGCTGCCCTGATACACCCAAGGGAGCCCTACAAACTGACATCAGGAACCTGGACTGCTGAGTTTTCTTTCCCAGGGAAAATGGAAAAAGGATGTGCCCAGGGGCCCCTGGTCCTGGGCAGGGGCCTCACTGCAAAAAATCCTTATATCGAAGGATGGACCCCACACCGAAGTTGTCCCCACCTCAAACTTGTGCTGCCCTGATAGACCCAAGGGAGCCCTACAAACTGACATCAGGAACCTGGACTGCTAAGTTTTCTTTCCCAGGGAAAATGGAAAAAGGATGTGCCCAGGGGCCCCTGGCCCTGACTGCAAAAAATCCTTATATCGAAGGATGGACCCCACACCGAAGTTGTCCCCACCTCAAACTTGTGCTGCCCTGATACACCCAAGGGAGCCCTACAAACTGACATCAGGAACCTGTACTGCTGAGTTTTCTTTCCCAGGGAAAATGGAAAAAGGTTGTGCCCAGGGGCCCCTGGCCCTGACTGCAAAAAATCCTTATATTGAAGGATGGACCCCACACCGAAGTTGTCCCCACCTCAAACTTGTGCTGCCCTGATAGACCCAAGGGAGCCCTACAAACTGACATCAGGAACCTGGACTGCTGAGTTTTCTTTCCCAGGGAAAATGGAAAAAGGATGTGCCCAGGAGCCCCTGGCCCTGGGCCCCTGGCCCTGACTGCAAAAAATCCTTATATTGAAGGATGGAGCCCACACCGAAGTTGTCCCCACCTCAAACTTGTGCCGCCCTGATAGACCCAAGGGAGCCCTACAAACTGACATCAGGAACCTGGACTGCTGAGTTTTCTTTCCCAGGGAAAATGGAAAAAGGATGTGCCCAGGGGCCCCTGGCCCTGGGCAGGGGCCTCACTGCAAAAAATCCTTATATCGAAGGATGGACCCCACACCGAAGTTGTCCCCACCTCAAACTTGTGCGGCCCTGATAGACCCAAGGGTGCCCTACAAACTGACCTCAGGAACCTGGACTGCTGAGTTTTCTTTCCCAGGGAAAATGGAAAAAGGATGTGCCCAGGGGCCCCTGGGCTGGGCCCCTGGCCCTGACTTCAAAAAATCCTTATATCGAAGGATGGACCCCACACCGAAGTTGTCCCCACCTCAAACTTGTGCTGCCCTGATAGACCCAAGGGAGCCCTACAAACTGACATCAGGAACCTGGACTGCTGAGTTTTCTTTCCCAGGGAAAATGGAAAAAGGATGTGCCCAGGGGCCCCTGCTCCTGGGCAGGGGCCTCACAGCAAAAAATCCTTATATCGAAGGATGGACCCCACACCGAAGTTGTCCCCACCTCAAACTTGTGCTGCCCTGATAGACCCAAGGGAGCCCTACAAACTGACATCAGGAACCTGGACTGCTGAGTTTTCTTTCCCAGGGAAAATGGAAAAAGGATGTGCCCAGGGGCCCCTGGCCCTGGGCTACGGCATCACTGCAAAAAATCCTTATATCGAAGGATGGAGCCCACACCGAATTTGTCCCCACCTCAAACTTGTGCTGCCCTGATAGACCCAAGGGAGCCCTACAAACTGACATCAGGAACCTGGACTGCTGAGTTTTCTTTCCCAGGGAAAATGGAAAAAGGATGTGCCCAGGGGCCCCTGGCCCTGACTGCAAAAAATCCTTATATCGAAGGATGGACCCCACATCGAAGTTGTCCCAACCTCAAACTTGTGCTGCCCTGATAGACCCAAGGGAGCCCTACAAACTGACACCAGGAACCTGGACTGCTGAGTTTTCTTTCCCAGGGAAAATGGAAAAAGGATGTGCCCAGGGGCCCCTGCTCCTGGGCAGGGGACTCACTGCAAAAAATCCTTATATCGAAGGATGGACCCCACACCGAAGTTGTCCCCACCTCAAACTTGTGCTGCCCTGATAGACCCAAGGGAGCCCTACAAACTGACATCAGGAACCTGGACTGCTGAGTTTTCTTTCCCAGGGAAAATGGAAAAAGGATGTGCCCGGGGACCCCTGGCCCTGACTGCAAAAAATCCTTATATCGAAGGATGGACCCCACACCGAAGTTGTCCCCACCTCAAACTTGTGCTGCCCTGATACACCCAAGGGAGCCCTACAAACTGACATCAGGAACCTGGACTGCTGAGTTTTCTTTCCCAGGGAAAATGGAAAAAGGATGTGCCCAGGAGCCCCTGGCCCTGGGTCCCTGGCCCTGACTGCAAAAAATCCTTATATCGAAGGATGGAACCCACACCGAAATTGTCCCCACCTCAAACTTGTGCTGCCCTGATAGACCCAAGGGAGCCCTACAAACTGACACCAGGAACCTGGACTGCTGAGTTTTCTTTCCCAGGGAAAATGGAAAAAGGATGTGCCCAGGGGCCCCTGGCCGTGGGCTGGGGCCTAACTGCAAAATATCCTTATTTCGAAGGATGGACCCCACACCGAAGTTGTCCCCACCTCAAACTTGTGCTGCCCTGATAGACCCAAGGGAGCCCTACAAACTGACATCAGGAACCTGGACTGCTGAGTTTTCTTTCCCAGGGAAAATGGAAAAAGGATGTGCCCAGGGGCCCCTGGCCCTGACTGCAAAAAATCTATATATCGAAGGATGCACCCCACACCGAAGTTGTCCCCACGTCAAACTTGTGCTGCCCTGATAGACCCAAGGGAGCTCTACAAACTGACATCAGGAACCTGGACTGCTGAGTTTTCTTTCCCAGGGAAAATGGAAAAAGGATGTGCCCAGGGGCCCCTGGCCCTGGGCTGGGGCCTCACTGCAAAGAATCCTTATATCGAAGGATGGACCCCACATCGAAGTTGTCCCCACCTCAAAATTGTGCTGCCCTGATAGACCCAAGGGAGCCCTACAAACTGACATCAGGAACCTGGACTGCTGAGTTTTCTTTCCCAGGGAAAATGGCCAAAGGATGTGCCCAGGGGCCCCTGGCCCTGACTGCAAAAAATCCTTATATCGAAGGATGGACCCCACACCGAAGTTGTCCCCACCTCAAACTTGTGCTGCCCTGATACACCCAAGGGAGCCCTACAAACTGACATCAGGAACCTGGACTGCTGAGTTTTCTTTCCCAGGGAAAATGGAAAAAGGATGTGCCCAGGGGCCCCTGGCCCTGACTGCAAAAAATCCTTATATCGAAGGATGGACCCCACACCAAAGTTGTCCCCACCTCAAACTTGTGCTGCCCTGATACACCCAAGGGAGCCCTACAAACTGACATCAGGAACCTGGACTGCTGAGTTTTCTTTCCCAGGGAAAATGGAAAAAGGATGTGCCCAGGGGCCCCTGGCCCTGACTGCAAAAAATCCTTATATCGAAGGATGGACCCCACACCGAAGTTGTCCCCACCTCAAACTTGTGCTGCCTTGATAGACCCAAGGGAGCCCTACAAATTGACATCAGGAACCTGGACTGCTGAGTTTTCTTTCCCAGGGAAAATGGAAAAAGGATGTGCACAGGGGCCCCTGGCCCTGACTGCAAAGAATCCTTATATCGAAGGATGGACCCCACACCGAAGTTGTCCCCACCTCAAACTTGTGCTGCCCTGATAGACCCAAGGGAGCCCTACAAACTGACATCAGGAACCTGGACTGCTGAGTTTTCTTTCCCAGGGAAAATGGAAAAAGGATGTGCCCAGGGGCCTCTGGCCCTGACTGCAAAACATCCTTATATCGAAGGATGGACCCCACACCGAAGTTGTCCCCACCTCAAACTTGTGCTGCCCTGATAGACCCAAGGGAGCCCTACAAACTGACATCAGGAACCTGGACTGCTGAGTTTTCTTTCCCAGGGAAAATGGAAAAAGGATGTGCCCAGGGGCCCCTGGCCCTGACTGCAAAAAATCCTTATATCGAAGGATGGACCCCACACCAAAGTTGTCCCCACCTCAAAATTGTGCGGCCCTGATACACCCAAAGGAGCCCTACAAACTGACATCAGCAACCTGGACTGCGGAGTTTTCTTTCCCAGGGAAAATGGCCAAAGGATGTTCCTGGGGGCCCCTGGCCCTGAGTGCACAAAATCAATATATCGAATGATGGAGCCCACACCAAAGTTGTCCCCACCTCAAACTTGTGCTGCCCTGATAGACCCAAGGGAGCCCTACAAACTGACATCAGGAACCTGGACTGCTGAGTTTTCTTTCCCAGGGAAAATGGAAAAAGGATGTGCCCAGGGGCCCCTGGCCCTGACTGCAAAAAATCCTTATATCGAAGGATGGACCCCACACCGAATTTGTCCCCACCTCAAACCTGTGCTGCCCTGATAGACCCAAGGGAGCCCTACAAACTGACATCAGGAACCTGGACTGCTGAGTTTTCTTTCCCAGGGAAAATGGAAAAAGGATGTGCCCAGGGGCCCCTGCTCCTGGGCAGGGGCCTCACAGCAAAAAATCCTTATATCGAAGGATGGACCCCACACCGAAGTTGTCCCCACCTCAAACTTGTGCTGCCCTGATAGACCCAAGGGAGCCCTACAAACTGACATCAGGAACCTGGACTGCTGAGTTTTCTTTCCCAGGGAAAATGGCCAAAGGATGTGCCCAGGGGCCCCTGGCCCTGGGCTACGGCATCACTGCAAAAAATCCTTATATCGAAGGATGGAGCCCACACCGAATTTGTCCCCACCTCAAACTTGTGCTGCCCTGATAGACCCAAGGGAGCCCTACAATCTGACATCAGGAACCTGGACTGCTGAGTTTTCTTTCCCAGGGAAAATGGAAAAAGGATGTGCCCAGGGGCCCCTGGCCCTGACTGCAAAAAATCCTTATATCGAAGGATGGACCCCACATCGAAGTTGTCCCAACCTCAAACTTGTGCTGCCCTGATAGACCCAAGGGAGCCCTACAAACTGACACCAGGAACCTGGACTGCTGAGTTTTCTTTCCCAGGGAAAATGGAAAAAGGATGTGCCCAGGGGCCCCTGCTCCTGGGCAGGGGACTCACTGCAAAAAATCCTTATATCGAAGGATGGACCCCACACCGAAGTTGTCCCCACCTCAAACTTGTGCTGCCCTGATAGACCCAAGGGAGCCCTACAAACTGACATCAGGAACCTGGACTGCTGAGTTTTCTTTCCCAGGGAAAATGGAAAAAGGATGTGCCCGGGGACCCCTGGCCCTGACTGCAAAAAATCCTTATATCGAAGGATGGACCCCACACCGAAGTTGTCCCCACCTCAAACTTGTGCTGCCCTGATACACCCAAGGGAGCCCTACAAACTGACATCAGGAACCTGGACTGCTGAGTTTTCTTTCCCAGGGAAAATGGAAAAAGGATGTGCCCAGGAGCCCCTGGCCCTGGGTCCCTGGCCCTGACTGCAAAAAATCCTTATATCGAAGGATGGAACCCACACCGAAATTGTCCCCACCTCAAACTTGTGCTGCCCTGATAGACCCAAGGGAGCCCTACAAACTGACACCAGGAACCTGGACTGCTGAGTTTTCTTTCCCAGGGAAAATGGAAAAAGGATGTGCCCAGGGGCCCCTGGCCGTGGGCTGGGGCCTAACTGCAAAATATCCTTATTTCGAAGGATGGACCCCACACCGAAGTTGTCGCCACCTCAAACTTGTGCTGCCCTGATAGACCCAAGGGAGCCCTACAAACTGACATCAGGAACCTGGACTGCTGAGTTTTCTTTCCCAGGGAAAATGGAAAAAGGATGTGCCCAGGGGCCCCTGGCCCTGACTGCAAAAAATCTATATATCGAAGGATGCACCCCACACCGAAGTTGTCCCCACGTCAAACTTGTGCTGCCCTGATAGACCCAAGGGAGCTCTACAAACTGACATCAGGAACCTGGACTGCTGAGTTTTCTTTCCCAGGGAAAATGGAAAAAGGATGTGCCCAGGGGCCCCTGGCCGTGGGCTGGGGCCTAACTGCAAAATATCCTTATTTCGAAGGATGGACCCCACACCGAAGTTGTCCCCACCTCAAACTTGTGCTGCCCTGATAGACCCAAGGGAGCCCTACAAACTGACATCAGGAACCTGGACTGCTGAGTTTTCTTTCCCAGGGAAAATGGAAAAAGGATGTGCCCAGGGGCCCCTGGCCCTGACTGAAAAAAATCCTTATATCGAAGGATGGACCCCACACCGAAGTTGTCCCCACCTCAAACTTGTGCTGCCTTGATAGACCCATGGGAGCCCTACAAATTGACATCAGGAACCTGGACTGCTGAGTTTTCTTTCCCAGGGAAAATGGAAAAAGGATGTGCACAGGGGCCCCTGGCCCTGACTGCAAAGAATCCTTATATCGAAGGATGGACCCCACACCGAAGTTGTCCCCACCTCAAACTTGTGCTGCCCTGATAGACCCAAGGGAGCCCTACAAACTGACATCAGGAACCTGGACTGCTGAGTTTTCTTTCCCAGGGAAAATGGAAAAAGGATGTGCCCGGGGACCCCTGGCCCTGACTGCAAAAAATCTTTATATCGAAGGATGGACCCCACACCGAAGTTGTCCCCACCTCAAACTTGTGCTGCCCTGATACACCCAAGGGAGCCCTACAAACTGACATCAGGAACCTGGACTGCTGAGTTTTCTTTCCCAGGGAAAATGGAAAAAGGATGTGCCCACGGGCCCGTTGCCCTGGGTCCCTGGCCCTGACTGCAAAAAATCCTTATATCGAAGGATGGAACCCACACCGAAGTTGTCCCCACCTCAAACTTGTGCTGCCCTGATAGACCCAAGGGAGCCCTACAAACTGACATCAGGAACCTGGACTGCTGAGTTTTCTTTCCCAGGGAAAATGGAAAAAGGATGTGCCCAGGGGCCCCTGGCCCTGACTGCAAAAAATCTATATATCGAAGGATGCACCCCACACCGAAGTTGTCCCCACCTCAAACTTGTGCTGCCCTGATAGACCCAAGGGAGCTCTACAAACTGACATCAGGAACCTGGACTGCTGAGTTTTCTTTCCCAGGGAAAATGGAAAAAGGATGTGCCCAGGGGCCCCTGGCCCTGGGCTGGGGCCTCACTGCAAAGAATCCTTATATCGAAGGATGGACCCCACATCGAAGTTGTCCCCACCTCAAAATTGTGCTGCCCTGATAGACCCAAGGGAGCCCTACAAACTGACATCAGGAACCTGGACTGCTGAGTTTTCTTTCCCAGGGAAAATGGCCAAAGGATGTGCCCAGGGGCCCCTGGCCCTGACTGCAAAAAATCCTTATATCGAAGGATGGACCCCACACCGAAGTTGTCCCCACCTCAAACTTGTGCTGCCCTGATAGACCCAAGGGAGCCCTACAAACTGACATCAGGAACCTGGACTGCTGAGTTTTCTTTCCCAGGGAAAATGGAAAAAGGGTGTGCCCAGGGGCCCCTGGCCCTGACTGCAAAAAATCCTTATATCGAAGGATGGACCCCACACCAAAGTTGTCCCCACCTCAAACTTGTGCTGCCCTGATACACCCAAGGGAGCCCTACAAACTGACATCAGGAACCTGGACTGCTGAGTTTTCTTTCCCAGGGAAAATGGAAAAAGGATGTGCCCAGGGGCCCCTGGCCCTGACTGCAAAAAATCCTTATATCGAAGGATGGACCCCACACCGAAGTTGTCCCCACCTCAAACTTGTGCTGCCTTGATATACCCAAGGGAGCCCTACAAATTGACATCAGGAACCTGGACTGCTGAGTTTTCTTTCCCAGGGAAAATGGAAAAAGGATGTGCACAGGGGCCCCTGGCCCTGACTGCAAAGAATCCTTATATCGAAGGATGGACCCCACACCGAAGTTGTCCCCACCTCAAACTTGTGCTGCCCTGATAGACCCAAGGGAGCCCTACAAACTGACATCAGGAACCTGGACTGCTGAGTTTTCTTTCCCAGGGAAAATGGAAAAAGGATGTGCCCAGGGGCCTCTGGCCCTGACTGCAAAACATCCTTATATCGAAGGATGGACCCCACACCGAAGTTGTCCCCACCTCAAACTTGCGCTGCCCTGATAGACCCAAGGGAGCCCTACAAACTGACATCAGGAACCTGGACTGCTGAGTTTTCTTTCCCAGGGAAAATGGAAAAAGGATGTGCCCAGGGGCCCCTGGCCCTGACTGCAAAAAATCCTTATATCGAAGGATGGACCCCACACCGAAGTTGTCCCCACCTCAAACTTGTGCTGCCCTGATAGACCCAAGGGAGCCCTACAAACTGACATCAGGAACCTGGACTGCTGAGTTTTCTTTCCCAGGGAAAATGGAAAAAGGATGTGCCCAGGGGCCCCTGGCCCTGACTGCAAAAAATCCTTATATCGAAGGATGGACCCCACACCGAAGTTGTCCCCACGTCAAACTTCTGCTGCCCTGATAGACCCAAGGGAGCCCTACAAACTGACATCAGGAACCTGGACTGCTGAGTTTTCTTTCCCAGGGAAAATGGAAAAAGGATGTGCCCAGGGGCTCCTGGCCCTGACTGCAAAGAATCCTTATAACGAAGGATGGACCCCACACCGAAGTTGTCCCCACCTCAAACTTGTGCTGCCCTGATAGACCCAAGGGAGCCCTACAAACTGACATCAGGAACCTGGACTGCTGAGTTTTCTTTCCCAGGGAAAATGGAAAAAGGATGTGCCCAGGGGCCCCTGGCCCTGACTGCAAAAAATCCTTATATCGAAGGATGGACCCCACACCGAAGTTGTCCCCACCTCAAACTTGTGCTGCCCTGATAGACCCAAGGGAGCTCTACAAACTGACATCAGGAACCTGGACTGCTGAGTTTTCTTTCCCAGGGAAAATGGAAAAAGGATGTGCCAGTGGCCCCTGGACCTGAGCTGGGGCCTGACTGCAAAGAATCCTTATATCGAAGGATGGACCCTACACCGAAGTTGTCCCCACCTCAAACTTGTGCTGCCCTGATAGACCCAAGGGAGCCCTACAAGCTGACATCAGGAACCTGGACTGCTGAGTTTTCTTTCCCAGGGAAAATGGAAAAAGGATGTGCCCAGGGGCCCCTAGCCCTGACTGCAAAAAATCCTTATATCGAAGGATGGACCCCACAACGAAGTTGTCCCCACCTCAAACTTGTGCTGCCCTGATAGACCCAAGGGAGCCCTACAAACTGACATCAGGAACCTGGACTGCTGAGTTTTCTTTCCCAGGGACAATAGAAAAAGGATGTGCCCAGGGTTCCCTGGCCGTGGGCTGAGCCATCACTACAAAAAAACCTTATATCAAACGATGACCCCACACCGAAGTTGTCCCCACCTCAAACTTGTGCTGCCCTGATAGACCCAAGGGAGCCCTACAAACTGACATCAGGAACCTGGACTGCTGAGTTTTCTTTCCCAGGGAAAATGGAAAAAGGATGTGCCCAGGGGCCCCTGGCCCTGACTGCAAAAAATCCTTATATCGAAGGATGGACCCCACACAGAAGTTGTCCCCACCTCAAAATTGTGCGGCCCTGATACACCCAAAGGAGCCCTACAAACTGACATCAGCAACCTGGACTGCGGAGTTTTCTTTCCCAGGGAAAATTGCCAAAGGATGTTCCTGGGGGCCCCTGGCCCTGAGTGCACAAAATCAATATATCGAATGATGGAGCCCACACCAAAGTTGTCCCCACCTCAAACTTGTGCTGCCCTGATAGACCCAAGGGAGCCCTACAAACTGACATCAGGAACCTGGACTGCTGAGTTTTCTTTCCCAGGCAAAATGGAAAAAGGATGTGCCCAGGGTCCCCTGGCCCTGACTGCAAAAAATCCTTATATCGAAGTATGGACCCCACACCGAATTTGTCCCCACCTCAAACCTGTGCTGCCCTGATAGACCCAAGGGAGCCCTACAAACTGACATCAGGAACCTGGACTGCTGAGTTTTCTTTCCCAGGGAAAATGGAAAAAGGATGTGCAAGTGGCCCCTGGACCTGGGCTGGGGCCTCACTGCAAAGAATCCTTATATCGAAGGATGGACCCTACACCGAAGTTGTCCCCACCTCAAACTTGTGCTGCCCTGATAGACCCAAGAGAGCCCTACAAACTGACATCAGGAACCTGGACTGCTGAGTTTTCTTTCCCAGGGAAAATGGAAAAAGGATGTGCCCAGGGGCCCCTGGCCCTGGGTTGGGGCCTCACTACAAAAATCCTTATATTGAAGGATGGACCCCACACCGAAGTTGTCCCCACCTCAAACTTGTGCTGCCCTGATAGACCCAAGGGAGCCCTACAAACTGACATCAGGAACCTGAACTGCTGAGTTTTCTTTCCCAGGGAAAATGGAAAAAGGATGTGCCCAGGGGCCCCTGGCCCTGACTGCAAAAAATCCTTATATCGAAGGATGTAGCCCACACCGAATTTGTCCCCACCTCAAAGCTGTGCTGCCCTGATAGACCCAAGGGAGCCCTACAAACTGACATCAGGAACCTGGACTGCTGAGTTTTCTTTCCCAGGGAAAATGGAAAAAGGATGTGCCCAGGGGCCCCTGGTCCTGGGCAGGGGCCTCACTGCAAAAAATCCTTATATCGAAGGATGGACCCCACACCGAAGTTGTCCCCACCTCAAACTTGTGCTGCCCTGATAGACCCAAGGGAGCCCTACAAACTGACATCAGGAACCTGGACTGCTGAGTTTTCTTTCCCAGGGAAAATGGAAAAAGGATGTGCCCAGGGGCCCCTGGCCCTGACTGCAAAAAATCCTTATATCGAAGGATGCACCCCACACCGAAGTTGTCCCCACCTCAAACTTGTGCTGCCCTGATAGACCCAAGGGAGCCCTACAAACTGACATCAGGAACCTGGACTGCTGAGTTTTCTTTCCCAGGGAAAATGGCCAAAGGATGTGCCCAGGGGCCCCTAGCCCTGACTGCAAAAAATCCTTATATCGAAGGATGGACCCCACACCGAAGTTGTCCCCACCTCAAACTTGTGCTGCCCTGATAGACCCAAGGGAGCCCTACAAACTGACATCAGGAACCTGGACTGCTGAGTTTTCTTTCCCAGGGAAAATGGCCAAAGGATGTGCCCAGGGGCCCCTAGCCCTGACTGCAAAAAATCCTTATATCGAAGGATGGACCCCACACCGAAGTTGTCCCCAACTCAAACTTGTGCTGCCCTGATAGACCCAAGGGAGCCCTACAAACTGACATCAGGAACCTGGACTGCTGAGTTTACTTTCCCAGGGAAAATGGAAAAAGGATGTGCCCAGGGGCCCCTGGCCCTGACTGCAAAAAATCCTTATATCGAAGGATGTAGCCCACACCGAATTTGTCCCAACCTCAAAGCTGTGCTGCCCTGATACACCCAAGGGAGCCCTACAAACTGACATCAGGAACCTGGACTGCTGAGTTTTCTTTCCCAGGGAAAATGGAAAAAGGATGTGCCCAGGGGCCCCTGGTCCTGGGCAGGGGCCTCACTGCAAAAAATCCTTATATCGAAGGATGGACCCCACACCGAAGTTGTCCCCACCTCAAACTTGTGCTGCCCTGATAGACCCAAGGGAGCCCTACAAACTGACATCAGGAACCTGGACTGCTAAGTTTTCTTTCCCAGGGAAAATGGAAAAAGGATGTGCCCAGGGGCCCCTGGCCCTGACTGCAAAAAATCCTTATATCGAAGGATGGACCCCACACCGAAGTTGTCCCCACCTCAAACTTGTGCTGCCCTGATAGACCCAAGGGAGCCCTACAAACTGACATCAGGAACCTGGACTGCTGAGTTTTCTTTCCCAGGGAAAATGGAAAAAGGATGTGCCCAGGGGCCCCTGGCCCTGGACAGGGCCCTCACTACAAAAAATCCTTATATCGAAGGATGGAGCCCACACCGAATTTGTCCCCACCTCAAACTTGTGCTGCCCTGATAGACCCAAGGGAGCCCTACAAACTGACATCAGGAACCTGGACTGCTGAGTTTTCTTTCCCAGGGAAAATGGAAAAAGGATGTGCCCAGGGGCCCCTGGCCGTGGGCCCCTGGCCCTGACTGCAAAAAATCCTTATATCGAAGGATGGACCCCACACCGAAGTTGTCCCCACCTCAAACTTGTGCTGCCCTGATAGACCCAAGGGAGCCCTACAAACTGACATCAGGAACCTGGACTGCTGAGTTTTCTTTCCCAGGGAAAATGGAAAAAGGATGTGCCCAGGGGCCCCTGGCCCTGGGTTGGGGCCTCACTACAAAAATCCTTATATTGAAGGATGGACCCCACACCGAAGTTGTCCCCACCTCAAACTTGTGCTGCCCTGATAGACCCAAGGGAGCCCTACAAACTGACATCAGGAACCTGGACTGCTGAGTTTTCTTTCCCAGGGAAAATGGAAAAAGGATGTGCCCAGGGGCCCCTGGCCCTGACTGCAAAAAATCCTTATATTGAAGGATGGAGCCCACACCGAAGTTGTCCCCACCTCAAACTTGTGCCGCCCTGATAGACCCAAGGGAGCCCTACAAACTGACATCAGGAACCTGGACTGCTGAGTTTTCTTTCCCAGGGAAAATGGAAAAAGGATGTGCCCAGGGGCCCCTGGCCCTGGGCAGGGGCCTCACTGCAAAAAATCCTTATATCGAAGGATGGACCCCACACCGAAGTTGTCCCCACCTCAAACTTGTGCGGCCCTGATAGACCCAAGGGAGCCCTACAAACTGACATCAGGAACCTGGACTGCTGAGTTTTCTTTCCCAGGGAAAATGGAAAAAGGATGTGCCCAGGGGCCCCTGGGCTGGGCCCCTGGCCCTGACTTCAAAAAATCCTTATATCGAAGGATGGACCCCACACCGAAGTTGTCCCCACCTCAAACTTGTGCTGCCCTGATAGACCCAAGGGAGCCCTACAAACTGACATCAGGAACCTGGACTGCTGAGTTTTCTTTCCCAGGGAAAATGGAAAAAGGATGTGCCCAGGGGCCCCTGGCCCTGGGCAGGGGCCTCACTGCAAAAAATCCTTATATCGAAGGATGGACCCCACACCGAAGTTGTCACCACCTCAAACTTGTGCGGCCCTGATAGACCCAAGGGAGCCCTACAAACTGACATCAGGAACCTGGACTGCTGAGTTTTCTTTCCCAGGGAAAATGGAAAAAGGATGTGCCCAGGGGCCCCTGGCCCTGACTGAAAAAAATCCATATATCGAAGGATGGACCCCACACCGAATTTGTCCCCACCTCAAACTTGTGCTGCCCTGATAGACCCAAGGGAGCCCTACAAACTGACATCAGGAACCTGGACTGCTGAGTTTTCTTTCCCAGGGAAAATGGAAAAAGGATGTGCCCAGGGGCCCCTGGCCCTGGGCAGGGGCCTCACTGCAAAAAATCCTTATATCGAAGGATGGACCCCACACCGAAGTTGTCCCCACCTCAAACTTGTGCTGCCCTGATAGACCCAAGGGAGCCCTACAAACTGACATCAGGAACCTGGACTGCTGAGTTTTCTTTCCCAGGGAAAATGGCCAAAGGATGTGCCCAGGGGCCCCTGGCCCTGGGCTACGGCATCACTGCAAAAAATCTTTATATCGAAGGATGGAGCCCACACCGAATTTGTCCCCACCTCAAACTTGTGCTGCCCTGATAGACCCAAGGGAGCCCTACAATCTGACATCAGGAACCTGGACTGCTGAGTTTTCTTTCCCAGGGAAAATGGAAAAAGGATGTGCCCAGGGGCCCCTGGCCCTGACTGCAAAAAATCCTTATATCGAAGGATGGACCCCACATCGAAGTTGTCCCAACCTCAAACTTGTGCTGCCCTGATAGACCCAAGGGAGCCCTACAAACTGACATCAGGAACCTGGACTGCTGAGTTTTCTTTCCCAGGGAAAATGGAAAAAGGATGTGCCCAGGGGCCCGTGGCCCTGGGCAGGGGCCTCACTGCAAAAAATCCTTATATCGAAGGATGGACCCCACACCGAAGTTGTCCCCACCTCAAACTTGTGCGGCCCTGATAGACCCAAGGGAGCCCTACAAACTGACATCAGGAACCTGGACTGCTGAGTTTTCTTTCCCAGGGAAAATGGCCAAAGGGTGTGCCCAGGGGCCCCTGGCCCTGACTGTAAAAAATCCTTATATCCAAGGATGGAGCCCACACCGAATTTGTCCCCACCTCAAACTTGTGCTGCCCTGATAGACCCAAGGGAGCCCTACAAACTGACATCAGGAACCTGGACTGCTGAGTTTTCTTTCCCAGGGAAAATGGAAAAAGGATGTGCCCAGGGGCCCCTGGTCCTGACTGCAAAAAATCCTTATATCGAAGGATGGACCCCACATCGAAGTTGTCCCAACCTCAAACTTGTGCTGCCCTGATAGACCCAAGGGAGCCCTACAAACTGACATCAGGAACCTGGACTGCTGAGTTTTCTTTCCCAGGGAAAATGGAAAAAGGATGTGCCCATGGGCCCGTGGCCCTGGGCAGGGGCCTCACTGCAAAAAATCCTTATATCGAAGGATGGACCCCACACCGAAGTTGTCCCCACCTCAAACTTGTGCGGCCCTGATAGACCCAAGGGAGCCCTACAAACTGACATCAGGAACCTGGACTGCTGAGTTTTCTTTCCCAGGGAAAATGGCCAAAGGGTGTGCCCAGGGGCCCCTGGCCCTGACTGTAAAAAATCCTTATATCCAAGGATGGACCCCACACCGAAGTTGTCCCCACCTCAAACTTGTGCTGCCCTGATAGACCCAAGGGAGCCCTACAAACTGACATCAGGAACCTGGACTGCTGAGTTTTCTTTCCCAGGGAAAATGGAAAAAGGATGTGCCCAGGGGCCCCTGGCCCTGACTGCAAAAAATCCTTATATCGAAGGATGGACCCCACACCGAAGTTGTCCCCACCTCAAACTTGTGCTGCCCTGATAGACCCAAGGGAGCTCTACAAACTGACATCAGGAACCTGGACTGCTGAGTTTTCTTTCCCAGGGAAAATGGAAAAAGGATGTGCCAGTGGCCCCTGGACCTGAGCTGGGGCCTGACTGCAAAGAATCCTTATATCGAAGGATGGACCCTACACCGAAGTTGTCCCCACCTCAAACTTGTGCTGCCCTGATAGACCCAAGGGAGCCCTACAAGCTGACATCAGGAACCTGGACTGCTGAGTTTTCTTTCCCAGGGAAAATGGAAAAAGGATGTGCCCAGGGGCCCCTGGCCCTGACTGTAAAAAATCCTTATATCGAAGGATGGACCCCACAACGAAGTTGTCCCCACCTCAAACTTGTGCTGCCCTGATAGACCCAAGGGAGCCCTACAAACTGACATCAGGAACCTGGACTGCTGAGTTTTCTTTCCCAGGGACAATAGAAAAAGGATGTGCCCAGGGTTCCCTGGCCGTGGGCTGAGCCATCACTACAAAAAAACCTTATATCAAACGATGACCCCACACCGAAGTTGTCCCCACCTCAAACTTGTGCTGCCCTGATAGACCCAAGGGAGCCCTACAAACTGACATCAGGAACCTGGACTGCTGAGTTTTCTTTCCCAGGGAAAATGGAAAAAGGATGTGCCCAGGGGCCCCTGGCCCTGACTGCAAATAATCCTTATATCGAAGGATGGACCCCACACAGAAGTTGTCCCCACCTCAAAATTGTGCGGCCCTGATACACCCAAAGGAGCCCTACAAACTGACATCAGCAACCTGGACTGCGGAGTTTTCTTTCCCAGGGAAAATTGCCAAAGGATGTTCCTGGGGGCCCCTGGCCCTGAGTGCACAAAATCAATATATCGAATGATGGAGCCCACACCAAAGTTGTCCCCACCTCAAACTTGTGCTGCCCTGATAGACCCAAGGGAGCCCTACAAACTGACATCAGGAACCTGGACTGCTGAGTTTTCTTTCCCAGGCAAAATGGAAAAAGGATGTGCCCAGGGTCCCCTGGCCCTGACTGCAAAAAATCCTTATATCGAAGTATGGACCCCACACCGAATTTGTCCCCACCTCAAACCTGTGCTGCCCTGATAGACCCAAGGGAGCCCTACAAACTGACATCAGGAACCTGGACTGCTGAGTTTTCTTTCCCAGGGAAAATGGAAAAAGGATGTGCCCAGGGGCCCCTGGCCCTGGGTTGGGGCCTCACTACAAAAATCCTTATATTGAAGGATGGACCCCACACCGAAGTTGTCCCCACCTCAAACTTGTGCTGCCCTGATAGACCCAAGGGAGCCCTACAAACTGACATCAGGAACCTGAACTGCTGAGTTTTCTTTCCCAGGGAAAATGGAAAAAGGATGTGCCCAGGGGCCCCTGGCCCTGACTGCAAAAGTCCTTATATCGAAGGATGTAGCCCACACCGAATTTGTCCCCACCTCAAAGCTGTGCTGCCCTGATAGACCCAAGGGAGCCCTACAAACTGACATCAGGAACCTGGACTGCTGAGTTTTCTTTCCCAGGGAAAATGGAAAAAGGATGTGCCCAGGGGCCCCTGGTCCTGGGCAGGGGCCTCACTGCAAAAAATCCTTATATCGAAGGATGGACCCCACACCGAAGTTGTCCCCACCTCAAACTTGTGCTGCCCTGATAGACCCAAGGGAGCCCTACAAACTGACATCAGGAACCTGGACTGCTGAGTTTTCTTTCCCAGGGAAAATGGAAAAAGGATGTGCCCAGGGGCCCCTGGCCCTGACTGCAAAAAATCCTTATATCGAAGGATGCACCCCACACCGAAGTTGTCCCCACCTCAAACTTGTGCTGCCCTGATAGACCCAAGGGAGCCCTACAAACTGACATCAGGAACCTGGACTGCTGAGTTTTCTTTCCCAGGGAAAATGGCCAAAGGATGTGCCCAGGGGCCCCTAGCCCTGACTGCAAAAAATCCTTATATCGAAGGATGGACCCCACACCGAAGTTGTCCCCACCTCAAACTTGTGCTGCCCTGATAGACCCAAGGGAGCCCTACAAACTGACATCAGGAACCTGGACTGCTGAGTTTTCTTTCCCAGGGAAAATGGCCAAAGGATGTGCCCAGGGGCCCCTAGCCCTGACTGCAAAAAATCCTTATATCGAAGGATGGACCCCACACCGAAGTTGTCCCCAACTCAAACTTGTGCTGCCCTGATAGACCCAAGGGAGCCCTACAAACTGACATCAGGAACCTGGACTGCTGAGTTTACTTTCCCAGGGAAAATGGAAAAAGGATGTGCCCAGGGGCCCCTGGTCCTGGGCAGGGGCCTCACTGCAAAAAATCCTTATATCGAAGGATGGACCCCACACCGAAGTTGTCCCCACCTCAAACTTGTGCTGCCCTGATAGACCCAAGGGAGCCCTACAAACTGACATCAGGAACCTGGACTGCTAAGTTTTCTTTCCCAGGGAAAATGGAAAAAGGATGTGCCCAGGGGCCCCTGGCCCTGACTGCAAAAAATCCTTATATCGAAGGATGGACCCCACACCGAAGTTGTCCCCACCTCAAACTTGTGCTGCCCTGATAGACCCAAGGGAGCCCTACAAACTGACATCAGGAACCTGGACTGCTGAGTTTTCTTTCCCAGGGAAAATGGCCAAAGGATGTGCCCAGGGGCCCCTGGCCCTGACAGCAAAAAATCCTTATATCAAAGGATGGACCCCACACCGAAGTTGTCGCCACCTCAAACTTGTGCTGCCCTGGTAGACCCAAGGGAGCCCTACAAACTGACATCAGGAACCTGGACTGCTGAGTTTTCTTTCCCAGGGAAAATGGAAAAAGGATGTGCCCAGGGGCCCCTGGCCCTGGACAGGGCCCTCACTACAAAAAATCCTTATATCGAAGGATGGAGCCCACACCGAATTTGTCCCCACCTCAAACTTGTGCTGCCCTGATAGACCCAAGGGAGCCCTACAAACTGACATCAGGAACCTGGACTGCTGAGTTTTCTTTCCCAGGGAAAATGGAAAAAGGATGTGCCCAGGGGCCCCTGGCCGTGGGCCCCTGGCCCTGACTGCAAAAAATCCTTATATCGAAGGATGGACCCCACACCGAAGTTGTCCCCACCTCAAACTTGTGCTGCCCTGATAGACCCAAGGGAGCCCTACAAACTGACATCAGGAACCTGGACTGCTGAGTTTTCTTTCCCAGGGAAAATGGAAAAAGGATGTGCCCAGGGGCCCCTGGCCCTGGGTTGGGGCCTCACTACAAAAATCCTTATATTGAAGGATGGACCCCACACCGAAGTTGTCCCCACCTCAAACTTGTGCTGCCCTGATAGACCCAAGGGAGCCCTACAAACTGACATCAGGAACCTGTACTGCTGAGTTTTCTTTCCCAGGGAAAATGGAAAAAGGTTGTGCCCAGGGGCCCCTGGCCCTGACTGCAAAAAATCCTTATATTGAAGGATGGAGCCCACACCGAAGTTGTCCCCACCTCAAACTTGTGCCGCCCTGATAGACCCAAGGGAGCCCTACAAACTGACATCAGGAACCTGGACTGCTGAGTTTTCTTTCCCAGGGAAAATGGAAAAAGGATGTGCCCAGGGGCCCCTGGCCCTGGGCAGGGGCCTCACTGCAAAAAATCCTTATATCGAAGGATGGACCCCACACCGAAGTTGTCCCCACCTCAAACTTGTGCGGCCCTGATAGACCCAAGGGAGCCCTACAAACTGACATCAGGAACCTGGACTGCTGAGTTTTCTTTCCCAGGGAAAATGGAAAAAGGATGTGCCCATGGGCCCCTGGGCTGGGCCCCTGGCCCTGACTTCAAAAAATCCTTATATCGAAGGATGGACCCCACACCGAAGTTGTCCCCACCTCAAACTTGTGCTGCCCTGATACACCCAAGGGAGCCCTACAAACTGACATCAGGAACCTGGACTGCTGAGTTTTCTTTCCCAGGGAAAATGGAAAAAGGATGTGCCCAGGGGCCCCTAGCCCTGGGCAGGGGCCTCACTGCAAAAAATCCTTATATCGAAGGATGGACCCCACACCGAAGTTGTCACCACCTCAAACTTGTGCGGCCCTGATAGACCCAAGGGAGCCCTACAAACTGACATCAGGAACCTGGACTGCTGAGTTTTCTTTCCCAGGGAAAATGGAAAAAGGATGTGCCCAGGGGCCCCTGGCCCTGACTGAAAAAAATCCATATATCGAAGGATGGACCCCACACCGAATTTGTCCCCACCTCAAACTTGTGCTGCCCTGATAGACCCAAGGGAGCCCTACAAACTGACATCAGGAACCTGGACTGCTGAGTTTTCTTTCCCAGGGAAAATGGAAAAAGGATGTGCCCAGGGGCCCCTGGCCCTGGGCAGGGGCCTCACTGCAAAAAATCCTTATATCGAAGGATGGACCCCACACCGAAGTTGTCCCCACCTCAAACTTGTGCTGCCCTGATACACCCAAGGGAGCCCTACAAACTGACATCAGGAACCTGGACTGCTGAGTTTTCTTTCCCAGGGAAAATGGCCAAAGGATGTGCCCAGGGGCCCCTGGCCCTGGGCTACGGCATCACTGCAAAAAATCTTTATATCGAAGGATGGAGCCCACACCGAATTTGTCCCCACCTCAAACTTGTGCTGCCCTGATAGACCCAAGGGAGCCCTACAATCTGACATCAGGAACCTGGACTGCTGAGTTTTCTTTCCCAGGGAAAATGGAAAAAGGATGTGCCCAGGGGCCCCTGGCCCTGACTGCAAAAAATCCTTATATCGAAGGATGGACCCCACATCGAAGTTGTCCCAACCTCAAACTTGTGCTGCCCTGATAGACCCAAGGGAGCCCTACAAACTGACATCAGGAACCTGGACTGCTGAGTTTTCTTTCCCAGGGAAAATGGAAAAAGGATGTGCCCAGGGGCCCGTGGCCCTGGGCAGGGGCCTCACTGCAAAAAATCCTTATATCGAAGGATGTAGCCCACACCGAATTTGTCCCCACCTCAAAGCTGTGCTGCCCTGATACACCCAAGGGAGCCCTACAAACTGACATCAGGAACCTGGACTGCTGAGTTTTCTTTCCCAGGGAAAATGGAAAAAGGATGTGCCCAGGGGCCCCTGGTCCTGGGCAGGGGCCTCACTGCAAAAAATCCTTATATCGAAGGATGGACCCCACACCGAAGTTGTCCCCACCTCAAACTTGTGCTGCCCTGATAGACCCAAGGGAGCCCTACAAACTGACATCAGGAACCTGGACTGCTAAGTTTTCTTTCCCAGGGAAAATGGAAAAAGGATGTGCCCAGGGGCCCCTGGCCCTGACTGCAAAAAATCCTTATATCGAAGGATGGACCCCACACCGAAGTTGTCCCCACCTCAAACTTGTGCTGCCCTGATAGACCCAAGGGAGCCCTACAAACTGACATCAGGAACCTGGACTGCTGAGTTTTCTTTCCCAGGGAAAATGGCCAAAGGATGTGCCCAGGGGCCCCTGGCCCTGACTGCAAAAAATCCTTATATCAAAGGATGGACCCCACACCGAAGTTGTCGCCACCTCAAACTTGTGCTGCCCTGATAGACCCAAGGGAGCCCTACAAACTGACATCAGGAACCTGGACTGCTGAGTTTTCTTTCCCAGGGAAAATGGAAAAAGGATGTGCCCAGGGGCCCCTGGCCCTGGACAGGGCCCTCACTACAAAAAATCCTTATATCGAAGGATGGAGCCCACACCGAATTTGTCCCCACCTCAAACTTGTGCTGCCCTGATAGACCCAAGGGAGCCCTACAAACTGACATCAGGAACCTGGACTGCTGAGTTTTCTTTCCCAGGGAAAATGGAAAAAGGATGTGCCCAGGGGCCCCTGGCCGTGGGCCCCTGGCCCTGACTGCAAAAAATCCTTATATCGAAGGATGGACCCCACACCGAAGTTGTCCCCACCTCAAACTTGTGCTGCCCTGATAGACCCAAGGGAGCCCTACAAACTGACATCAGGAACCTGGACTGCTGAGTTTTCTTTCCCAGGGAAAATGGAAAAAGGATGTGCCCAGGGGCCCCTGGCCCTGGGTTGGGGCCTCACTACAAAAATCCTTATATTGAAGGATGGACCCCACACCGAAGTTGTCCCCACCTCAAACTTGTGCTGCCCTGATAGACCCAAGGGAGCCCTACAAACTGACATCAGGAACCTGTACTGCTGAGTTTTCTTTCCCAGGGAAAATGGAAAAAGGTTGTGCCCAGGGGCCCCTGGCCCTGACTGCAAAAAATCCTTATATTGAAGGATGGAGCCCACACCGAAGTTGTCCCCACCTCAAACTTGTGCCGCCCTGATAGACCCAAGGGAGCCCTACAAACTGACATCAGGAACCTGGACTGCTGAGTTTTCTTTCCCAGGGAAAATGGAAAAAGGATGTGCCCAGGGGCCCCTGGCCCTGGGCAGGGGCCTCACTGCAAAAAATCCTTATATCGAAGGATGGACCCCACACCGAAGTTGTCCCCACCTCAAACTTGTGCGGCCCTGATAGACCCAAGGGAGCCCTACAAACTGACATCAGGAACCTGGACTGCTGAGTTTTCTTTCCCAGGGAAAATGGAAAAAGGATGTGCCCAGGGGCCCCTGGGCTGGGCCCCTGGCCCTGACTTCAAAAAATCCTTATATCGAAGGATGGACCCCACACCGAAGTTGTCCCCACCTCAAACTTGTGCTGCCCTGATAGACCCAAGGGAGCCCTACAAACTGACATCAGGAACCTGGACTGCTGAGTTTTCTTTCCCAGGGAAAATGGAAAAAGGATGTGCCCAGGGGCCCCTGGCCCTGGGCAGGGGCCTCACTGCAAAAAATCCTTATATCGAAGGATGGACCCCACACCGAAGTTGTCACCACCTCAAACTTGTGCGGCCCTGATAGACCCAAGGGAGCCCTACAAACTGACATCAGGAACCTGGACTGCTGAGTTTTCTTTCCCAGGGAAAATGGAAAAAGGATGTGCCCAGGGGCCCCTGGCCCTGACTGAAAAAAATCCATATATCGAAGGATGGACCCCACACCGAATTTGTCCCCACCTCAAACTTGTGCTGCCCTGATAGACCCAAGGGAGCCCTACAAACTGACATCAGGAACCTGGACTGCTGAGTTTTCTTTCCCAGGGAAAATGGAAAAAGGATGTGCCCAGGGGCCCCTGGCCCTGGGCAGGGGCCTCACTGCAAAAAATCCTTATATCGAAGGATGGACCCCACACCGAAGTTGTCCCCACCTCAAACTTGTGCTGCCCTGATAGACCCAAGGGAGCCCTACAAACTGACATCAGGAACCTGGACTGCTGAGTTTTCTTTCCCAGGGAAAATGGCCAAAGGATGTGCCCAGGGGCCCCTGGCCCTGGGCTACGGCATCACTGCAAAAAATCTTTATATCGAAGGATGGACCCCACATCGAAGTTGTCCCAACCTCAAACTTGTGCTGCCCTGATAGACCCAAGGGAGCCCTACAAACTGACATCAGGAACCTGGACTGCTGAGTTTTCTTTCCCAGGGAAAATGGAAAAAGGATGTGCCCAGGGGCCCGTGGCCCTGGGCAGGGGCCTCACTGCAAAAAATCCTTATATCGAAGGATGGACCCCACACCGAAGTTGTCCCCACCTCAAACTTGTGCGGCCCTGATAGACCCAAGGGAGCCCTACAAACTGACATCAGGAACCTGGACTGCTGAGTTTTCTTTCCCAGGGAAAATGGCCAAAGGGTGTGCCCAGGGGCCCCTGGCCCTGACTGTAAAAAATCCTTATATCCAAGGATGGAGCCCACACCGAATTTGTCCCCACCTCAAACTTGTGCTGCCCTGATAGACCCAAGGGAGCCCTACAAACTGACATCAGGAACCTGGACTGCTGAGTTTTCTTTCCCAGGGAAAATGGAAAAAGGATGTGCCCAGGGTCCCCTGGCCCTGACTGCAAAAAATCCTTATATCAAGGATGGACCCCACATCGAAGTTGTCCCAACCTCAAACTTGTGCTGCCCTGATAGACCCAAGGGAGCCCTACAAACTGACATCAGGAACCTGGACTGCTGAGTTTTCTTTCCCAGGGAAAATGGAAAAAGGATGTGCCCAGGGGCCCGTGGCCCTGGGCAGGGGCCTCACTGCAAAAAATCCTTATATCGAAGGATGGACCCACACCGAAGTTGTCCCCACCTCAAACTTGTGCGGCCCTGATAGACCCAAGGGAGCCCTACAAACTGACATCAGGAACCTGGACTGCTGAGTTTTCTTTCCCAGGGAAAATGGCCAAAGGGTGTGCCCAGGGGCCCCTGGCCCTGACTGCAAAAAATCCTTATATCGAAGGATGGACCCCACACCGAAGTTGTCCCCACCTCAAACTTGTGCTGCCCTGATAGACCCAAGGGAGCCCTACAAACTGACATCAGGAACCTGGACTGCTGAGTTTTCTTTCCCAGGGAAAATGGAAAAAGGATGTGCCCAGGGGCCCCTGGCCCTGGGTTGGGGCCTCACTACAAAAATCCTTATATTGAAGGATGGACCCCACACCGAAGTTGTCCCCACCTCAAACTTGTGCTGCCCTGATACACCCAAGGGAGCCCTACAAACTGACATCAGGAACCTGTACTGCTGAGTTTTCTTTCCCAGGGAAAATGGAAAAAGGTTGTGCCCAGGGGCCCCTGGCCCTGACTGCAAAAAATCCTTATATTGAAGGATGGACCCCACACCGAAGTTGTCCCCACCTCAAACTTGTGCTGCCCTGATAGACCCAAGGGAGCCCTACAAACTGACATCAGGAACCTGGACTGCTGAGTTTTCTTTCCCAGGGAAAATGGAAAAAGGATGTGCCCAGGAGCCCCTGGCCCTGGGCCCCTGGCCCTGACTGCAAAAAATCCTTATATTGAAGGATGGAGCCCACACCGAAGTTGTCCCCACCTCAAACTTGTGCCGCCCTGATAGACCCAAGGGAGCCCTACAAACTGACATCAGGAACCTGGACTGCTGAGTTTTCTTTCCCAGGGAAAATGGAAAAAGGATGTGCCCAGGGGCCCCTGGCCCTGGGCAGGGGCCTCACTGCAAAAAATCCTTATATCGAAGGATGGACCCCACACCGAAGTTGTCCCCACCTCAAACTTGTGCGGCCCTGATAGACCCAAGGGAGCCCTACAAACTGACATCAGGAACCTGGACTGCTGAGTTTTCTTTCCCAGGGAAAATGGAAAAAGGATGTGCCCAGGGGCCCCTGCCCGTGGGCCCCTGGCCCTGACTGCAAAAAATCCTTATATCGAAGGATGGACCCCACACCGAAGTTGTCCCCACCTCAAACTTGTGCTGCCCTGATAGACCCAAGGGAGCCCTACAAACTGACATCAGGAACCTGGACTGCTGAGTTTTCTTTCCCAGGGAAAATGGAAAAAGGATGTGCCCAGGGGCCCCTGGCCCTGGGCAGGGGCCTCACTGCAAAAAATCCTTATATCGAAGGATGGACCCCACACCGAAGTTGTCACCACCTCAAACTTGTGCGGCCCTGATAGACCCAAGGGAGCCCTACAAACTGACATCAGGAACCTGGACTGCTGAGTTTTCTTTCCCAGGGAAAATGGAAAAAGGATGTGCCCAGGGGCCCCTGGCCCTGACTGCAAAAAATCCATATATCGAAGGATGGACCCCACACCGAATTTGTCCCCACCTCAAACTTGTGCTGCCCTGATAGACCCAAGGGAGCCCTACAAACTGACATCAGGAACCTGGACTGCTGAGTTTTCTTTCCCAGGGAAAATGGAAAAAGGATGTGCCCAGGGGCCCCTGGCCCTGGGCTGGGGCCACACTGCAAAAAATCCTTATATCGAAGGATGGACCCCACACCGAAGTTGTCCCCACCTCAAACTTGTGCTGCCCTGATAGACCCAAGGGAGCCCTACAGACTGACATCAGGAACCTGGACTGCTGAGTTTTCTTTCCCAGGGAAAATGGAAAAAGGATGTGCCCAGGGGCCCCTGGCCCTGACTGCAAAAAATCCTTATATCGAAGGATGGACCCCACACCGAAGTTGTCCCCACCACAAACTTGTGCTGCCCTGATAGACCCAAGGGAGCCCTACAAACTGACATCAGGAACCTGGACTGCTGAGTTTTCTTTCCCAGGGAAAATGGAAAAAGGATGTGCCCAGGGGCCCCTGGCCCTGGACAGGGCCCTCACTACAAAAAATCCTTATATCGAAGGATGGAGCCCACACCGAAGTTGTCCCCACCTCAAACTTGTGCTGCCCTGATAGACCCAAGGGAGCCCTACAAACTGACATCAGGAACCTGGACTGCTGAGTTTTCTTTCCCAGGAAAAATGGAAAAAGGATGTGCCCAGGGGTCCCTGGCCCTGACTGCAAAGAATCGTTATATCGAAGGATGGACCCCACACCGAAGTTGTCCCCTCCTCAAACTTGTGCTGCCCTGATAGACCCAAGGGAGCCCTACAAACTGACATCAGGAACCTGGACTGCTGAGTTTTCTTTCCCAGGGAAAATGGAAAAAGGATTTGCCCAGGGGCCCCTGGCCCTGGGCCCCTGGCCCTGACTGCAAAGAATCCTTATATCGAAGGATGGAGCCCACACTGAAGTTGTCCCCACCTCAAACTTCTGCTGCCCTGATACACTCAAGGGAGCCCTACATACTGACATCAGGAACCTGGACTGCGGAGTTTTCTTTCCCAGGGAAAATGGAAAAAGAATGTGCCCAGGGGCCCCTGGCCCTGGGCTGGGGCCTCACTACAACAAATCCTTATATCGAAGGATGGACCCCACACCGAAATTGTCCCCACCTCAAACTTGTGCTGCCCTGATAGACCCAAGGGAGCCCTACAAACTGACATCAGGAACCTGGACTGCTGAGTTTTCTTTCCCAGGGAAAATGGAAATAGGATGTGCCCAGGGGCCCCTGGCCCTGACTGCAAAAAATCCTTATATCGAAGGATGGAACCCACACCGAAGTTGTCCCCACCGCAAATTTGTGCCGCCCTGATAGACCCAAGGGAGCCCTACAAACTGACATCAGGAACCTGGACTGCTGAGTT
The DNA here is from genome assembly GCF_046129695.1 of Lonchura striata. Classification (NCBI taxonomy): domain Eukaryota; kingdom Metazoa; phylum Chordata; class Aves; order Passeriformes; family Estrildidae; genus Lonchura; species Lonchura striata. The sequence goes on along the minus strand of NC_134636.1, from coordinate 68,332 downwards.
TTCTTTCCCAGGGAAAATGGAAAAAGGATGTGCCCAGGGGCCCCTGGTCCTGGGCTGCGGCCTGACTGCAAAGAATCCTTATATCGAAGGATGGACCCCACACCGAAGTTGTCCCCACCTCAAACTTGTGCTGCCCTGATAGACCCAAGGGAGCCCTACAAACTGACATCAGGAACCTGGACTGCTGAGTTTTCTTTCCCAGGGAAAATGGAAAAAGGATGTGCCCAGGGGCCCCTGGCCCTGACTGCAAAAAATCCTTATATCGAAGGATGGAGCCCACATCGAAGTTGTCCCAACCTCAAACTTGTGCTGCCCTGATAGACCCAAGGGAGCCCTACAAACTGACATCAGGAACCTGGACTGCTGAGTTTTCTTTCCCAGGGAAAATGGAAAAAGGATGTGCCCAGGGGCCCCTGGCCCTGACTGCAAAAACTCCTTATATCGAAGGATGGCGCCCACACCGAAGTTGTCCCCACCTCAAACTTGTGCTGCCCTGATAGACCCAAGGGAGCCCTACAAACTGACATCAGGAACCTGGACTGCTGAGTTTTCTTTCCCAGGGAAAATGGAAAAAGGATGTGCCCAGGGGCCCCTGGCCCTGGGCAGGGGCCTCACTGCAAAAAATCCTTATATCGAAGGATGGACCCCACACCGAAGTTGTCACCACCTCAAACTTGTGCGGCCCTGATAGACCCAAGGGAGCCCTACAAACTGACATCAGGAACCTGGACTGCTGAGTTTTCTTTCCCAGGGAAAATGGAAAAAGGATGTGCCCAGGGGCCCCTGGCCCTGACTGCAAAAAATCCATATATCGAAGGATGGACCCCACACCGAATTTGTCCCCACCTCAAACTTGTGCTGCCCTGATAGACCCAAGGGAGCCCTACAAACTGACATCAGGAACCTGGACTGCTGAGTTTTCTTTCCCAGGGAAAATGGAAAAAGGATGTGCCCAGGGGCCCCTGGCCCTGGGCAGGGGCCTCACTGCAAAAAATCCTTATATCGAAGGATGGACCCCACACCGAAGTTGTCCCCACCTCAAACTTGTGCTGCCCTGATAGACCCAAGGGAGCCCTACAAACTGACATCAGGAACCTGGACTGCTGAGTTTTCTTTCCCAGGGAAAATGGCCAAAGGATGTGCCCAGGGGACCCTGGCCCTGACTGCAAAAAATCCATATATCGAAGGATGGACCCCACACCGAAATTGTCGCCACCTCAAACTTGTGCTGCCCTGATAGACCCAAGGGAGCCCTACAAACTGACATCAGGAACCTGGACTGCTGAGTTTTCTTTCCCAGGGAAAATGGAAAAAGGATGTGCCCAGGGGTCCCTGGCCCTGGACAGGGCCGTCACTACAAAAAATCCTTATATCGAAGGATGGAGCCCACACCGAATTTGTCCCCACCTCAAAGTTGTGCTGCCCTGATAGACCCAAGGGAGCCCTACAAACTGACATCAGGAACCTGGACTGCTGAGTTTTCTTTCCCAGGGAAAATGGAAAAAGGATGTGCCCAGGGGCCCCTGCCCGTGGGCCCCTGGCCCTGACTGCAAAAAATCCTTATATCGAAGGATGGACCCCACACCGAAGTTGTCCCCACCTCAAACTTGTGCTGCCCTGATAGACCCAAGGGAGCCCTACAAACTGACATCAGGAACCTGGACTGCTGGGTTTTCTTTCCCAGGGAAAATGGAAAAAGGATGTGCCTAGGGGCCCCTGGCCCTGGGTTGGGGCCTCACTACAAAAATCCTTATATTGAAGGATGGACCCCACACCGAAGTTGTCCCCACCTCAAACTTGTGCTGCCCTGATAGACCCAAGGGAGCCCTACAAACTGACATCAGGAACCTGGACTGCTGAGTTTTCTTTCCCAGGGAAAATGGAAAAAGGTTGTGCCCAGGGGCCCCTGGCCCTGACTGCAAAAAATCCTAATATCGAAGGATGGACCCCACACCGAAGTTGTCCCCACCTCAAACTTGTGCTGCCCTGATAGACCCAAGGGAGCCCTACAAACTGACATCAGGAACCTGGACTGCTGAGTTTTCTTTCCCAGGGAAAATGGAAAAAGGATGTGCCCAGGGGCCCCTGGCCCTGACTGCAAAAAATCCTTATATCGAAGGATGGACCCCCCACCGAAGTTGTCCCCACCTCAAACTTGTGCTGCCCTGATAGACCCAAGGGAGCCCTACAAACTGACATCAGGAACCTGGACTGCTGAGTTTTCTTTCCCAGGGAAAATGGAAAAAGGATGTGCCCAGGGGCCCCTGGCCCTGACTGCAAAAAATCCTTATATCGAAGGATGGAGCCCACACTGAAGTTGTCGCCACCTCAAACTTGTGCTGCCCTGATACACCCAAGGGAGCCCTACAAACTGACATCAGGAACCTGGACTGCTGAGTTTTCTTTCCCAGGGAAAATGGAAAAAGGATGTGCCCAGGAGCCCCTGGCCCTGGGCCTCTGGCCCTGACTGCAAAAAATCCTTATATTGAAGGATGGACCCCACACCGAAGTTGTCCCCACCTCAAACTTGTGCTGCCCTGATAGACCCAAGGGAGCCCTACAAACTGACATGAGGAACCTGGACTGCTGAGTTTTCTATCCCAGGGAAAATGGAAAAAGAATGTGCCCAGGGTTCCCTGGCCGTGGGCTGAGCCATCACTACAAAAAAACCTTATATCAAACGATGACCCCACACCGAAGTTGTCCCCACCTCAAACTTCTGCTGCCCTGATAGACCCAAGGGAGCCCTACAAACTGACATCAGGAACCTGGACTGCTGAGTTTTCTTTCCCAGGGAAAATGGCCAAAGGATGTTCCTGGGGGCCCCTGGCCCTGAGTGCACAAAATCAATATATCGAATGATGGAGCCCACACCAAAGTTGTCCCCACCTCAAACTTGTGCTGCCCTGATAGACCCAAGGGAGCCCTACAAACTGACATCAGGAACCTGGACTGCTGAGTTTTCTTTCCCAGGAAAAATGGAAAAAGGATGTGCCCAGGGGTCCCTGGCCCTGACTGCAAAGAATCCTTATATCGAAGGATGGACCCCACACCGAAGTTGTCCCCTCCTCAAACTTGGCCTGCCCTGATAGACCCAAGGGAGCCCTACAAACTGACATCAGGAACCTGGACTGCTGAGTTTTCTTTCCCAGGGAAAATGGAAAAAGGATTTGCCCAGGGGCCCCTGGCCCTGGGCCCCTGGCCCTGACTGCAAAGAATCCTTATATCGAAGGATGGAGCCCACACCGAAGTTGTCCCCACCTCAAACTTCTGCTGCCCTGATACACCCAAGGGAGCCCTACAAACTGACATCAGGAACCTGGACTGCTGAGTTTTCTTTCCCAGGGAAAATGGAAAAAGGATGTGCCCAGGGGCCCCTGGCCCTGGGCAGGGGCCTCACTGCAAAAAATCCTTATATCGAAGGATGGACCCCACACCGAAGTTGTCACCACCTCAAACTTGTGCGGCCCTGATAGACCCAAGGGAGCCCTACAAACTGACATCAGGAACCTGGACTGCTGAGTTTTCTTTCCCAGGGAAAATGGAAAAAGGATGTGCCCAGGGGCCCCTGGCCCTGACTGAAAAAAATCCATATATCGAAGGATGGACCCCACACCGAATTTGTCCCCACCTCAAACTTGTGCTGCCCTGATAGACCCAAGGGAGCCCTACAAACTGACATCAGGAACCTGGACTGCTGAGTTTTCTTTCCCAGGGAAAATGGAAAAAGGATGTGCCCAGGGGCCCCTGGCCCTGGGCAGGGGCCTCACTGCAAAAAATCCTTATATCGAAGGATGGACCCCACACCGAAGTTGTCCCCACCTCAAACTTGTGCTGCCCTGATAGACCCAAGGGAGCCCTACAGACTGACATCAGGAACCTGGACTGCTGAGTTTTCTTTCCCAGGGAAAATGGAAAAAGGATGTGCCCAGGGGCCCCTGGCCCTGACTGCAAAAAATCCTTATATCGAAGGATGGACCCCACACCGAAGTTGTCCCCACCTCAAACTTGTGCTGCCCTGATAGACCCAAGGGAGCCCTACAAACTGACATCAGGAACCTGGACTGCTGAGTTTTCTTTCCCAGGGAAAATGGAAAAAGGATGTGCCCAGGGGCCCCTGGCCCTGGACAGGGCCCTCACTACAAAAAATCCTTATATCGAAGGATGGAGCCCACACCGAATTTGTCCCCACCTCAAACTTGTGCTGCCCTGATAGACCCAAGGGAGCCCTACAAACTGACATCAGGAACCTGGACTGCTGAGTTTTCTTTCCCAGGAAAAATGGAAAAAGGATGTGCCCAGGGGTCCCTGGCCCTGACTGCAAAGAATCCTTTTATCGAAGGATGGACCCCACACCGAAGTTGTCCCCTCCTCAAACTTGTGCTTCCCTGATAGACCCAAGGGAGCCCTACAAACTGACATCAGGAACCTGGACTGCTGAGTTTTCTTTCCCAGGGAAAATGGAAAAAGGATTTGCCCAGGGGCCCCTGGCCCTGGGCCCCTGGCCCTGACTGCAAAGAATCCTTATATCGAAGGATGGAGCCCACACTGAAGTTGTCCCAACCTCAAACTTCTGCTGCCCTGATACACTCAAGGGAGCCCTACATACTGACATCAGGAACCTGGACTGCGGAGTTTTCTTTCCCAGGGAAAATGGAAAAAGAATGTGCCCAGGGGCCCCTGGCCCTGGGCTGGGGCCTCACTACAACAAATCCTTATATCGAAGGATGGACCCCACACCGAAATTGTCCCCACCTCAAACTTGTGCTGCCCTGATAGACCCAAGGGAGCCCTACAAACTGACATCAGGAACCTGGACTGCTGAGTTTTCTTTCCCAGGGAAAATGGAAAAAGGATGTGCCCAGGGGCCCCTGGCCCTGACTGCAAAAAATCCTTATATCGAAGGATGGAACCCACACCGAAGTTGTCCCCACCGCAAATTTGTGCCGCCCTGATAGACCCAAGGGAGCCCTACAAACTGACATCAGGAACCTGGACTGCTGAGTTTTCTTTCCCAGGGAAAATGGAAAAAGGATGTGCCCAGGGGCCCCTGGCCCTGACTGAAAAAAATCCATATATCGAAGGATGGACCCCACACCGAATTTGTCCCCACCTCAAACTTGTGCTGCCCTGATAGACCCAAGGGAGCCCTACAAACTGACATCAGGAACCTGGACTGCTGAGTTTTCTTTCCCAGGGAAAATGGAAAAAGGATGTGCCCAGGGGCCCCTGGCCCTGGGCAGGGGCCTCACTGCAAAAAATCCTTATATCGAAGGATGGACCCCACACCGAAGTTGTCCCCACCTCAAACTTGTGCTGCCCTGATAGACCCAAGGGAGCCCTACAGACTGACATCAGGAACCTGGACTGCTGAGTTTTCTTTCCCAGGGAAAATGGAAAAAGGATGTGCCCAGGGGCCCCTGGCCCTGACTGCAAAAAATCCTTATATCGAAGGATGGACCCCACACCGAAGTTGTCCCCACCTCAAACTTGTGCTGCCCTGATAGACCCAAGGGAGCCCTACAAACTGACATCAGGAACCTGGACTGCTGAGTTTTCTTTCCCAGGGAAAATGGAAAAAGGATGTGCCCAGGGGCCCCTGGCCCTGGACAGGGCCCTCACTACAAAAAATCCTTATATCGAAGGATGGAGCCCACACCGAATTTGTCCCCACCTCAAACTTGTGCTGCCCTGATAGACCCAAGGGAGCCCTACAAACTGACATCAGGAACCTGGACTGCTGAGTTTTCTTTCCCAGGAAAAATGGAAAAAGGATGTGCCCAGGGGTCCCTGGCCCTGACTGCAAAGAATCCTTTTATCGAAGGATGGACCCCACACCGAAGTTGTCCCCTCCTCAAACTTGTGCTTCCCTGATAGACCCAAGGGAGCCCTACAAACTGACATCAGGAACCTGGACTGCTGAGTTTTCTTTCCCAGGGAAAATGGAAAAAGGATTTGCCCAGGGGCCCCTGGCCCTGGGCCCCTGGCCCTGACTGCAAAGAATCCTTATATCGAAGGATGGAGCCCACACTGAAGTTGTCCCAACCTCAAACTTCTGCTGCCCTGATACACTCAAGGGAGCCCTACATACTGACATCAGGAACCTGGACTGCGGAGTTTTCTTTCCCAGGGAAAATGGAAAAAGAATGTGCCCAGGGGCCCCTGGCCCTGGGCTGGGGCCTCACTACAACAAATCCTTATATCGAAGGATGGACCCCACACCGAAATTGTCCCCACCTCAAACTTGTGCTGCCCTGATAGACCCAAGGGAGCCCTACAAACTGACATCAGGAACCTGGACTGCTGAGTTTTCTTTCCCAGGGAAAATGGAAAAAGGATGTGCCCAGGGGCCCCTGGCCCTGACTGCAAAAAATCCTTATATCGAAGGATGGAACCCACACCGAAGTTGTCCCCACCGCAAATTTGTGCCGCCCTGATAGACCCAAGGGAGCCCTACAAACTGACATCAGGAACCTGGACTGCTGAGTCTTCTTTCCCAGGGAAAATGGAAAAAGGATGTGCCCAGGGGCCCCTGGTCCTGGGCTGCGGCCTGACTGCAAAGAATCCTTATATCGAAGGATGGACCCCACACCAAAGTTGTCCCCACCTCAAACTTGTGCTGCCCTGATAGACCCAAGGGAGCCCTACAAACTGACATCAGGAACCTGGACTGCTGAGTTTTCTTTCCCAGGGAAAATGGAAAAAGGATGTGCCCAGGGGCCCCTGGCCCTGACTGCAAAAAATCCTTATATCGAAGGATGGAGCCCACATCGAAGTTGTCCCAACCTCAAACTTGTGCTGCCCTGATAGACCCAAGGGAGCCCTACAAACTGACATCAGGAACCTGGACTGCTGAGTTTTCTTTCCCAGGGAAAATGGAAAAAGGATGTGCCCAGGGGCCCCTGGCCCTGACTGCAAAAACTCCTTATATCGAAGGATGGCGCCCACACCGAAGTTGTCCCCACCTCAAACTTGTGCTGCCCTGATAGACCCAAGGGAGCCCTACAAACTGACATCAGGAACCTGGACTGCTGAGTTTTCTTTCCCAGGGAAAATGGAAAAAGGATGTGCCCAGGGGCCCCTGGCCCTGGGCAGGGGCCTCACTGCAAAAAATCCTTATATCGAAGGATGGACCCCACACCGAAGTTGTCACCACCTCAAACTTGTGCGGCCCTGATAGACCCAAGGGAGCCCTACAAACTGACATCAGGAACCTGGACTGCTGAGTTTTCTTTCCCAGGGAAAATGGAAAAAGGATGTGCCCAGGGGCCCCTGGCCCTGACTGCAAAAAATCCATATATCGAAGGATGGACCCCACACCGAATTTGTCCCCACCTCAAACTTGTGCTGCCCTGATAGACCCAAGGGAGCCCTACAAACTGACATCAGGAACCTGGACTGCTGAGTTTTCTTTCCCAGGGAAAATGGAAAAAGGATGTGCCCAGGGGCCCCTGGCCCTGGGCAGGGGCCTCACTGCAAAAAATCCTTATATCGAAGGATGGACCCCACACCGAAGTTGTCCCCACCTCAAACTTGTGCTGCCCTGATAGACCCAAGGGAGCCCTACAAACTGACATCAGGAACCTGGACTGCTGAGTTTTCTTTCCCAGGGAAAATGGAAAAAGGATGTGCCCAGGGGTCCCTGGCCCTGGACAGGGCCGTCACTACAAAAAATCCTTATATCGAAGGATGGAGCCCACACCGAATTTGTCCCCACCTCAAACTTGTGCTGCCCTGATAGACCCAAGGGAGCCCTACAAACTGACATCAGGAACCTGGACTGCTGAGTTTTCTTTCCCAGGGAAAATGGAAAAAGGATGTGCCCAGGGGCCCCTGCCCGTGGGCCCCTGGCCCTGACTGCAAAAAATCCTTATATCGAAGGATGGACCCCACACCGAAGTTGTCCCCACCTCAAACTTGTGCTGCCCTGATAGACCCAAGGGAGCCCTACAAACTGACATCAGGAACCTGGACTGCTGGGTTTTCTTTCCCAGGGAAAATGGAAAAAGGATGTGCCTAGGGGCCCCTGGCCCTGGGTTGGGGCCTCACTACAAAAATCCTTATATTGAAGGATGGACCCCACACCGAAGTTGTCCCCACCTCAAACTTGTGCTGCCCTGATAGACCCAAGGGAGCCCTACAAACTGACATCAGCAACCTGGACTGCTGAGTTTTCTTTCCCAGGGAAAATGGAAAAAGGTTGTGCCCAGGGGCCCCTGGCCCTGACTGCAAAAAATCCTAATATCGAAGGATGGACCCCACACCGAAGTTGTCCCCACCTCAAACTTGTGCTGCCCTGATAGACCCAAGGGAGCCCTACAAACTGACATCAGGAACCTGGACTGCTGAGTTTTCTTTCCCAGGGAAAATGGAAAAAGGATGTGCCCAGGAGCCCCTGGCCCTGGGCCCCTGGCCCTGACTGCAAAAAATCCTTATATTGAAGGATGGACCCCACACCGAAGTTGTCCCCACCTCAAACTTGTGCTGCCCTGATAGACCCAAGGGAGCCCTACAAACTGACATCAGGAACCTGGACTGCTGAGTTTTCTTTCCCAGGGAAAATGGAAAAAGGATGTGCCCAGGGGCCCCTGGCCCTGACTGCAAAAAATCCTTATATCGAAGGATGGACCCCCCACCGAAGTTGTCCCCACCTCATACTTGTGCTTCCCTGATAGACCCAAGGGAGCCCTACAAACTGACATCAGGAACCTGGACTGCTGAGTTTTCTTTCCCAGGGAAAATGGAAAAAGGATGTGCCCAGGGGCCCCTGGCCCTGGGCTGAGCCATCACTACAAAAAATCCTTATATCGAAGGATGGACCCCACACCAAAATTGTCCCCACCTCAAACTTGTGCTGCCCTGATAGACCCAAGGGAGCCCTACAAACTGACATCAGGAACCTGGACTGCTGAGTTTTCTTTCCCAGGGAAAATGGAAAAAGGATGTGCCCAGGGGTCCCTGGCCCTGACTGCAAAGAATCCTTATATCGAAGAATGGACCCCACACCGAAGTTGTCCCCTCCTCAAACTTGTGCTGCCCTGATAGACCCAATGGAGCCCTGCAAACTGACATCAGGAACCTGGACTGCTGAGTTTTCTTTCCCAGGGAAAATGGCCAAAGGATGTGCCCAGGGGCCCCTGGCCCTGGGCTACGGCATCACTGCAAAAACTCCTTATATCGAAGGATGGAGCCCACACCGAATTTGTCCCCACCTCAAACTTGTGCTGCCCTGATAGACCCAAGGGAGCCCTACAAACTGACATCAGGAACCTGGACTGCTGAGTTTTCTTTCCCAGGGAAAATGGAAAAAGGATGTGCCCAGGGGCCCCTGGCCCTGACTGCAAAAAATCCTTATATCGAAGGATGGACCCCACATCGATGTAGTCCCAACCTCAAACTTGTGCTGCCCTGATAGACCCAAGGGAGCCCTACAAACTGACATCAGGAACCTGGACTGCTGAGTCTTCTTTCCCAGGGAAAATGGAAAAAGGATGTGCCCAGGGGCCCCTGGCCCTGGGCAGGGGCCTTACTGCAAAAAATCCTTATATCGAAGGATGGACCCCACACCGAAGTTGTCCCCACCTCAAACTTGTGCTGCCCTGATAGACCCAAGGGAGCCCTACAAACTGACATCAGGAACCTGGACTGCTGAGTTTTCTTTCCCAGGGAAAATGGAAAAAGGATGTGCCCAGGGGACCCTGGCCCTGACTGCAAAATATCCTTATAACGAAGGATGGACCCCACACCGAAGTTGTCCCCACCTCAAACTTGTGCTGCCCTGATAGACCCAAGGGAGCCCTACAAACTGACATCAGGAACCTGGACTGCTGAGTTTTCTTTCCCAGGGAAAATGGAAAAAGGATGTGCCCAGGGTTCCCTGGCCGTGGGCTGAGCCATCACTACAAAAAAACCTTATATCAAACGATGACCCCACACCGAAGTTGTCCCCACCTCAAACTTGTGCTGCCCTTATAGACCCAAGGGAGCCCTACAAACTGACATCAGCAACCTGGACTGCGGAGTTTTCTTTCCCAGGGAAAATGGCCAAAGGATGTGCCCAGGGGCCCCTGGCCCTGAGTGCACAAAATCAATATATCGAATGATGGAGCCCACACCAAAGTTGTCCCCACCTCAAACTTGTGCTGCCCTGATAGACCCAAGGGAGCCCTACAAACTGACATCAGGAACCTGGACTGCTGAGTTTTCTTTCCCAGGGAAAATGGAAAAAGGTTGTGCCCAGGGGCCCCTGGCCCTGACTGCAAAAAATCCTAATATCGAAGGATGGACCCCACACCGAAGTTGTCCCCACCTCAAACTTGTGCTGCCCTGATAGACCCAAGGGAGCCCTACAAACTGACATCAGGAACCTGGACTGCTGAGTTTTCTTTCCCAGGGAAAATGGAAAAAGGATGTGCCCAGGAGCCCCTGGCCCTGGGCCCCTGGCCCTGACTGCAAAAAATCCTTATATTGAAGGATGGACCCCACACCGAAGTTGTCCCCACCTCAAACTTGTGCTGCCCTGATAGACCCAAGGGAGCCCTACAAACTGACATCAGGAACCTGGACTGCTGAGTTTTCTTTCCCAGGGAAAATGGAAAAAGGATGTGCCCAGGGGCCCCTGGCCCTGACTGCAAAAAATCCTTATATCGAAGGATGGACCCCCCACCGAAGTTGTCCCCACCTCATACTTGTGCTTCCCTGATAGACCCAAGGGAGCCCTACAAACTGACATCAGGAACCTGGACTGCTGAGTTTTCTTTCCCAGGGAAAATGGAAAAAGGATGTGCCCAGGGGCCCCTGGCCCTGGGCTGAGCCATCACTACAAAAAATCCTTATATCGAAGGATGGACCCCACACCAAAATTGTCCCCACCTCAAACTTGTGCTGCCCTGATAGACCCAAGGGAGCCCTACAAACTGACATCAGGAACCTGGACTGCTGAGTTTTCTTTCCCAGGGAAAATGGAAAAAGGATGTGCCCAGGGGTCCCTGGCCCTGACTGCAAAGAATCCTTATATCGAAGAATGGACCCCACACCGAAGTTGTCCCCTCCTCAAACTTGTGCTGCCCTGATAGACCCAAGGGAGCCCTGCAAACTGACATCAGGAACCTGGACTGCTGAGTTTTCTTTCCCAGGGAAAATGGCCAAAGGATGTGCCCAGGGGCCCCTGGCCCTGGGCTACGGCATCACTGCAAAAACTCCTTATATCGAAGGATGGACCCCACACCGAAGTTGTCCCCACCTCAAACTTGTGCTGCCCTGATAGACCCAAGGGAGCCCTACAAACTGACATCAGGAACCTGGACTGCTGAGTTTTCTTTCCCAGGGAAAATGGAAAAAGGATGTGCCCAGGGGCCCCTGGCCCTGACTGCAAAAAATCCTTATATCGAAGGATGGACCCCACATCGATGTAGTCCCAACCTCAAACTTGTGCTGCCCTGATAGACCCAAGGGAGCCCTACAAACTGACATCAGGAACCTGGACTGCTGAGTCTTCTTTCCCAGGGAAAATGGAAAAAGGATGTGCCCAGGGGCCCCTGGCCCTGGGCAGGGGCCTTACTGCAAAAAATCCATATATCGAAGGATGGACCCCACACCGAAGTTGTCCCCACCTCAAACTTGTGCTGCCCTGATAGACCCAAGGGAGCCCTACAAACTGACATCAGGAACCTGGACTGCTGAGTTTTCTTTCCCAGGGAAAATGGAAAAAGGATGTGCCCAGGGGACCCTGGCCCTGACTGCAAAATATCCTTATAACGAAGAATGGACCCCACACCGAAGTTGTCCCCACCTCAAACTTGTGCTGCCCTGATAGACCCAAGGGAGCCCTACAAACTGACATCAGGAACCTGGACTGCTGAGTTTTCTTTCCCAGGGAAAATGGAAAAAGGATGTGCCCAGGGTTCCCTGGCCGTGGGCTGAGCCATCACTACAAAAAAACATTATATCAAACGATGACCCCACACCGAAGTTGTCCCCACCTCAAACTTGTGCTGCCCTGATAGACCCAAGGGAGCCCTACAAACTGACATCAGCAACCTGGACTGCGGAGTTTTCTTTCCCAGGGAAAATGGCCAAAGGATGTGCCCAGGGGCCCCTGGCCCTGAGTGCACAAAATCAATATATCGAATGATGGAGCCCACACCAAAGTTGTCCCCACCTCAAACTTGTGCTGCCCTGATAGACCCAAGGGAGCCCTACAAACTGACATCAGGAACCTGGACTGCTGAGTTTTCTTTCCCAGGGAAAATGGAAAAAGGATGTGCCCAGGGGCCCCTGCTCCTGGTCAGGGGCCTCACTGCAAAAAATCCTTATATCGAAGGATGGACCCCACACCGAAGTTGTCCCCACCTCAAACTTGTGCTGCCCTGATAGACCCAAGGGAGCCCTACAAACTGACATCAGGAACCTGGACTGCTGAGTTTTCTTTCCCAGGGAAAATGGCCAAAGGATGTGCCCAGGGGCCCCTGGCCCTGACTGCAAAAAATCCTTATATCGAAGGATGGACCCCACACCGAAGTTGTCGCCACCTCAAACTTGTGCTGCCCTGATAGACCCAAGGGAGCCCGACAAACTGACATCAGGAACCTGGACTGCTGAGTTTTCTTTCCCAGGGAAAATGGAAAAAGGATGTGCCCAGGGGACCCTGGCCCTGACTGCAAAAAATCCTTATATCGAAGGATGGAGCCCACACCGAAGTTGTCCCCACCTCAAACTTGTGCTGCCCTGATACACCCAAGGGAGCCCTACAAACTGACATCAGGAACCTGGACTGCTGAGTTTTCTTTCCCAGGGAAAATGGAAAAAGGATGTGCCCAGGGGCCCCTGGCCCTGGACAGGGCCCTCACTACAAAAAATCCTTATATCGAAGGATGGAGCCCACACCGAATTTGTCCCCACCTCAAACTTGTGCTGCCCTGATAGACCCAAGGGAGCCCTACAAACTGACATCAGGAACCTGGACTGCTGAGTTTTCTTTCCCAGGGAAAATGGAAAAAGGATGTGCCCAGGGGCCCCTGGCCCTGACTGCAAAAAATCTTTATATCGAAGGATGGACCCCACAACGAAGTTGTCCCCACCTCAAACTTGTGCTGCCCTGATAGACCCAAGGGAGCCCTACAAACTGACATCAGGAACCTGGACTGCTGAGTTTTCTTTCCCAGGGAAAATGGAAAAAGGATGTGCCCAGGGGCCCCTGGCCCTGACTGCAAAAAATCCTTATATCGAAGGATGGAGCCCACACTGAAGTTGTCGCCACCTCAAACTTGTGCTGCCCTGATAGACCCAAGGGAGCCCTACAAACTGACATCAGCAACCTGGACTGCTGAGTTTTCTTTCCCAGGGAAAATGGAAAAAGGATGTGCCCAGGAGCCCCTGGCCCTGGGCCCCTGGCCCTGACTGCAAAAAATCCTTATATTGAAGGATGGACCCCACACCGAAGTTGTCCCCACCTCAAACTTGTGCTGCCCTGATAGACCCAAGGGAGCCCTACAAACTGACATGAGGAACCTGGACTGCTGAGTTTTCTATCCCAGGGAAAATGGAAAAAGGATGTGCCCAGGGTTCCCTGGCCGTGGGCTGAGCCATCACTACAAAAAAACCTTATATCAAACGATGACCCCACACCGAAGTTGTCCCCACCTCAAACTTCTGCTGCCCTGATAGACCCAAGGGAGCCCTACAAACTGACATCAGGAACCTGGACTGCTGAGTTTTCTTTCCCAGGGAAAATGGCCAAAGGATGTTCCTGGGGGCCCCTGGCCCTGAGTGCACAAAATCAATATATCGAATGATGGAGCCCACACCAAAGTTGTCCCCACCTCAAACTTGTGCTGCCCTGATAGACCCAAGGGAGCCCTACAAACTGACATCAGGAACCTGGACTGCTGAGTTTTCTTTCCCAGGAAAAATGGAAAAAGGATGTGCCCAGGGGTCCCTGGCCCTGACTGCAAAGAATCCTTATATCGAAGGATGGACCCCACACCGAAGTTGTCCCCTCCTCAAACTTGTGCTGCCCTGATAGACCCAAGGGAGCCCTACAAACTGACATCAGGAACCTGGACTGCTGAGTTTTCTTTCCCAGGGAAAATGGAAAAAGGATTTGCCCAGGGGCCCCTGGCCCTGGGCCCCTGGCCCTGACTGCAAAGAATCCTTATATCGAAGGATGGAGCCCACACTGAAGTTGTCCCCACCTCAAACTTCTGCTGCCCTGATACACCCAAGGGAGCCCTACAAACTGACATCAGGAACCTGGACTGCGGAGTTTTCTTTCCCAGGGAAAATGGAAAAAGGATGTGCCCAGGGGCCCCTGGCCCTGGGCTGGGGCCTCACTACAAAAAATCCTTATATCGAAGGATGGACCCCACACCGAAATTGTCCCCTCCTCAAACTTGTGCTGCCCTGATAGACCCAAGGGAGCCCTACAAACTGACATCAGGAACCTGGACTGCTGAGTTTTCTTTCCCAGGGAAAATGGAAATAGGATGTGCCCAGGGGCCCCTGGCCCTGACTGCAAAAAATCCTTATATCGAAGGATGGAACCCACACCGAAGTTGTCCCCACGGCAAATTTGTGCCGCCCTGATAGACCCAAGGGAGCCCTACAAACTGACATCAGGAACCTGGACTGCTGAGTTTTCTTTCCCAGGGAAAATGGAAATAGGATGTGCCCGGGGGCCCCTGGTCCTGGGCTGGGGCCTGACTGCAAAAATCCTTATATCGAAGGATGGACCCCAGACCGAAGTTGTCCCCACCTCAAACTTGTGCTGCCCTGATAGACCCAAGGGAGCCCTACAAACTGAAATCAGGAACCTGGACTGCTGAGTTTTCTTTCCCAGGGAAAATGGAAAAAGGATGTGCCCAGGGGCCCCTGGCCCTGACTGCAAAAACTCCTTATATCGAAGGATGGACCCCACACCGAATTTGTCCCCACCTCAAACTTGTGCTGCCCTGATAGACCCAAGGGAGCCCTACAAACTGACATCAGGAACCTGGACTGCTGAGTTTTCTTTCCCAGGGAAAATGGAAAAAGGATGTTCCTGGGGGCCCCTGGCCCTGGGCAGGGGCCTCACTGCAAAAAATCCTTATATCGAAGGATGGACCCCACACCGAAGTTGTCCCCACCTCAAACTTGTGCGGCCCTGATAGACCCAAGGGAGCCCTACAAACTGACATCAGGAACCTGGACTGCTGAGTTTTCTTTCCCAGGGAAAATGGAAAAAGGATGTGCCCAGGGGCCCCTGGCCCTGACTGCAAAAAATCCATATACCGAAGGATGGACCCCACACCGAATTTGTCCCCACCTCAAACTTGTGCTGCCCTGATAGACCCAAGGGAGCCCTACAAACTGACATCAGGAACCTGGACTGCTGAGTTTTCTTTCCCAGGGAAAATGGAAAAAGGATGTGCCCAGGGGCCCCTGGACCTTGGCAGGGGCCTCACTACAAAAAATCCATATATCGAAGGATGGACCCCACACCGAAGTTGTCGCCACCTCAAACTTGTGCGGCCCTGATAGACCCAAGGGAGCCCTACAAACTGACATCAGGAACCTGGACTGCTGAGTTTTCTTTCCCAGGGAAAATGGAAAAAGGAGGTGCCCAGGGGCCCCTGGCCCTGGACAGGGCCCTCACTACAAAAAATCCTTATATCGAAGGATGGACCCCACACCGAAGTTGTCCCCACCTCAAACTTCTGCTGCCCTGATAGACCCAAGGGAGCCCTACAAACTGACATCAGGAACCTGGACTGCTGAGTTTTCTTTCCCAGGGAAAATGGAAAAAGGATGTGCCCAGGGGCCCCTGGCCCTGACTGCAAAAAATCCTTATATCGAAGGATGGACCCCACACCGAAGTTGTCCCCACCTCAAACTTGTGCTGCCCTGATAGACCCAAGGGAGCCCTACAAACTGACATCAGGAACCTGGACTGCAGAGTTTTCTTTCCCAGGGAAAATGGAAAAAGGATGTGCCAGTGGCCCCTGGACCTGGGCTGGGGCCTCACTGCAAAGAATCCTTATATCGAAGGATGGACCCTACACCGAAGTTGTCCCCACCTCAAACTTGTGCTGCCCTGATAGACCCAAGGGAGCCCTACAAGCTGACATCAGGAACCTGGACTGCTGAGTTTTCTTTCCCAGGGAAAATGGCCAAAGGATGTGCCCAGGGGCCCCTGGCCCTGACTGCTAAAAATCCTTATATGGAAGGATGGAGCCCAGACCGAAGTTGTCCTCAACTCAAACTTGTGCTGCCCTGATAGACTGAAGGGAGGTCTACAAACTGACATCAGGAACCTGGACTGCTGAGTTTTCTTTCCCAGGGTAAATGGCCAAAGGATGTGCCCAGGTGATCCCCCAAACCATGTTCAATGTACTCACCGTCCTTCCATGAGACAGCCCTGGGAGGCCCCCATAAACTCCTCTTCTCCAGCAGCTCCATGCAAAAGCAGGATGAGGAAAAGCCTCGCCCTTAAATAACCTCCCCCCAGAGGGATCCGCCCCTCTTCCTCATCATCTTAACAGCTCACACCTGTGTCTGCTCTGAGCCCTCATCAAGTTAGCAGCTCACACCTGCCGCTGTTGCCACTCTCCAACAGCATCTCTTGGTCTCTCCCTCTCCAGCACACAGCCCACTTCTCACAGACACAGATCCAACAAAACTCTGCTACAGGTGTCGGCTTTTCTTAATTCACCTGGTTACAAGATTAAAACACATACATGCATTGATGGTCATTGAGAGAAAGCTTTTTCCTGGAGAAAACAATCCTTTTGCCGGCACACTTTGATACACCTTCGGAAAAAGCGGAATCTGCACCAACTCCTAAGACCCCAGCCGAGGAACCCAGCCCTGCCTGGGAAACCCAAAACAGCAGACATTGAAAAACGGGGGAAAAGTGAAGCTTGGAGTGGAAAAAGAGGATAGAACTACAGCAGGCTTTAAAAATGCCTGCACAGAGCAATAGTGGGAACCAGACACATTTATTCTTTCCTTGCTTTCTGCGATTACATAAATAGGAAGTAAGAACACGTTAAAAAAAAGGCAGAGCTAGAATTTTACAAGACTTTATTTTGGCAGCCTGCATGACAAACACCTCTTCCGGGACTGCGATGCCTTTTGGGGAATGTTAGAGAACAGAGGCAAAGGCCGGGAGCCCTTTTTGTTCCCTTCAGGACCTGCAGCCATTTTCCCTGGGAAAGAAAACTCAGCAGTCCAGGTTCCTGATGTCAGTTTGTAGGGCTCCCTTGGGTCTATCAGGGCAGCACAAGTTTGAGGTGGGGACAACTTCGGTGTGGGGTCCATCCTTCGATATAAGGATTTTTTGCAGTCAGGCCCAGCCCAGGGCCAGGGGCCCCTGGGCATATACTTTTTCCATTTTCCTTGGGAAAGAAAACTCAGCAGTCAAGGTTCCTGATGTCAGTTTGTAGGGCTCCCTTGCGTGTATCAGGGCAGCACAAGTTTGAGGTGGGAACAATTTTGGTCTGGGCTCCATCCTTCGATATAAGGATTTTTTGCAGTCAGGGCCCAGCCCAGGTCCAGGGGCCCCTGGGCACATCCTTTGGCCATTTTGCCTGGGAAAGAAAACTCAGCAGTCCAGGTTCCTGATGTCAGTTTGTAGGGCTCCCTTGGGTCTATCAGGGTAGCACAATTTTGAGGTGGGGACATCTTCGGTCTGGGCTCCATCCTTTGATATAAGGATTTTTTGCAGTGAGGTACAAGCCCAGGGCTAGGGGCCCCTGGGCACATCCTTTGGCCATTTTCCTTGGGAAAGAAAACTCAGCAGTCCAGGTTCCTGATGTCAGTTTGTAGGGCTCCCTTGGGTCTATCAGGGCAGCACAAGTTTGAGGTGGGGACAACTTCGGTGTGGGCTCCATCCTTCGATATAAGGATTTTTTGCAGTCACGGCCCAGCCCAGGGCCAGGGGCCCCTGGGCAAAACCTTTGTCCCTTTTCCCTGTAAAAAGAAAACTCAGCAATACAGGTTCCTGATGTCAGTTTGTAGGGCTCCCTTGGGTCTATCAGGGCAGCACAAGTTTGAGGTGGGGACAACTTCGGTGTGTGGTCCATCCTTCGATATAAGGATTCTTTGCTGTCAGGGCAATAGGCCCCTGGGCACATCCTTTTTCCATTTTCCCTGGGAAAGAAAACTCAGCAGTCCAGGTTCCTGATGTCAGTTTGTAGGGCTCCCTTGGGTCTATCAGGGCAGCACAAGTTTGAGGTGGGGACACTTCGGTGTGGGGTCCATCCTTCGATATAAGGATTCTTTGCAGTCAGGGCCCTGCCCAGGGCCAGGGGCTCCTGGGCACATCCTTTTTCCATTTTCCCTGGGAAAGAAAACTCAGCAGTCCAGGTTCCTGATGTCAGTTTGTAGGGCTCCCTTGGGTCTATCAGGGCAGCACAAGTTTGAGGTGGGGACAACTTCGGTGTGGGCTCTATCCTTCGATATAAGGATTTTTTGCAGTCAGGGCCCGGCCCAGGGCCAGGGGCCCCTGGGCAAAAGCTTTGTCCCTTTTCCCTGTAAAAAGAAAACTCAGCAATACAGGTTCCTGATGTCAGTTTTTAGGGCTCCCTTGGGTCTATCAGGGCAGCACAAGTTTGAGGTGGGGACAACTTCGGTGTGTGGTCCATCCTTCGATATAAGGATTCTTTGCTGTCAGGGCAAGGGTCCCCTGGGCACATCCTTTGGCCATTTTCCCTGGGAAAGAAAACTCAGCAGTCCAGGTTCCTGATGTCAATTTGTAGGTCTCCCTTGGGTCTATCAGGGCAGCACAAGTTTGAGGTGGGGACAACTTCGGTGTGGGGTCCATCCTTCGATATAAGGATTCTTTGCAGTCAGGGCCAGGGGCCCCTGGGCACATCCTTTGGCCATTTACCCTGGGAAAGAAAACTCAGCAGTCCAGGTTCCTGATGTCAGTTTGTAGGGCTCCCTTGGGTCTATCAGGGCAGCACAAGTTTAAGGTGGGGACAACTTCGGTGTGGGGTCCATCCTTCGATATAAGGATTTTTTGCAGTCAGGGCCAGGGGCCCCTGGGCACATCCTTTTTCCATTTTCCCTGGGATAGAAAACTCAGCAGTCCAGGTTCCTGATGTCAGTTTGTAGGGCTCCCTTGGGTGTATCAGGGCAGCACAAGTTTGAGGTGGGGACAACTTTGGTGTGGGGTCCATCCTTCGATATAAGGATTCTTTGCAGTCAGGGCCAGGGGCCCCTGGGCACATCCTTTTTCCATTTTCCCTGGGAAAGAAAACTCAGCAGTCCAGGTTCCTGATGTCAGTTTGTAGGGCTCCCTTGGGTCTATCAGGGCAGCACAAGTTTGAGGTGGGGACAACTTCGGTGTGAGGTCCATCCTTCGATATAAGGATTCTTTGCAGTCAGGGCCAGGGGCCCCCGGGCACATCCTTTTTCCATTTTCCCTGGGAAAGAAAACTCAGCAGTCCAGGTTCCTGATGTCAGTTTGTAGGGCTCCCTTGGGTCTATCAGGGCAGCACAAGTTTGAGGTGGGGACAACTTCGGTGTGGGGTCCATCCTTCGATATAAGGATTTTTTGCAGTCAGGGCCAGGGTCCCCTGGGCACATCCTTTGGCCATTTTCCCTGGGAAAGAAAACTCAGCAGTCCAGGTTCCTGATGTCAATTTGTAGGGCTCCCTTGGGTCTATCAGGGCAGCACAAGTTTGAGGTGGGGACACTTCGGTGTGGGGTCCATCCTTCGATATAAGGATTCTTTGCAGTCAGGGCCAGGGGCCCCTGGGCACAACCTTTTTCCATTTTCCCTGGGAAAGAAAACTCAGCAGTCCAGGTTCCTGATGTCAGTTTGTAGGGCTCCCTTGGGTCTATCAGGGCAGCACAAGTTTGAGGTGGGGCCAATTTCGGTCTGGGCTCCATCCTTCGATATAAGGATTTTTTGCAGTCAGGGCCCAGACCAGGGCCAGGGGCCCGTGGGCACATCCTTTGGCCATTTTCCCTGGGAAAGAAAACTCAGCAGTCCAGGTTCCTGATGTCAGTTTGTAGGGCTCCCTTGGGTCTATCAGGGCAGCACAATTTTGAGGTGGGGACATCTTCGGTCTGGGCTCCATCCTTTGATATAAGGATTTTTTGCAGTGAGGTCCAAGCCCAGGGCTAGGGGCCCCTGGGCACATCATTTGGCCATTTTCCTTGGGAAAGAAAACTCAGCAGTCCAGGTTCCTGATGTCAGTTTGTAGGGCTCCCTTGGGTCTATCAGGGCAGCACAAGTTTGAGGTGGGGACAACTTCGGTCTGGGCTCCATCCTTCGATATAAGGATTTCTTGCAGTGCTGGCCCGGCCCAGGGCCAGGGGCCCCTGTGCAAAAGCTTTGTCTCTTTTCCCTGTAAAAAGAAAACTCAGCAGTCCAGGTTCCTGATGTCAGTTTGTAGGGCTCCCTTGGGTCTATCAGGGCAGCACAAGTTTGAGGTGGGGACAACTTCGGTGTGGGGTCCATCCTTCGATATAAGGATTCTTTGCTGTCAGGGCAAGGGGCCCCTGGGCACATCCTTTTTCCATTTTCCCTGGGAAAGAAAACTCAGCAGTCCAGGTTCCTGATGTCAGTTTGTAGGGCTCCCTTGGGTCTATCAGGGCAGCACAAGTTTGAGGTGGGGATAACTTCGGTGTGGGGTCCATTTTCGATATAAGGATTTTTTGCAGTCAGGGCTAGGGGCCCCTAGGCACATCCTTTGGCCATTTTCCCTGGGAAAGAAAACTCAGCAGTCCAGGTTCCTGATGTCAGTTTGCAGGGCTCCCTTGGGTCTATCAGGGCAGCACAAGTTTGAGGTGGGGACAACTTCGGTCTGGGGTCCATCTTTCGATATAAGGACTTTTTACAGTGCTGGCCCAGCTCATGGCCAGGGGCCCCTGGGCACACCATCTGGCCATTTTCCCTGGGAAAGAAAACTCAGCAGTCCAGGTTCCTGATGTCAGTTTGTAGGGCTCCCTTGGGTCTATCAGGGAAGCACAAGTTTGAGGTGGGGACAACTTCGGTGTGGGCTCCATCCTTCGATATAAGGATTTTTTGCAGTGAGGTCCCAGCCCAGGGCCAGGGGCCCTGGGCACATCCTTTGGCCATTTTCCCTGGGAAAGAAAACTCAGCAGTCCAGGTCCCTGATGTCAGTTTGTAGGGCTCCCTTGGGTCTATCAGGGCAGCACAAGTTTGAGGTGGGGACAACTTCGGTGTGGGGTCCATCCTTCAATTTAAGGATTTTTGGCAGTCAGGGCCCAGCCCAGGGCCAGGGGCCCCCGGGCACATCCTTTGGCCATTTTGCCTGGGAAAGAAAACTCAGCAGTCCAGGTTCCTGATGTCAGTTTGTAGGGCTCCCTTGGGTGTATCAGGGCAGCACAAGTTTGAGGTGGGGACAACTTCGGTCTGGGCTCCATCCTTCGATATAAGGATTTTTTGCAGTGCTGGCCCGGCCCAGGGCCAGGGGCCCCTGGGCAAAAGCTTTGTCCCTTTTCCCCGTAAAAAGAAAACTCAGCAATACAGGTTCCTGATGTCAGTTTGTAGGGCTCCCTTGGGTCTATCAGGGCAGCACAAGTCTGAGGTGGGGACAACTTCGGTGTGTGGTCCATCCTTCGATATAAGGATTTTTTGCAGTCAGGGCCAGGGGCCCCTGGGCACATCCTTTTTCCATTTTCCCTGGGAAAGAAAACTCAGCAGTCCAGGTTCCTGATGTCAATTTGTAGGGCTCCCTTGGGTCTATCAGGGCAGCACAAGTTTGAGGTGGGGACAACTTCGGTCTGGGCTCCATCCTTTGATATAAGGATTCTTTGCAGTCAGGGCCCAGCCCAGGGCCAGGGGCTCTTGGGCACATCCTTTGGCCATTTTCCCTGGGAAAGAAAACTCAGCAGTCCAGGTTCCTGATGTCAGTTTGTAGGGCTCCCTTGGGTGTATCAGGGCAGCACAAGTTTGAGGTGGGGACAACTTCGGTGTGGGTTGCATCCTTCAATATAAGGATTTTTGGCAGTGAGGTGCCAGCCCAGGTCCAGGGGCCCCCGGGCACATCCTTTGGCCATTTTCCCTGGGAAAGAAAACTCAGCAGTCCAGGTTCCTGATGTCAGTTTGTAGGGTTCTCTTGGGTGTATCAGGGCAGCACAAGTTTGAGGTGGGGACAACTTCGGTGTGGGGTCCATCCTTCGATATAAGGATTTTTTGCAGTCAGGGCCAGGGGCCCAGGGCCAGGGGCCCCCGGGCACATCCTTTTTCCATTTTCCCTGGGAAAGAAAACTCAGCAGTCCAGGTTCCTCATGTCAGTTTGTAGGTCTCCCTTGGGTCTATCAGGGCAGCACAAGTTTGAGGTGGGGACAACTTCGGTCTGGGCTCCATCCTTCGATATAAGGATTTTTTGCAGTGCTGGCCCGGCCCAGGGCCAGGGGCCCCTGGGCAAAAGCTTTGTCCCTTTTCCCCGTAAAAAGAAAACTCAGCAATACAGGTTCCTGATGTCAGTTTGTAGGGCTCCCTTGGGTCTATCAGGGCAGCACAAGTTTGAGGTGGGGACAACTTCGGTGTGTGGTCCATCCTTCGATATAAGGATTTTTTGCAGTCAGGGCAAGGGGCCCCTGGGCACATCCTTTTTCCATTTTCCCTGGGAAAGAAAACTCAGCAGTCCAGGTTCCTGATGTCAGTTTGTAGGGCTCCCTTGGGTCTATCAGGGCAGCACAAGTTTGAGGTGGGGACAACTTCGGTCTGGGCTCCATCCTTTGATATAAGGATTCTTTGCAGTCAGGGCCCAGCCCAGGGCCAGGGGCTCCTGGGCACATCCTTTGGCCATTTTCCCTGGGAAAGAAAACTCAGCAGTCCAGGTTCCTGATGTCAGTTTGTAGGGCTCCCTTGGGTGTATCAGGGCAGCACAAGTTTGAAGTGGGGACAACTTCGGTGTGGGTTGCATCCTTCAATATAAGGATTTTTGGCAGTGAGGTGCCAGCCCAGGTCCAGGGGCCCCCGGGCACATCCTTTGGCCATTTTCCCTGGGAAAGAAAACTCAGCAGTCCAGGTTCCTGATGTCAGTTTGTAGGGTTCTCTTGGGTGTATCAGGGCAGCACAAGTTTGAGGTGGGGACAACTTCGGTGTGGGGTCCATCCTTCGATATAAGGATTCTTTGCAGTCAGGGCCCAGCCCAGGGCCACGGGCCCCTGGGCACATCCTTTTTCCATTTTCCCTGGGAAAGAAAACTCAGCAGTCCAGGTTCCTCATGTCAGTTTGTAGGTTTCCCTTGGGTCTATCAGGGCAGCACAAGTTTGAGGTGGGTGCGGTTTGGGCCTGGATTGTATTTTTCTATGTTCATATTTCCTGCACTCAGCTGCCCACCCAGGACCGCATGGTGGTCTGCGTGAATTCAAGCTATTTTCTCTAGGAATGCATGCTCGCCAGTCCCGGTTCCTGACGTCAGTTTTCGATTTTTGTTTGGGATCATCAAGGCAACCCCTCATCGACATGAAAGCAGCTTGGGTCCACAACACATCCTTCTCCATTCAGATTTCCAAGGGGCAACCCTTTTTTCATGGCTTCTGGCTCTTGGACTCTGTCACTGGCCCTATTCTGTGTGAAACATGGCTCTCCCTCTTCACTTCCTGATGTCAATTTTGAGGAGGTCCTTGTCTCTTCCAGGACAGGCAGATTTCTTGCTGTCCGCAGTTTTGCTGCTGGAGAAATCCTGTGCCATTCAGAACAAAAAGATGTAGAAAGTCACCTGGGGCCACAGGCCTTGTGACCCGACCTCTGCCCTTTTTCCGTGTAAAACCTACCTCACCCTCCCTGTGTGTTGATGTGTGTTCACTGGAGGCGTGCTGCTCTCCAAAGGCAGTGAGAGTTCCTGGTGCTGGCAGCTGGTGTCTGCAAGAAATCATTCACTGTTTGCAATTTTGGAAGCACAATTCCTGTTTGGCCAGGGGAAAGACTGTTAATTATCTTGGCAATGAAAATCTGGCACCGCATTGTTGAAGGGTCTGGCAAAGGCCTGCGTAGGGAAGGGAACACCCCACAGGACCTTTCTTCACCTCATCCCCCACTCCTAGGTGTAGCAGCTCCCCGTGTGAGCAGCTGCTTTCAGTGCAGCTACCTGGGCACACCTGCACAGGGAGCTGCTAATCCCGAGGGGCTAACAGGGGTATCCCAAGTGTCCCTCCAGGAGCTATGGCTGGAACATCCAGCAGGGACCGGGGAGCAGCTGGACCCACCCGGGCACGAGCATCCCTTTGAGAAAATGCCGAGGGAAGAGCCCTCTTGCCAAGGGGCAGCACCTGAGCAGGCCGGGCAGCATGTGGGGTTCCACGGGAGAGCTTTCAACTTTCCCCTTTTATTGTGTCAATCCCTCCTTAGAACCCCCAGACCTTCCACAGCGCTCCCAGAAAAATGAGGGGTTATGGAGAGAAAAGGGGTTTAAATTGTGGGAAAAAGCTTCCTTTTCCATTATTTCTTGTGTTCAAATCATGAGGGAATCCATTTCCCCTGCAATTTGTAATGCAGGGTGTATTCAATATATATTCAAGTATTGTTTATAGAAAGATTTTTTTGTTTTTGTTTTTGTTTGTTATTTGGTTAGAGGCAGGGCATTAATGGAAAAAATATGAATATACATTTTATTTTGATATTGTTCTAAATATGGAAATATATATTCAATGTATACAGATATATATAAAAATATAAAATAGAAATAAAAATAGTATTAGGAAGAGATAGACTATAAATAGCACCATACATCAATCTACATTTAAAATGTAAATTTGACTATAAATGCGAAAAATAGAAATAAATTTAAATGGAGTTTAAATAAAGGGTTTTTTAAAAAGATTTTTACTTGGATAGAGTCAGGTTTTTATTTTAATCAATATAAACCTTTTAGAACTCTAAATCTAACTATAGAAATATGTAAGCAATCTATTAAGATATGTATAAAATCTAAAATATAATAAAATATAATAAATTGAATAAATGTAAGGAATTATGAAAATACAATTATATATCAATATACATTATAAATCCGAATGTGAATATAAATGTGAAAAATGTAAAAATAAACTCTGTTGAAATGCAGTTTAAGAGGAAAGGTTTTTTCTTTCGGTTCCTATCGGGTCCGAGGCAGGGTTTTTGTTCCGTTCTTTCCCGCGCGGATCTTTGGGGCATTCGCTGCTGACGGCACAGTGCTGCCGCCGTGTGGGCAGAGAGCGGCACTGCAGCCCGCCGCCCGCGGCCGCCATCTTGGGAGGGGCTTGGCGCGGACTCGCTTGACCTTCTTGAGAGGGCGCGAAAACGAGGACGTTGAAATTCGAGGACCCGTGTCTGTTTTTTACACTGCCTGAATTGCCCGCACCGCCGGCGCCCCGCGACGGGATTTTCCGCGGCGGTTACGATGCCGTGCACACGGGCTGTGGGGTCAGGAGCGCCGCGAGCGTGCGGGTTTTTGGCGGGAGCCGACAGGCATCGGCAAAAAACGCCTGTCACCATCAAGGTCCCCACGGACCGCCATCTTGTCGCGGACTCACTTGACAAATGCTGCCGCCTTGTGGACACAGGGCGGTACTGCAGCCCCGCAGCCAGCGCGACCCCAAAACCATCGGGACGGCCCTGGAACGCCCAAAATTCCCTTAGGGACCCCAAAAACCCCCCTGGGACCCACAAAATTCCATTCGGAACCCAGAACACCCCCCTGGGACCCACAAAATTCCCTTCAGAACCCAGATAACCCCCCTGGGACCACCAAAATTCCCTTCAGGACCCCGAAAACCCCCCTGGGACACCCAAAATTCCCATCAGGGTCCCCAAAATTCCTCCTGGGAAGCCCCCAAAACTCTTTGAGACCCCAAAATTCCCTTCAAGACGCCAAAATTCCTCGTGGGACCCCCCAAAACCCCCTGAGACCCCCCAGATTCCTATCAGGGTCACCAAAATTATTTCTGGGACCCCCAAAAACTTCGTGAGACCCCCAAAATTCTTTTCAGGACCCCAAAACCTCCCCCAGGACTCAAGAAATTCTACTCGGGACCTCCAAAATTCCCCCAAAAAACCCCCGGAGACCCTCAAAATTCTCCCCAGGACTCCAAACCTCTCCCTGGAATGCCTAAAATTCCATTTGGGACCCCAAAACCCCCCTGGGAGCCCCAGAATTCCCTTCAGGACCCGGAAATTCTTCCTGGGACCCCCAAAAACCCCCTGGGACGCCCAAAATTCCTTTTGGGACCCCAAAACCCCCCCTAGGACCCCCAAAATTCCCTTCAGGACCCCAAAATTCCTCCTGGGACCCCCCAAATACTTCCATAGACCCCCAAAATTCCCTTCAGAACCCCAAACCCTCCCCAGGACCCACAAAATTCTACTCGGGACCCCCAAAATTCCTCCCAAAAAAACCCTGAGACCCCTAAAATTCTCCCCAGGACTCCAAAACCCCCCCTGGGACCCCTCAAAATTCCCATCAGACTCCCCGAAATTCCTCCTGAGACCCCCCAAAACTCCTTGACACCCCAAAATTCCCTTCAGGACCCCGAAAGTCCTCATGGGACCCCCCAATACCCCCTGAGACCCCCAAAATTCCCATCAGGGTCCCCGAAATTCCTCCTGGGACCCCCCAAAAACTTCGTGAGACCCCAAAATTCCCTTCAGAACCCCAAACATACCCCCAGGACCCTCAAAATTCCACCCAGGACTCCAAAACCCCCCCTGGAACGCACAAAATTCCCTTCGGGACTCCAAAACCCCCCCTGGGACCCCTAAAAATTCCCATCAGAGTCCCCGAAATTCCTCCTGGGACCCCCCAAAACTCCTTGAGACCCCCAAAGTTTCCTTCAGGACCCCAAACCCACCTCCAGAACCCCCAAAATTCTACTCAGGACCCCCGAAATTCCTCCCAAAAAAACCCTGAGACCATCAAAATTCTCCCCAGGACTCCAACCCCCCCCCTGGGACTCCCAAAATTCCCTTCGGGACCCCAAAACACCCCTGGGATCCCCAAAATTCCCATCGGGGTCCCCAAAATTCCTCTTGGGACCCCCCAAAAACTCCCAGAGACCCCAAAATTCACTTCAGGACCATAAAACCTCCCCAGGACCCCCAAAATTCTACCCGGGACACACAAAATTCCTCCCAAAAAAGCCCTTAGACCCCCAAAATTCTCCCCAGGACTCCAAAACGCCCCCTGTGACTCCCAAAATTCCCTTCAGGACCCCGAAGTTTTTCCTGGGACCCCAAAAACTCCAGAGACCAAAAAATTCCCTTTGGGACCCTCAAAACCCCGTCTGGGACCCCCAAAATTCCCTTCGGGACTCCAAAAACCCCCCTGGGACCCCCAAAATTCCCATCACGGTCCCCAAAATTCCTCCTGGGACCCCCCCAAAAACTCCCTGAGACCCAAAAATTCCCTTCAGGACCCCAAACCCTCCCCAGGACCCACAAAATTCTACTCGGGACCCCCAAAATTCCTCCCGAAAACCCCCTGAGACCCCCAAAATTCTCCCCAGGACTCCAAAACTCCCCCTGGGACGCCCAAAATTCCCTTCAGGACCCCAAAACCCCCCCTGGGACTCCCAAATTTCCCATCAGGGTCCCCGAAATTCCTCCAGGTACCCCCAAAAACCCCCTGAGACCCCTAAAATTCCCTTCCGGACCCCAACCCACCCCCTTGGAACTCCCAAAATTCCCATTGGGACCCCAAAACCCCCCCTGGTCCCCCAAAATTCCCTTCCGGACTCCAAAAACCCCCCCGGGAGCCCCAAATTCCCATCAGGGTCCCCAAAATTCTTTCTGGGACCCCCCAAAAACTTCCTGAGACCCCAAAATTCACTTCAGGACCCCAAACCTCCCCCCCAGGATCCCCAAAATTCTACTCGGGACCCTCAAAATTCCTCCCAAAAACCCCCTAAGACCCTCAAAATTTTCCCCAGGACTTCAAAACTCCCCCTATGACTCCCAAAATTCCCTTCGGGACCTCAAAACTTCCCCCAGGACCCACAAAATTCTACTCGGGACCCCAAAATTCCTCCCAAAACTCCCCTGAGACCCTCAAAATTCTCCCCAGGACTCCAAAAACCCCCTGGGACACCCAAAATTCCCTTCAGGACCCCAAAACCCCCCCTGGGACCCCCAGATTTCTTTTCAGGACCCCCGTGGGAACTCATAATGTCTCTCAGACATTTTTAGTGGTTCCAGGCCTTGGTCAGAAGCATTTGGGACCCTGGCAGGCAGCTGGAAACAGCTGTGATTGTGAGTTTGAGCCATGGAATGAGTTACCAATTTTGGAGGTGGAACAAGCAATCACAAAAGGTTAGATAGTATAGTAAAAGTAATTACAAAGTAGAGGGGAAATTTTTTTAGTATTGTACAAGGGGGTTTTAGCACATGTCCAGGGGGGTTTTCACTTTGTACATGGGGGTCAGGAGTTCTAAGATGGAGGAAAGTGGGCTGATCCTGTTCTTCCTCCTTCTTTTTCCTTACCTCCATGTTCTTGGTGATGTTGGCACTCACAGATTGGTTTAGAGTAGAAAAACACTTGGCAACGTAGGTAGTAGGTACTGGGGAATAATTGTAAACATGTTATACGTAATATATCTTATAAAAGATAGCAGCAGCCCTGGGTGGGGGGAGAGACGAAGAAGACAGCAGATAGAGAGGATGTCAGGGTGTGTGTGTGCCTCTACCCAGGCCGCTGATCAAACAGCCGCAGTGCAAGAACATAATCTGTTAGATAACTAGCGATAAACTGCCTTGAGACTGAACAGCTAAAGCCTGCGGAGTTTTTCTTTGGAAGCACGGGTTGGAGGAGGAATTTCACCACATGAGACCCCAGAGAAAGGCTGGGGTTCTCACAAACCCCAAATTCCTCCTGGGACCCCCCACAAACTCCCAGAAGTCCCCAAAATTCCCGTCAGAACCCCAAACCCTCCCCAGGACACACAAAATTCCACTCGGGACCCCCAAAATTCCTCCCAAAAAACCCCCAAGACCCCTAAAATTCTCCCCAGGACACCACAAGCCCCCCTGGGACACCCCAAATTCCCATCAGGGTCCCTGAAATTCCTCCTGGGAGACCCAAAACCCCACTGAGACCCCCAAAATTCTCTTCGGGACCCCAAACCCCCCCCCGGGATCCCCAAAATTCCCATCAGGGTCCCCGAAATTCTTTCTGGGACCCCCCAAAAACTTCGTGAGACCTCAAAATTCCCTTCAGGACCCCAAACCCACCCCCAGGACCCTCAAAATTCTGGTCGGGACCCACAAAATTCCTCCCAAAACCCCCCTGAGACCATCAAAATTCCCTTTGGGACCCCAAAACCCCTCCCGGAACGCCCAAACTTCCATTTGGGACCCCAAAAACCCCCCTGGGACCTCCAAAATTCCCATCAGGGTCCTCGAAATTCCTCCTGAAACCCCCCAAAACTCCTTGAGACCCCAAAATTCCCTTCAGGACCCCTAAATTCCTCCTGGGACCCCCCAAAACCCCCTGAGACCCCCAAAATCCACTTGAGGACCCCAAACCCCCCCCAGGACCCACAAAATTCTACTTGGGACCCCCAAAATTCCTCCCCAAGACCCCCTGAGACCCCCAAAATTCTCTCCAGGACATCACAAGGCCCCCTGGGACACCCAAAAACCTCTCCAGGACCCCAAAATCCCCCCTGGGACTTCCAAAATTCCCTTTGGGACCCCAAAACCCCCCCTGGGACCCCCAAATTTCCCTTCAGGACCTCAAAATTCCTACTGGAACCCCCAAAAAACTCCCAGAAACCCCCAAAATTCCCTTCAGAACCCCAAACCCTCCCCAGGACCCACAAAATTCCACTCGGGACCCCCAAAATTCCACCCAAAAACCCCCTGAGACCCTCAAAATTCTCCCCAGGACTCCAAAACTCCCCCTGGGTTGGCCAAAATTCCCTTTGGGACTCCAAAACCCCCGCTGGGACCCCCAAAATTCCTATCAGGGTCCCTGAAATTCCTCCTGGGACCCCCCAAAACCCCCTGGGACCCCCAAAATTCTAGTTCAGGACCCAAACCCTCCCCAGGACCCACAAAATTCTCTTTGGGACCCCAAAATTCCTCCCAAAAACCTCTTGAGATACCCAAAATTCTCCCCAGGACTCCAAAACCCCCCCTGGGACGCCCAAAATTCCCTTCAGGACCCCCAAAACCCCACTGGGACCCCCAAAATTCCCTTCGGGACCCCAAAACACCCCTTGAACCCCCAAAATTCTATTTGTCACCCCAAAACACCTTCTGGGACCTCCAAATTTCTCTTTAGGACCCCTGAAATTCCTCCTGGGACCCCAAAAACTCCCTGAGACCCCCCCAAAAAGCTCTCCAGGACCTCAAAACACCCCCTGGGATCCCCAAAATTCCCATCAGGGTCCCCAAAATTCCTCCTGGGACCCCCCAAAAACTCTCTGAGACCCCCTAAATTCCCTTCATGACTCCCCAAATCCCCCCTTGGGACTCCCAAAATTCCTCCTGGGATGCTGCAAAGACCTTCCAGAGCCCCCCAGGACCCCCCCAATTTTGGGTCCCCCCCCAATTCGGGGTTCCCCCCGATTTTTGGGTCCCCAGGCTGGTGGCTCATGAAGACGACCCCGACTCGGACCCCGAACGCCCCCTGGATTCAGCCCTCCATGTGTCCTTGGTATCAGAGGCTGGAATTGCAGAGTTGCCACTTTACCCCCAGACGTAATTTTTGATGTGGTTGTGCCACTTGAACAGTATTTGAAATCTGTTTGTGCTCTTGCAGCAGCATTTCCGAACCACAATGGAAATTTAGCCCTTCTGCCTGGGGCTGCTCACAGAATCGTGGAATCCCAGAAGGGTTTGGATGGGAAGGCACCTTTATTTAAAGCTCGTCCCGTTCCACCCCTGCCATGGGCAGGGACACCTTCCACCATGCCAGGGTGCTCCAAGCCCTGTCCAGCCTGGCCTTGGACACTTCCAGGGATCCGGGGGCAGCCACAGCTTCTGTGGGCAACCTGTGCTGGACAGCAGCTTTGAAAGGCAGAGTGAAGTACAGCTGTGATTTTTGTGCTGCCCCTAACATTGTATTGCCTGGCAAATGTGCCTTTGGGGTTTTTTGGGGTTTTTTGTTTTTTGGTGGGTTTTTTTTTTTAGTTTTTTTTGGGTGTTTTTTTTTTTTCTTTCTTTTTTTTTGTGACTAAAAAGCTACCTTGTGTTCCTGGAATGTTGCATTCTACCTCTGTTGTTTTCCCAGTAAGTCTGGATCCTCTGCTTACATTTTTTCCTTCGCTTATTAGATGTCGTGGATGTGCTGGCTGTTCTGATGGAGGGCAGTGATGGCTTAGATGAAGGAATTGGGTTCTCTTTAAATGAAGACATGATTATCCAAACATTTCCCTTCAGTGCTGTTGTCCCTGCTGCATGAGCAGCCAGGAATATGCTGTTGTTTCAGTCTGAAAATGGAACAGGTACAGGGGTTTTTTTTATGTTTTATGTGTCATTTCTAGCAGTGGAGTAAAAGCAGCATCACTTCTACCCTCTTGTAATAATTTTTTACCATTTATCATTTTTTACCTTGAGGCATTTTATTATCTTCCCTGCAAGCAGCAGGAGGTGCAGATTCACGGTGCTTTGTGCTCAGGAGGGGCATTGAAGCTCTGTAGGTGCTTCTGCCCTTTTTCCCTGACCCTGAAGAGAAGGGACACTGTCCCTGCATGGACAGTCTTGGTGTGGAAGTAGCTGGCCTCAGTAACAGCGTTTTAAGGGCAGAGCGTGGCGATCAGGAGAGGAAGGTGGTTCCCGTGCCTGTGGGCAGCTCTTCCTGAGAGCAGGGAGAGGGGACTGCCTTGTTAAGTAGGAAGTGGGTGCGTTTCCCAAGGAAAACTTCAGAAATTAAGCTCCAGGGGCAAACACTGTGAGGTTCTACCACCTCCTTGAGGACATCCTTAAAACCACCGGGGCATCAGCAGGGCTTGGAGCAGGACTGGCCAACCCCAGAGCACCTCACGAAGCCCTCTGTGTGTATGTGGCAGTCGAGTAGCACCTGGGGGGTGCTGAAAGTCCCAGTTCTGAGAGAAAATTCTGTTTAACTCGTACACGTTGGCTGGGTGTGTCCCCCCAGTACAGCTCGGTTCTTCTCTGAGGCGGTGCCTGGCAGGGTCTCTCCCTGTTAAGGGCCGGGCGTGTTTTTGGCACAACACGGTGAAGGTGGATTATTTGCTTAAGCAAGAGCTGATGATGTCTGGAGGGTTTTTCAGGTACCTCAGCGGCCAGGAGCACCTGTCTAGGTCACTAGGAACACTTTTTGATCTCGATCAGTTCTTTTCTGCGTGAGGCTCTGTGGGCTGCTGGCAAGGCCCAAAGTAAGGAAGGTTGCCCCAGTGTCCGTGCTCATGTCAATAGTTTAATTTATTTGGCTTTTCTAGGAGCAGACGTCGTGGAGGACCTTGGTGCTGTTTTCACTGGCCTCCTGCACTCTCCGAGAGAACCCCTTGCTCCCTGCGTGACGTTCCAGCTCTGTGACAAAGCTGATAAGTATCCTCAGCTCTACCAGTTTAACCAATACTATAGGCTCTGGATGCCCAAGCAGTCCCAGGAACCTGTGGTATGGAATCCCTGAAGTCACTGAATTCTTGAGCCAGTATTCCTATAAAATCCTCACAGTTGACAGAGGTAACATTTCCATCAGAAACAGCGTTTTTATTGAGGAGGTAATTCTGCATCTCTTGTTGATCGTGCTGGGGACACACGTTTGCTCCAGGGCTTTTCTCTGATGGCACAAGAGGTCTCTGTGGTGTTTGGGAGGCGATGCCAGGGCTCAGGGCTCATACAGAGACTCCTCACCGGGCACAGCAGAGCCTGGTGTGTGCTGTGGCCTCTGTTTACAGCACCCGGAGTTC
Source organism: Lonchura striata (assembly GCF_046129695.1). Classification (NCBI taxonomy): domain Eukaryota; kingdom Metazoa; phylum Chordata; class Aves; order Passeriformes; family Estrildidae; genus Lonchura; species Lonchura striata. The sequence goes on along the minus strand of NC_134636.1, from coordinate 35,518 downwards.
CCCCGGGTGGGTGGAGGATCACAGGCCCCTGGGCTGGGTTTTGTGAGTTTTTCTCAGCTCAGCAGTGTGAACACTCCAGATGCCCCTGGGGACACTGCTGGACAGCATCCATCCACTCCCTCCATCCACTCATTTGTACCCAGGAATGTAGGAAACTCTGACTGGGGACGGGCAGTAGTTTTGAAAATCATGCCCTAGCCTTTTTCTCTAGGAACAAACCAAGAGAGTGCCCTGAAAGCACCGGAGGGGCTGCAGGGGCTGAAGGGAACAGAAAGGGCTCCCGGCACCTTTTGCCTCCGTTCTCTGCCATTCCCCAAAAGGCATCGCAGTCCTGGAAGAGGTGTTTGTCATGCAGGCTGCCAAAATGAAGACCTGTAAAATCCTAGCTCTGCCTTTTGTTTAACGTGTTCTTACTTCCTATTTATGTCATCACAGAAAGCAAGGAAAGAATAAATGTGTCTGGTTCCCACTATTGCTCTGTGCAGGCATTTTTAAAGGCTGCTGTAGTTCTATCCTCTTTTTCCACTCCAAGCTTGACTTTTCCCCTCCTTTTTCAAGGTCTGCTGCTTTGGGTGTCCCAGGCAGGGCTGGGTTCCTCGGCAGGGGTCTTAGGAGTTGGTGCAGATTCTGCTTTTTCCGAAGGTGTATCAAAGTGTGCCGGCAAAAGGACTGTTTTCTCCAGGGGAAAGCTTTCTCTCAATGACCATCAATGCATGTATGTGTTTTAATCATGTAACCAGGTGGATTAAGAAAAGCCAACACCTGTAGCAGATTTCTGTTGGATCTGTGTCTGTGAGAAGTGGGCTGTGTGCTGGAGAGGGAGAGACCAAGAGACGCTGTTGGAGAGTGGCAACAGCAGCAGGTGCGAGCTGTTAAGTTGATGAGGAGGAGGGGCGTGTCCTGCCGGGGGGAGGTTATTTAAGGGTGAGGCTTTGCCTCAGCCGGGTTTTGCACAGAGCTGCTGGAGAAGAGGAGTTTGTGGGGGGCTCGCGGGGCTGTCTCCTGGAAGGACGGTGGGCGCTTTGGACAGGGTCCGGGGGATCACCTGGATACACACTTGGATACGTGGAGCATTGCTCAAAGGAGGAGCCCAGGGACAAACCTTTGTGCCGAGAAGCAGCAGCCAAGCAGGTGAGCCGGTGCTGTGCCTTTATAGCGGGGACTTTTCTCCTTTCCCTTTGAAATTTCGTCATCCTGGGGTTGAATTGGAGGGGGCAGTCCTGTGGTCCCACCTTTTAAGGGGTTTGGATTGAGGTAAAATTCTCCCTTTTGCCATCATTTGAGGAAAGCTGCTTCTTTTCTTCTCTTCTAGGGGACACGATTGAAGGGAAGCCTACATTTCTTTTCCCTTGTTAGGGTGAGGTGAGCGCCGGAGCGTGGCATCAGTGTCGGGGCTTCAGAGGAAGGGAGCTGCAGCCGTGGCAGCGCTGGCAGGGCGGGGATCGGGCTGTGCCGCTGCATTCGGGGCGCTTCTTCTGCCCCCGGCCCGGCAGCGAAGGGTCCGGCGCGGAGCCCTGCCGGCAGTGCCGGGGCTGGCCGGGGCGGAAGGGGAGCTGGGCGCGGCTGGGCTACCGCGGGCCCGCCGGAGCCGCGCCGGTGCGAGCCGTGCGGAGCCGAGCGGAGCTTTGGCCGGGCCGGCGGGCGGGGGAGGCGGCGCGGGCGCCGCGCCGGTGCCGCCGCTCCGTCCGCTCCGGGCGCGGGGCTCGGGCGCCGCCGGGGCCCCCCGGGCCCGGTGCCGGCCCCGCCGGGCCGGGGGCAGCGGGCGGGGGTCTCCTGGCCTGGCGCCGCCTCTTCCTGCCGGAGGAGCCGCTTTCCTGCCGGAGCCGCGCTGCGCCCGGGGCCGGGAGCGCGGCTTCGCATCTTCCAGCCTCCCTCGCTGCGGTGTTTCTTTAGGGTCTCATCAATGTGTTTTAAGGATTTTGGGGCTATTTTTAGAGCTCTTCTAGGAATATTTAGAGATATTTTTTAAACGTTCTTTGGGGGTTTTTAGGGGTGTTTTAGGGGCTTTTTAAAGTAGAGTATTTTTATTGTATTTTAAGGGCATTCTGAGGCTATTTTCATGTTTTTGTCGGGGTTTAAAGACATTTTGAAGATGAGGGTTTTTTTAGGGCATTTTTGTGGGTTTTTTAGGGTCTTTTCATGGCATAGAGGCTGAGGGACAGCTTGAGGGTGACAGAGGCTGGGAGCTGAGGGAGGAACAGGGGAGGGGACAGTGGGTGACACAGAGAGATGCTGAGGGGGGCAGGGGCAGCTGGAGGGTGACACAGAGAAGCTGGGGGCTGAGGAGCAGAGGAGAGGGGGCTTGAGGGGCAAAGGGGGGTTCGAGGGTGACAGCCAGAGCCTGAGGGCTGGGGGGCTGAGGGAGGGGTCAGGGGTGAAGGGAGAGGGTCTGAGGGCTGGACAGTCCAGTGGGGATCAGGGCTACAGCGTACAGCTTAGGAGGCAAGTTAGGGTACAGGTGCAGCACCCCTCACCCAGCCCTAACCTCACCCTAAGCAGCCTTTTCCCTTTTCACCCCTAACAACAGCAGCACAGCACAGCAAGCCTGACAGTGAGACCACACCGGAAGCCTCCCAGTGGGACAGGGCAGCGACCCTCGCACCAGGACAACGCCAGAACCCTCAGAGGACAACAGGACCCGCTGCGAAAAGGTAGGGATGACATCTGTGGGCTAGAGGGCAACAGGAAGGGGTTTGGAGGCAGAGCAGGCTTCCTTGAGTGTTTTTTTTTGCAGGGCTATTAGGGGATTTTTGAAGGCTTTCTCTGGCATCTTTTAGAGAATTGTTATACCTTCCTAATGGCTATTTTAGAATTCCTTGGTGTATTTTTAGGGTCAGGATGAGGGCGAGACAGGATGCCCACTGAAAATGTGGAGCATTACTGGAATGCTTTGGGAAGGTGCCAGTGGAGGGCCAGTGGGTAAGGTGCCATGATGCTGGTCTGAAGGTTGTGAATTCTGAGCAAAGCAAAGTGGTTGTGGTTAGGGTTATATGGTGGCAGATTTCCCAAGGAGAAATCAAGCACAGAAAAAATCAAGCCGAAGCTTTGTACTGTCAGATTAAAACAGGTATTCGGCATGAAAAAAAATCCCTGAGTACTTGGGGGTGGGAGATGCAAGATGAGGGAAATCCAGTGAGGATTTGACATTGAGGAAGCAAAAGGAAACGTGGGACCTGAAAACCAAGGGGATCGCAGGGCCCTGCCAATGAATGAGGGATATCTACATAGTGAAAGCAAATTCAGAAGCCCAGATTCCTGATGTCAGTTTGTAGGGCTCCCTTGGGTGTATCAGGGCAGCACAAGTTTGAGTTGGGGACAACTTCGGTCTGGGCTCCCTCCTTCGATATAAGGATTTTTTGCAGTCAGGACCAGGGGCCACTGGGCACATCCTTTGGCCATTTTCTCTGGAAAAGAAAACTCAGCAGTCCAGGTTCCTGATGTCAGTTTGTAGGGCTCCCTTGGGTCTATCAGGGCAGCACAAGTTTGAGGTGGGGACAACTTTGGTGTGGGGTCCATCCTTCGATATAAGGATTTTTTGCAGTCAGGGCCAGGGGCCCCTGGGCACATCCTTTTTCCATTTTCCCTGGGAAAGAAAACTCAGCAGTCCAGGTTCCTGATGTCAGTTTGTAGGGCTCCCTTGGGTCTATCAGGGCAGCACAAGTTTGAGGTGGGGACAACTTCGGTGTGGGGTCCATCCTTCGATATAAGGATTTTTTGCAGTCAGGGCCAGGGGCCCCTGGGCACATCCTTTTTCCATTTTCCCTGGGAAAGAAAACTCAGCAGTCCAGGTTCCTGATGTCAGTTTGTAGGGCTCCCTTGGGTCTATCAGGGCAGCACAAGTTTGAGGTGGGGACATCTTCGGTGTGGGGTCCATCCTTCGATATAAGGATTTTTTGCAGTCAGGGGCCCCTGGGCACATCCTTTTTCCATTTTCCCTGGGAAAGAAAACTCAGCAGTCCAGGTTCCTGATGTCAGTTTGTAGGGCTCCCTTGGGTCTATCAGGGCAGCACAAGTTTGAGGTGGGGACAACTTCGGTCTGGGGTCCATCCTTCGATATAAGGATTCTTTGCAGTGAGGCGCCTGGGCACATCCTTTTTCCATTTTCCCTGGGAAAGAAAACTCAGCAGTCCAGGTTCCTGATGTCAGTTTGTAGGGCTCCCTTGGGTCTATCAGGGCAGCACAAGTTTGAGGTGGGGACAACTTCGGTGTGGGGTCCATCCTTCGATATAAGGATTTTTTGCAGTCAGGGCCAGGGGCCCCTGGGCACACCTTTTCCCATTTTCCCTGGGAAAGAAAACTCAGCAGTCCAGGTTCCTGATGTCAGTTTGTAGGGCTCCCTTGGGTCTATCAGGGCAGCACAAGTTTGAGGTGGGGACAATTTCGGTGTTGGGTCCATCCTTCGATATAAGGATTTTTTGCAGTCAGGGCCAGGGGCCCCTGGGCACATCCTTTTTCCATTTTCCCTGGGAAAGAAAACTCAGCAGTCCAGGTTCCTGATGTCAGTTTGTAGGGCTCCCTTGGGTCTATCAGGGCAGCACAAGTTTGAGGTGGGGACAACTTCGGTGTGGGGTCCATCCTTCGATATAAGGATTTTTTGCAGTCAGGGCCAGGGGCCCTGGGAAAGAAAACTCAGCAGTCCAGGTTCCTGATGTCAGTTTGTAGGGCTCCCTTGGGTCTATCAGGGCAGCACAAGTTTGAGGTGGGGACAACTTCGGTGTGGGGTCCATCCTTCGATATAAGGATTTTTTGCAGTCAGGGCCAGGGGCCCCTGGGCACATCCTTTTTCCATTTTCCCTGGGAAAGAAAACTCAGCAGTCCAGGTTCCTGATGTCAGTTTGTAGGGCTCCCTTGGGTCTATCAGGGCAGCACAAGTTTGAGGTGGGGACATCTTCGGTGTGGGGTCCATCCTTCGATATAAGGATTTTTTGCAGTCAGGGGCCCCTGGGCACATCCTTTTTCCATTTTCCCTGGGAAAGAAAACTCAGCAGTCCAGGTTCCTGATGTCAGTTTGTAGGGCTCCCTTGGGTCTATCAGGGCAGCACAAGTTTGAGGTGGGGACAACTTCGGTCTGGGGTCCATCCTTCGATATAAGGATTCTTTGCAGTGAGGCCCCTGGGCACATCCTTTTTCCATTTTCCCTGGGAAAGAAAACTCAGCAGTCCAGGTTCCTGATGTCAGTTTGGAGAGATCCCTTGGGTCTATCAGGGCAGCACAAGTTTGAGGTGGGGACAACTTCGGTGTGGGGTCCATCCTTCGATATAAGGATTCTTTGCAGTGAGGCCCCAGCCCAGGGTCAGGGGCCCCTGGGCACATCCTTTTTTCATTTTCCCTGGGAAAGAAAACTCAGCAGTCCAGGTTCCTGATGTCAGTTTGTAGGGCTCCCTTGGGTCTTTCAGGGCAGCACAAGTTTGAGGTGGGGACAACTTCGGTGTGGGGTCCATCCTTCGATATAAGGATTTTTTGCAGTCAGGGCCAGGGGCCCCTGGGCACATCCTTTTTACATTTTCCCTGGGAAAGAAAACTCAGCAGTCCAGGTTCCTGATGTCAGTTTGTAGGGCTCCCTTGGGTCTATCAGGGCAGCACAAGTTTGAGGTGGGGACATCTTCGGTGTGGGCTCCATCCTTCGATATAAGGATTTTTTGCAGTCAGGGGCCCCTGGGCACAACCTTTTTCCATTTTCCCTGGGAAAGAAAACTCAGCAGTCCAGGTTCCTGATGTCAGTTTGTAGGGCTCCCTTGGGTCTATCAGGGCAGCACAAGTTTGAGGTGGGGACAACTTCGGTCTGGGGTCCATCCTTCGATATAAGGATTCTTTGCAGTGAGGCCCCTGGGCACATCCTTTTTCCATTTTCCCTGGGAAAGAAAACTCAGCAGTCCAGGTTCCTGATGTCAGTTTGTAGGGCTCCCTTGGGTCTATCAGGGCAGCACAAGTTTGAGGTGGGGACAACTTCGGTGTGGGGTCCATCCTTCGATATAAGGATTCTTTGCAGTGAGGCCCCAGCCCAGGACCAGGGGCCCCTGGGCACATCCTTTTTCCATTTTCCCTGGGAAAGAAAACTCAGCAGTCCAGGTTCCTGATGTCAGTTTGTAGGGCTCCCTTGGGTCTATCAGGGCAGCACAAGTTTGAGGTGGGGACAACTTCGGTGTGGGGTCCATCCTTCGATATAAGGATTTTTTGCAGTCAGGGCCAGGGGCCCCTGGGCACATCCTTTTTCCATTTTCCCTGGGAAAGAAAACTCAGCAGTCCAGGTTCCTTATGTCAGTTTGTAGGGATCCCTTGGGTCTATCAGGGCAGCACAAGTTTGAGGTGGGGACAACTTCGGTGTGGGGTCCATCCTTCGATATAAGGATTCTTTGCAGTGAGGCCCCTGGGCACATCCTTTTTCCATTTTCCCTGGGAAAGAAAACTCAGCAGTCCAGGTTCCTGATGTCAGTTTGTAGGGCTCCCTTGGGTCTATCAGGGCAGCACAAGTTTGAGGTGGGGACAACTTCGGTGTGGGGTCCATCCTTCGATATAAGGATTCTTTGCAGTGAGGCCCCAGCCCAGGGTCAGGGGCCCCTGGGCACATCCTTTTTTCATTTTCTCTGGGAAAGAAAACTCAGCAGTCCAGGTTCCTGATGTCAGTTTGTAGGGCTCCCTTGGGTCTTTCAGGGCAGCACAAGTTTGAGGTGGGGACAACTTCGGTGTGGGGTCCATCCTTCGATATAAGGATTTTTTGCAGTCAGGGCCAGGGGCCCCTGGGCACATCCTTTTTCCATTTTCCCTGGGAAAGAAAACTCAGCAGTCCAGGTTCCTGATGTCAGTTTGTAGGGCTCCCTTGGGTCTATCAGGGCAGCACAAGTTTGAGGTGGGGACAACTTCGGTGTGGGGTCCATCCTTCGATATAAGGATTCTTTGCAGTGAGGCCCCAGCCCAGCGCCAGGGGCCCCTGGGCACATCCTTTTTCCATTTTCCCTGGGAAAGAAAACTCAGCAGTCCAGGTTCCTGATGTCAGTTTGTAGGGCTCCCTTGGGTCTATCAGGGCAGCACAAGTTTGAGGTGGGGACAACTTTGGTGTGGGGTCCATCCTTCGATATAAGGATTTTTTGCAGTCAGGGCCAGGGGCCCCTGGGCACATCCTTTTTCCATTTTCCCTGGGAAAGAAAACTCAGCAGTCCAGGTTCCTGATGTCAGTTTGTAGGGCTCCCTTGGGTCTATCAGGGCAGCACAAGTTTGAGGTGGGGACATCTTCGGTGTGGGGTCCATCCTTCGATATAAGGATTTTTTGCAGTCAGGGGCCCCTGGGCACATCCTTTTTCCATTTTCCCTGGGAAAGAAAACTCAGCAGTCCAGGTTGCTGATGTCAGTTTGTAGGGCTCCCTTGGGTCTATCAGGGCAGCACAAGTTTGAGGTGGGGACAACTTCGGTCTGGGGTCCATCCTTCGATATAAGGATTCTTTGCAGTGAGGCCCCTGGGCACATCCTTTTTCCATTTTCCCTGGGAAAGAAAACTCAGCAGTCCAGGTTCCTGATGTCAGTTTGTAGGGCTCCCTTGGGTCTATCAGGGCAGCACAAGTTTGAGGTGGGGACAACTTCGGTGTGGGGTCCATCCTTCGATATAAGGATTCTTTGAAGTGAGGCCCCAGCCCCGGGCCAGGGGCCCCTGGGCACATCCTTTTTTCATTTTCCCTGGGAAAGAAAACTCAGCAGTCCAGGTTCCTGATGTCAGTTTGTAGGGCTCCCTTGGGTCTATCAGGGCAGCACAAGTTTGAGGTGGGGACAACTTTGGTGTGGGGTCCATCCTTCGATATAAGGATTTTTTGCAGTCAGGGCCAGGGGCCCCTGGGCACATCCTTTTTCCATTTTCCCTGGGAAAGAAAACTCAGCAGTCCAGGTTCCTGATGTCAGTTTGTAGGGCTCCCTTGGGTCTATCAGGGCAGCACAAGTTTGAGGTGGGGACAACTTCGGTGTGGGGTCCATCCTTCGATATAAGGATTTTTTGCAGTCAGGGCCAGGGGCCCCTGGGCACATCCTTTTTCCATTTTCCCTGGGAAAGAAAACTCAGCAGTCCAGGTTCCTGATGTCAGTTTGTAGGGTTCCCTTGGGTCTATCAGGGCAGCACAAGTTTGAGGTGGGGACAACTTCGGTGTTGGGTCCATCCTTCGATATAAGGATTTTTTGCAGTCAGGGCCCGGGGCCCAGGGCCAGGGGCCCCTGGGCACATCCTTTTTCCATTTTCCCTGGGAAAGAAAACTCAGCAGTCCAGGTTCCTGATGTCAGTTTGTAGGGCTCCCTTGGGTCTATCAGGGCAGCACAAGTTTGAGGTGGGGACAACTTCGGTGTGGGGTCCATCCTTCGATATAAGGATTTATTGCAGTCAGGGCCAGGGGCCCCTGGGCACATCCTTTTTCCATTTTCCCTGGGAAAGAAAACTCAGCAATCCAGGTTCCTGATGTCAGTTTGTAGGGCTCCCTTGGGTCTATCAGGGCAGCACAAGTTTGAGGTGGGGACAACTTCGGTGTGAGGTCCATCCTTCGATATAAGGATTCTTTGCAGTCAGGGCCAGGGGCCCCTGGGCACATCCTTTTTCCATTTTCCCTGGGAAAGAAAACTCAGCAGTCCAGGTTCCTGATGTCAGTTTGTAGGGCTCCCTTGGGTCTATCAGGGCAGCACAAGTTTGAGGTGGGGACAACTTCGGTGTGGGGTCCATCCTTCGATATAAGGATTTATTGCAGTCAGGGCCAGGGGCCCCTGGGCACCTCCTTTTTCCATTTTCCCTGGGAAAGAAAACTCAGCAGTCCAGGTTGCTGATGTCAGTTTGTAGGGCTCCCTTGGGTCTATCAGGGCAGCACAAGTTTGAGGTGGGGACAACTTCGGTGTGGGGTCCATCCTTCGATATAAGGATTCTTTGCAGTCAGGGCCAGGGGCCCCTGGGCACATCCTTTTTCCATTTTCCCTGGGAAAGAAAACTAAGCAGTCCAGGTTCCTGATGTCAGTTTGTAGGGCTCCCTTGGGTCTATCAGGGCAGCACAAGTTTGAGGTGGGGACATCTTTGGTGTGGGGTCCATCCTTCGATATAAGGATTCTTTGCAGTCAGGGCCAGGGGCCCCTGGGCACATCCTTTTTCCATTTTCCCTGGGAAAGAAAACTCAGCAGTCCAGGTTCCTGATGTCAGTTTGTAGGGCTCCCTTGGGTCTATCAGGGCAGCACAAGTTTGAGGTGGGGACAACTTCGGTGTGGGGTCCATCCTTCGATATAAGGATTCTTTGCAGTGAGGCCCCAGCCCAGGGTCAGGGGCCCCTGGGCACATCCTTTTTTCATTTTCTCTGGGAAAGAAAACTCAGCAGTCCAGGTTCCTGATGTCAGTTTGTAGGGCTCCCTTGGGTCTATAAGGGCAGCACAAGTTTGAGGTGGGGACAACTTCGGTGTGGGGTCCATCCTTCGATATAAGGATTTTTTGCAGTCAGGGCCAGGGGCCCCTGGGCACATCCTTTTTCCATTTTCCCTGGGAAAGAAAACTCAGCAGTCCAGGTTCCTGATGTCAGTTTGTAGGGCTCCCTTGGGTCTATCAGGGCAGCACAAGTTTGAGGTGGGGACAACTTCGGTGTGGGGTCCATCCTTCGATATAAGGATTCTTTGCAGTGAGGCCCCAGCCCAGCGCCAGGGGCCCCTGGGCACATCCTTTTTCCATTTTCCCTGGGAAAGAAAACTCAGCAGTCCAGGTTCCTGATGTCAGTTTGTAGGGCTCCCTTGGGTCTATCAGGGCAGCACAAGTTTGAGGTGGGGACAACTTCGGTGTGGGGTCCATCCTTCGATATAAGGATTTTTTGCAGTCAGGGCCAGGGGCCCCTGGGCACATCCTTTTTCCATTTTCCCTGGGAAAGAAAACTCAGCAGTCCAGGTTCCTGATGTCAGTTTGTAGGGCTCCCTTGGGTCTATCAGGGCAGCACAAGTTTGAGGTGGGGACATCTTCGGTGTGGGGTCCATCCTTCGATATAAGGATTTTTTGCAGTCAGGGGCCACTGGGCACATCCTTTTTCCATTTTCCCTGGGAAAGAAAACTCAGCAGTCCAGGTTCCTGATGTCAGTTTGTAGGGCTCCCTTGGGTCTATCAGGGCAGCACAAGTTTGAGGTGGGGACAACTTCGGTCTGGGGTCCATCCTTCGATATAAGGATTCTTTGCAGTGAGGCCCCTGGGCACATCCTTTTTCCATTTTCCCTGGGAAAGAAAACTCAGCAGTCCAGGTTCCTGATGTCAGTTTGTAGGGCTCCCTTGGGTCTATCAGGGCAGCACAAGTTTGAGGTGGGGACAACTTCGGTGTGGGGTCCATCCTTCGATATAAGGATTCTTTGAAGTGAGGCCCCAGCCCCGGGCCAGGGGCCCCTGGGCACATCCTTTTTTCATTTTCCCTGGGAAAGAAAACTCAGCAGTCCAGGTTCCTGATGTCAGTTTGTAGGGCTCCCTTGGGTCTATCAGGGCAGCACAAGTTTGAGGTGGGGACAACTTTGGTGTGGGGTCCATCCTTCGATATAAGGATTTTTTGCAGTCAGGGCCAGGGGCCCCTGGGCACATCCTTTTTCCATTTTCCCTGGGAAAGAAAACTCAGCAGTCCAGGTTCCTGATGTCAGTTTGTAGGGCTCCCTTGGGTCTATCAGGGCAGCACAAGTTTGAGGTGGGGACAACTTCGGTGTGGGGTCCATCCTTCGATATAAGGATTTTTTGCAGTCAGGGCCAGGGGCCCCTGGGCACATCCTTTTTCCATTTTCCCTGGGAAAGAAAACTCAGCAGTCCAGGTTCCTGATGTCAGTTTGTAGGGTTCCCTTGGGTCTATCAGGGCAGCACAAGTTTGAGGTGGGGACAACTTCGGTGTTGGGTCCATCCTTCGATATAAGGATTTTTTGCAGTCAGGGCCCGGGGCCCAGGGCCAGGGGCCCCTGGGCACATCCTTTTTCCATTTTCCCTGGGAAAGAAAACTCAGCAGTCCAGGTTCCTGATGTCAGTTTGTAGGGCTCCCTTGGGTCTATCAGGGCAGCACAAGTTTGAGGTGGGGACAACTTCGGTGTGGGGTCCATCCTTCGATATAAGGATTTATTGCAGTCAGGGCCAGGGGCCCCTGGGCACATCCTTTTTCCATTTTCCCTGGGAAAGAAAACTCAGCAATCCAGGTTCCTGATGTCAGTTTGTAGGGCTCCCTTGGGTCTATCAGGGCAGCACAAGTTTGAGGTGGGGACAACTTCGGTGTGAGGTCCATCCTTCGATATAAGGATTCTTTGCAGTCAGGGCCAGGGGCCCCTGGGCACCTCCTTTTTCCATTTTCCCTGGGAAAGAAAACTCAGCAGTCCAGGTTCCTGATGTCAGTTTGTAGGGCTCCCTTGGGTCTATCAGGGCAGCACAAGTTTGAGGTGGGGACAACTTCGGTGTGGGGTCCATCCTTCGATATAAGGATTTATTGCAGTCAGGGCCAGGGGCCCCTGGGCACCTCCTTTTTCCATTTTCCCTGGGAAAGAAAACTCAGCAGTCCAGGTTCCTGATGTCAGTTTGTAGGGCTCCCTTGGGTCTATCAGGGCAGCACAAGTTTGAGGTGGGGACAACTTCGGTGTTGGGTCCATCCTTCGATATAAGGATTCTTTGCAGTCAGGGCCAGGGGCCCCTGGGCACATCCTTTTTCCATTTTCCCTGGGAAAGAAAACTCAGCAGTCCAGGTTCCTGATGTCAGCTTGTAGGGCTCCCTTGGGTCTATCAGGGCAGCACAAGTTTGAGGTGGGGACAACTTCGGTGTGGGGTCCATCCTTCGATATAAGGATTTTTTGCAGTCAGGGCCAGGGGCCCCTGGGCACATCCTTTTTCCATTTTCCCTGGGAAAGAAAACTCAGCAGTCCAGGTTCCTGATTTCAGTTTGTAGGGCTCCCTTGGGTCTATCAGGGCAGCACAAGTTTGAGGTGGGGACATCTTTGGTGTGGGGTCCATCCTTCGATATAAGGATTCTTTGCAGTCAGGGCCAGGGGCCCCTGGGCACATCCTTTTTCCATTTTCCCTGGGAAAGAAAACTCAGCAGTCCAGGTTGCTGATGTCAGTTTGTAGGGCTCCCTTGGGTCTATCAGGGCAGCACAAGTTTGAGGTGGGGACAACTTCGGTGTGAGGTCCATCCTTCGATATAAGGATTCTTTGCAGTCAGGGCCAGGGGCCCCTGGGCACATCCTTTTTCCATTTTCCCTGGGAAAGAAAACTCACCAGTCCAGGTTCCTGATGTCAGTTTGTAGGGCTCCCTTGGGTCTATCAGGGCAGCACAATTTTGGGGTGGGGACAACTTCGGTGTGGGGTCCATCCTTCAATATAAGGATTCTTTGCAGTGTGGCCCCAGCCCAGAGCCAGGGGCCCCTGGGCACATCCTTTTTCCATTTTCCCTGGGAAAGAAAACTCAGCAGTCCAGGTTCCTGATGTCAGTTTGTAGGGCTCCCTTGGGTCTATCAGGGCAGCACAAGTTTGAGGTGGGGACAATTTCGCTGTTGGGTCCATCCTTCGATATAAGGATTTATTGCAGTCAGGGCCAGGGGCCCCTGGGCACATCCTTTTTCCATTTTCCCTGGGAAAGAAAACTCAGCAGTCCAGGTTCCTGATGTCAGTTTGTAGGGCTCCCTTGGGTCTATCAGGGCAGCACAAGTTTGAGGTGGGGACAACTTCGGTGTGGGGTCCATCCTTCGATATAAGGATTTTTTGCAGTCAGGGCCAGGGGCCCCTGGGCACATCCTTTTTCCATTTTCCCTGGGAAAGAAAACTCAGCAGTCCAGGTTCCTGATGTCAGTTTGTAGGGCTCCCTTGGGTCTATCAGGGCAGCACAAGTTTGAGGTGGGGACAACTTCGGTGTGGGGTCCATCCTTCGATATAAGGATTCTTTGCAGTGAGGCCCCAGCCCAGTGCCAGGGGCCCCTGGGCACATCCTTTTTCCATTTTCCCTGGGAAAGAAAACTCAGCAGTCCAGGTTCCTGATGTCAGTCTGTAGGGCTCCCTTGGGTCTATCAGGGCAGCACAAGTTTGAGGTGGGGACAACTTCGGTGTGGGGTCCATCCTTCGATATAAGGATTTTTTGCAGTCAGGGCCAGGGGCCCCTGGGCACATCCTTTTTCCATTTTCAGTGGGAAAGAAAACTCAGCAGTCCAGGTTCCTGATGTCAGTTTGTAGGGCTCCCTTGGGTCTATCAGGGCAGCACAAGTTTGAGGTGGGGACATCTTCGGTGTGGGGTCCATCCTTCGATATAAGGATTTTTTGCAGTCAGGGGCCCCTGGGCACATCCTTTTTCCATTTTCCCTGGGAAAGAAAACTCAGCAGTCCAGGTTCCTGATGTCAGTTTGTAGGGCTCCCTTGGGTCTATCAGGGCAGCACAAGTTTGAGGTGGGGACAACTTCGGTGTGGGGTCCATCCTTCGATATAAGGATTCTTTGCAGTGAGGCCCCTGGGCACATCCTTTTTCCATTTTCCCTGGGAAAGAAAACTCAGCAGTCCAGGTTCCTGATGTCAGTTTGTAGGGCTCCCTTGGGTCTATCAGGGCAGCACAAGTTTGAGGTGGGGACAATTTCGGTGTTGGGTCCATCCTTCGATATAAGGATTTATTGCAGTCAGGGCCAGGGGCCCCTGGGCACATCCTTTTTCCATTTTCCCTGGGAAAGAAAACTCAGCAGTCCAGGTTCCTGATGTCAGTTTGTAGGGCTCCCTTGGGTCTATCAGGGCAGCACAAGTTTGAGGTGGGGACAACTTCGGTGTGGGGTCCATCCTTCGATATAAGGATTTTTTGCAGTCAGGGCCAGGGGCCCCTGGGCACATCCTTTTTCCATTTTCCCTGGGAAAGAAAACTCAGCAGTCCAGGTTCCTGATGTCAATTTGTAGGGTTCCCTTGGGTCTATCAGGGCAGCACAAGTTTGAGGTGGGGACAACTTCGGTGTTGGGTCCATCCTTCGATATATGGATTTTTTGCAGTCAGGGCCCGGGGCCCAGGGCCAGGGGCCCCTGGGCACATCCTTTTTCCATTTTCCCTGGGAAAGAAAACTCAGCAGTCCAGGTTCCTGATGTCAGTTTTTAGGGCTCCCTTGGGTCTATCAGGGCAGCACAAGTTTGAGGTGGGGACAACTTCGGTGTGGGGTCCATCCTTCGATATAAGGATTTTTTGCAGTCAGGGCCAGGGGCCCCTGGGCACATCCTTTTTCCATTTTCCCTGGGAAAGAAAACTCAGCAGTCCAGGTTCCTGATGTCAGTTTGTAGGGCTCCCTTGGGTCTATCAGGGCAGCACAAGTTTGCGGAGGGGACAACTTCGGTGTGGGCTCCATCCTTCGATATAAGGATTTTTTGCAGTCAGGGCTAGGGGCCCCTGGGCACATCCTTTTTCCATTTTCCCTGGGAAAGAAAACTCAGCAGTCCAGGTTCCTGATGTCAGTTTGTAGGGCTCCCTTGGGTCTATCAGGGCAGCACAAGTTTGAGGTGGGGACAACTTCGGTCTGGGGTCCATCCTTCGATGTAAGGTTTTTTTGCAGTGAGGCCCCAGCCCAGGGCCAGGGAACCCTGGGCACATCCTTTTTCCATTTTCCCTGGGAAAGAAAACTCAGCAGTCCAGTTTCCTGATGTCAGTTTGTAGGGTTCCCTTGGGTCTATCAGGGCAGCACTAGTTTGAGGTGGGGACAACTTTGGTGTGGGGTCCATCCTTCGATATAAGGATTCTTTGCAGTCATGGCCAGGGGCCCCTGGGCACATCCTTTTTAAATTTTCCCTGGGAAAGAAAACTCAGCAGTCCAGGTTCCTGATGTCAGTTTGTAGGGCTCCCTTGGGTCTATCAGGGCAGCACAAGTTTGAGGTGGGGACAACTTCGGTGTGGGGTCCATCCTTCGATATAAGGATTCTTTGCAGTGAGGTCCCTGCCCAGTGCCAGGGGCCCCTGGGCACATCCTTTGGCCATTTTCCCTGCGAAAGAAAACTCAGCAGTCCAGGTTCCTGATGTCAGTTTGTAGTGCTCCCTTGGGTCTATTAGGGCAGCACAAGTTTGAGGTGGGGACAACTTCGGTGTGGGGTCCATCCTTCGATATAAGGATTTTTTGCAGTCAGGGCCAGGGGCCCCCGGGCACATCCTTTTTCCATTTTCCCTGGGAAAGAAAACTCCGCAGTCCAGGTTCCTGATGTCAGTTTGTAGGGCTCCCTTGGGTCTATCAGGGCAGCACAAGTTTGAGGTGGGCACAACTTTTGTGTGGGCTCCATCCTTCGATATAATGATTTTTTGCAGTCAGGGCCAGGGGCCCCTGGGCACATCCTTTTTCCATTTTCCCTGGGAAAGAAAACTCAGCAGTCCAGGTTCCTGATGTCAGTTTGTAGGGCTCCCTTGGGTCTATCAGGGCAGCACAAGTTTGAGGTGGGGACAACTTTGGTCTCGAGTCCATCCTTCGATATAAGGATTTTTTGCAGTCAGGGCCAGGGGCCCCTGGGCACATCCTTTTCCCATTTTCCCTGGGAAAGAAAACTCAGCAGTCCAGGTTCCTGATGTCAGTTTGTAGGGCTCCCTTGGGTCTATCAGGGCAGCACAAGTTTGAGGTGGGGACAATTTCGGTGTTGGGTCCATCCTTCGATATAAGGATTTATTGCAGTCAGGGCCAGGGGCCCCTGGGCACATCCTTTTTCCATTTTCCCTGGGAAAGAAAACTCAGCAGTCCAGGTTCCTGATGTCAGTTTGTAGGGCTCCCTTGGGTCTATCAGGGCAGCACAAGTTTGAGGTGGGGACAACTTCGGTGTGGGGTCCATCCTTCGATATAAGGATTTTTTGCAGTCAGGGCCAGGGGCCCCTGGGCACATCCTTTTTCCATTTTCCCTGGGAAAGAAAACTCAGCAGTCCAGGTTCCTGATGTCAGTTTGTAGGGCTCCCTTGGGTCTATCAGGGCAGCACAAGTTTGAGGTGGGGACATCTTCGGTGTGGGGTCCATCCTTCGATATAAGGATTTTTTGCAGTCAGGGGCCCCTGGGCACATCCTTTTTCCATTTTCCCTGGGAAAGAAAACTCAGCAGTCCAGGTTCCTGATGTCAGTTTGTAGGGCTCCCTTGGGTCTATCAGGGCAGCACAAGTTTGAGGTGGGGACAACTTCGGTCTGGGGTCCATCCTTCGATATAAGGATTCTTTGCAGTGAGGCCCCTGGGCACATCCTTTTTCCATTTTCCCTGGGAAAGAAAACTCAGCAGTCCAGGTTCCTGATGTCAGTTTGGAGAGATCCCTTGGGTCTATCAGGGCAGCACAAGTTTGAGGTGGGGACAACTTCGGTGTGGGGTCCATCCTTCGATATAAGGATTCTTTGCAGTGAGGCCCCAGCCCAGGGTCAGGGGCCCCTGGGCACATCCTTTTTTCATTTTCCCTGGGAAAGAAAACTCAGCAGTCCAGGTTCCTGATGTCAGTTTGTAGGGCTCCCTTGGGTCTTTCAGGGCAGCACAAGTTTGAGGTGGGGACAACTTCGGTGTGGGGTCCATCCTTCGATATAAGGATTTTTTGCAGTCAGGGCCAGGGGCCCCTGGGCACATCCTTTTTACATTTTCCCTGGGAAAGAAAACTCAGCAGTCCAGGTTCCTGATGTCAGTTTTTAGGGCTCCCTTGGGTCTATCAGGGCAGCACAAGTTTGAGGTGGGGACAACTTCGGTGTGGGGTCCATCCTTCGATATAAGGATTCTTTGCAGTGAGGCCCCAGCTCAGCGCCAGGGGCCCCTGGGCACATCCTTTTTCCATTTTCCCTGGGAAAGAAAACTCAGCAGTCCAGGTTCCTGATGTCAGTTTGTAGGGCTCCCTTGGGTCTATCAGGGCAGCACAAGTTTGAGGTGGGGACATCTTCGGTGTGGGCTCCATCCTTCGATATAAGGATTTTTTGCAGTCAGGGGCCCCTGGGCACAACCTTTTTCCATTTTCCCTGGGAAAGAAAACTCAGCAGTCCAGGTTCCTGATGTCAGCTTGTAGGGCTCCCTTGGGTCTATCAGGGCAGCACAAGTTTGAGGTGGGGACAACTTCGGTCTGGGGTCCATCCTTCGATATAAGGATTCTTTGCAGTGAGGCCCCTGGGCACATCCTTTTTCCATTTTCCCTGGGAAAGAAAACTCAGCAGTCCAGGTTCCTGATGTCAGTTTGTAGGGCTCCCTTGGGTCTATCAGGGCAGCACAAGTTTGAGGTGGGGACAACTTCGGTGTGGGGTCCATCCTTCGATATAAGGATTCTTTGCAGTGAGGCCCCAGCCCAGGACCAGGGGCCCCTGGGCACATCCTTTTTCCATTTTCCCTGGGAAAGAAAACTCAGCAGTCCAGGTTCCTGATGTCAGTTTGTAGGGCTCCCTTGGGTCTATCAGGGCAGCACAAGTTTGAGGTGGGGACAACTTCGGTGTGGGGTCCATCCTTCGATATAAGGATTTTTTGCAGTCAGGGCCAGGGGCCCCTGGGCACATCCTTTTTCCATTTTCCCTGGGAAAGAAAACTCAGCAGTCCAGGTTCCTTATGTCAGTTTGTAGGGCTCCCTTGGGTCTATCAGGGCAGCACAAGTTTGAGGTGGGGACAACTTCGGTGTGGGGTCCATCCTTCGATATAAGGATTCTTTGCAGTGAGGCCCCTGGGCACATCCTTTTTCCATTTTCCCTGGGAAAGAAAACTCAGCAGTCCAGGTTCCTGATGTCAGTTTGTAGGGCTCCCTTGGGTCTATCAGGGCAGCACAAGTTTGAGGTGGGGACAACTTCGGTGTGGGGTCCATCCTTCGATATAAGGATTCTTTGCAGTGAGGCCCCAGCCCAGGGTCAGGGGCCCCTGGGCACATCCTTTTTTCATTTTCTCTGGGAAAGAAAACTCAGCAGTCCAGGTTCCTGATGTCAGTTTGTAGGGCTCCCTTGGGTCTTTCAGGGCAGCACAAGTTTGAGGTGGGGACAACTTCGGTGTGGGGTCCATCCTTCGATATAAGGATTTTTTGCAGTCAGGGCCAGGGGCCCCTGGGCACATCCTTTTTCCATTTTCCCTGGGAAAGAAAACTCAGCAGTCCAGGTTCCTGATGTCAGTTTGTAGGGCTCCCTTGGGTCTATCAGGGCAGCACAAGTTTGAGGTGGGGACAACTTCGGTGTGGGGTCCATCCTTCGATATAAGGATTCTTTGCAGTGAGGCCCCAGCCCAGCGCCAGGGGCCCCTGGGCACCTCCTTTTTCCATTTTCCCTGGGAAAGAAAACTCAGCAGTCCAGGTTCCTGATGTCAGTTTGTAGGGCTCCCTTGGGTCTATCAGGGCAGCACAAGTTTGAGGTGGGGACAACTTCGGTGTGGGGTCCATCCTTCGATATAAGGATTTTTTGCAGTCAGGGCCAGGGGCCCCTGGGCACATCCTTTTTCCATTTTCCCTGGGAAAGAAAACTCAGCAGTCCAGGTTCCTGATGTCAGTTTGTAGGGCTCCCTTGGGTCTATCAGGGCAGCACAAGTTTGAGGTGGGGACATCTTCGGTGTGGGGTCCATCCTTCGATATAAGGATTTTTTGCAGTCAGGGGCCCCTGGGCACATCCTTTTTCCATTTTCCCTGGGAAAGAAAACTCAGCAGTCCAGGTTCCTGATGTCAGTTTGTAGGGCTCCCTTGGGTCTATCAGGGCAGCACAAGTTTGAGGTGGGGACAACTTCGGTCTGGGGTCCATCCTTCGATATAAGGATTCTTTGCAGTGAGGCCCCTGGGCACATCCTTTTTCCATTTTCCCTGGGAAAGAAAACTCAGCAGTCCAGGTTCCTGATGTCAGTTTGTAGGGCTCCCTTGGGTCTATCAGGGCAGCACAAGTTTGAGGTGGGGACAATTTCGGTGTGGGGTCCATCCTTCGATATAAGGATTCTTTGAAGTGAGGCCCCAGCCCCGGGCCAGGGGCCCCTGGGCACATCCTTTTTTCATTTTCCCTGGGAAAGAAAACTCAGCAGTCCAGGTTCCTGATGTCAGTTTGTAGGGCTCCCTTGGGTCTATCAGGGCAGCACAAGTTTGAGGTGGGGACAACTTTGGTGTGGGGTCCATCCTTCGATATAAGGATTTTTTGCAGTCAGGGCCAGGGGCCCCTGGGCACATCCTTTTTCCATTTTCCCTGGGAAAGAAAACTCAGCAGTCCAGGTTCCTGATGTCAGTTTGTAGGGCTCCCTTGGGTCTATCAGGGCAGCACAAGTTTGAGGTGGGGACAACTTCGGTGTGGGGTCCATCCTTCGATATAAGGATTTTTTGCAGTCAGGGCCAGGGGCCCCTGGGCACATCCTTTTTCCATTTTCCCTGGGAAAGAAAACTCAGCAGTCCAGGTTCCTGATGTCAGTTTGTAGGGTTCCCTTGGGTCTATCAGGGCAGCACAAGTTTGAGGTGGGGACAACTTCGGTGTTGGGTCCATCCTTCGATATAAGGATGTTTTGCAGTCAGGGCCCGGGGCCCAGGGCCAGGGGCCCCTGGGCACATCCTTTTTCCATTTTCCCTGGGAAAGAAAACTCAGCAATCCAGGTTCCTGATGTCAGTTTGTAGGGCTCCCTTGGGTCTATCAGGGCAGCACAAGTTTGAGGTGGGGACAACTTCGGTGTGAGGTCCATCCTTCGATATAAGGATTCTTTGCAGTCAGGGCCAGGGGCCCCTGGGCACATCCTTTTTCCATTTTCCCTGGGAAAGAAAACTCAGCAATCCAGGTTCCTGATGTCAGTTTGTAGGGCTCCCTTGGGTCTATCAGGGCAGCACAAGTTTGAGGTGGGGACAACTTCGGTGTGAGGTCCATCCTTCGATATAAGGATTCTTTGCAGTCAGGGCCAGGGGCCCCTGGGCACATCCTTTTTCCATTTTCCCTGGGAAAGAAAACTCAGCAGTCCAGGTTCCTGATGTCAGTTTGTAGGGCTCCCTTGGGTCTATCAGGGCAGCACAAGTTTGAGGTGGGGACAACTTCGGTGTGGGGTCCATCCTTCGATATAAGGATTTATTGCAGTCAGGGCCAGGGGCCCCTGGGCACCTCCTTTTTCCATTTTCCCTGGGAAAGAAAACTCAGCAGTCCAGGTTCCTGATGTCAGTTTGTAGGGCTCCCTTGGGTCTATCAGGGCAGCACAAGTTTGAGGTGGGGACAACTTCGGTGTGGGGTCCATCCTTCGATATAAGGATTCTTTGCAGTCAGGGCCAGGGGCCCCTGGGCACATCCTTTTTCCATTTTCCCTGGGAAAGAAAACTAAGCAGTCCAGGTTCCTGATGTCAGTTTGTAGGGCTCCCTTGGGTCTATCAGGGCAGCACAAGTTTGAGGTGGGGACAACTTCGGTGTGGGGTCCATCCTTCGATATAAGGATTTTTTGCAGTCAGGGCCAGGGGCCCCTGGGCACATCCTTTTTCCATTTTCCCTGGGAAAGAAAACTCAGCAGTCCAGGTTCCTGATGTCAGTTTGTAGGGCTCCCTTGGGTCTATCAGGGCAGCACAAGTTTGAGGTGGGGACATCTTTGGTGTGGGGTCCATCCTTCGATATAAGGATTCTTTGCAGTCAGGGCCAGGGGCCCCTGGGCACATCCTTTTTCCATTTTCCCTGGGAAAGAAAACTCAGCAGTCCAGGTTGCTGATGTCAGTTTGTAGGGCTCCCTTGGGTCTATCAGGGCAGCACAAGCTTGAGGTGGGGACAACTTCGGTGTGAGGTCCATCCTTCGATATAAGGATTCTTTGCAGTCAGGGCCAGGGGCCCCTGGGCACATCCTTTTTCCATTTTCCCTGGGAAAGAAAACTCACCAGTCCAGGTTCCTGATGTCAGTTTGTAGGGCTCCCTTGGGTCTATCAGGGCAGCACAAGTTTGGGGTGGGGACAACTTCGGTGTGGGGTCCATCCTTCAATATAAGGATTCTTTGCAGTGAGGCCCCAGCCCAGAGCCAGGGGCCCCTGGGCACATCCTTTTTCCATTTTCCCTGGGAAAGAAAACTCAGCAGTCCAGGTTCCTGATGTCAGTTTGTAGGGTTCCCTTGGGTCTATCAGGGCAGCACAAGTTTGAGGTGGGGACAACTTCGGTGTGGGGTCCATCCTTCGATATAAGGATTCTTTGCAGTGTGGCCCCAGCCCATGTCCAGGGGCCCCTGGGCACATCCTTTTTCCATTTTCCCTGGGAAAGAAAACTCAGCAGTCCAGGTTCCTGATGTCAGTTTGTAGGGCTCCCTTGGGTCTATCAGGGCAGCACAAGTTTGAGGTGGGGACAATTTCGCTGTTGGGTCCATCCTTCGATATAAGGATTTATTGCAGTCAGGGCCAGGGGCCCCTGGGCACATCCTTTTTCCATTTTCCCTGGGAAAGAAAACTCAGCAGTCCAGGTTCCTGATGTCAGTTTGTAGGGCTCCCTTGGGTCTATCAGGGCAGCACAAGTTTGAGGTGGGGACAACTTCGGTGTGGGGTCCATCCTTCGATATAAGGATTTTTTGCAGTCAGGGCCAGGGGCCCCTGGGCACATCCTTTTTCCATTTTCCCTGGGAAAGAAAACTCAGCAGTCCAGGTTCCTGATGTCAGTTTGTAGGGCTCCCTTGGGTCTATCAGGGCAGCACAAGTTTGAGGTGGGGACAACTTCGGTGTGGGGTCCATCCTTCGATATAAGGATTCTTTGCAGTGAGGCCCCAGCCCAGTGCCAGGGGCCCCTGGGCACATCCTTTTTCCATTTTCCCTGGGAAAGAAAACTCAGCAGTCCAGGTTCCTGATGTCAGTCTGTAGGGCTCCCTTGGGTCTATCAGGGCAGCACAAGTTTGAGGTGGGGACAACTTCGGTGTGGGGTCCATCCTTCGATATAAGGATTTTTTGCAGTCAGGGCCAGGGGCCCCTGGGCACATCCTTTTTCCATTTTCCCTGGGAAAGAAAACTCAGCAGTCCAGGTTCCTGATGTCAGTTTGTAGGGCTCCCTTGGGTCTATCAGGGCAGCACAAGTTTGAGGTGGGGACATCTTCGGTGTGGGGTCCATCCTTCGATATAAGGATTTTTTGCAGTCAGGGCCAGGGGCCCCTGGGCACATCCTTTTTCCATTTTCCCTGGGAAAGAAAACTCAGCAGTCCAGGTTCCTGATGTCAGTTTGTAGGGCTCCCTTGGGTCTATAAGGGCAGCACAAGTTTGAGGTGGGGACAACTTCGGTGTGGGGTCCATCCTTCGATATAAGGATTCTTTGCAGTGAGGCCCCTGGGCACATCCTTTTTCCATTTTCCCTGGGAAAGAAAACTCAGCAGTCCAGGTTCCTGATGTCAGTTTGTAGGGCTCCCTTGGGTCTATCAGGGCAGCACAAGTTTGAGGTGGGGACAACTTCGGTGTGGGGTCCATCCTTCGATATAAGGATTTTTTGCAGTCAGGGCCAGGGGCCCCTGGGCACATCCTTTTTCCATTTTCCCTGGGAAAGAAAACTCAGCAGTCCAGGTTCCTGATGTCAGTTTGTAGGGCTCCCTTGGGTCTATCAGGGCAGCACAAGTTTGAGGTGGGGACAATTTCGGTGTTGGGTCCATCCTTCGATATAAGGATTTATTGCAGTCAGGGCCAGGGGCCCCTGGGCACATCCTTTTTCCATTTTCCCTGGGAAAGAAAACTCAGCAGTCCAGGTTCCTGATGTCAGTTTGTAGGGCTCCCTTGGGTCTATCAGGGCAGCACAAGTTTGAGGTGGGGACAACTTTGGTGTGGGGTCCATCCTTCGATATAAGGATTTTTTGCAGTCAGGGCCAGGGGCCCCTGGGCACATCCTTTTTCCATTTTCCCTGGGAAAGAAAACTCAGCAGTCCAGGTTCCTGATGTCAGTTTGTAGGGCTCCCTTGGGTCTATCAGGGCAGCACAAGTTTGAGGTGGGGACAACTTCGGTGTGGGGTCCATCCTTCGATATAAGGATTCTTTGCAGTCAGGGCCAGGGGCCCCTGGGCACATCCTTTTTCCATTTTCCCTGGGAAAGAAAACTAAGCAGTCCAGGTTCCTGATGTCAGTTTGTAGGGCTCCCTTGGGTCTATCAGGGCAGCACAAGTTTGAGGTGGGGACAACTTCGGTGTGGGGTCCATCCTTCGATATAAGGATTTTTTGCAGTCAGGGCCAGGGGCCCCTGGGCACATCCTTTTTCCATTTTCCCTGGGAAAGAAAACTCAGCAGTCCAGGTTCCTGATGTCAGTTTTTAGGGCTCCCTTGGGTCTATCAGGGCAGCACAAGTTTGAGGTGGGGACATCTTTGGTGTGGGGTCCATCCTTCGATATAAGGATTCTTTGCAGTCAGGGCCAGGGGCCCCTGGGCACATCCTTTTTCCATTTTCCCTGGGAAAGAAAACTCAGCAGTCCAGGTTGCTGATGTCAGTTTGTAGGGCTCCCTTGGGTCTTTAAGGCAGCACAAGCTTGAGGTGGGGACAACTTCGGTGTGAGGTCCATCCTTCGATATAAGGATTCTTTGCAGTCAGGGCCAGGGGCCCCTGGGCACATCCTTTTTCCATTTTCCCTGGGAAAGAAAACTCACCAGTCCAGGTTCCTGATGTCAGTTTGTAGGGCTCCCTTGGGTCTATCAGGGCAGCACAAGTTTGGGGTGGGGACAACTTCGGTGTGGGGTCCATCCTTCAATATAAGGATTCTTTGCAGTGAGGCCCCAGCCCAGAGCCAGGGGCCCCTGGGCACATCCTTTTTCCATTTTCCCTGGGAAAGAAAACTCAGCAGTCCAGGTTCCTGATGTCAGTTTGTAGGGTTCCCTTGGGTCTATCAGGGCAGCACAAGTCTGAGGTGGGGACAACTTCGGTGTGGGGTCCATCCTTCGATATAAGGATTCTTTGCAGTGTGGCCCCAGCCCATGTCCAGGGGCCCCTGGGCACATCCTTTTTCCATTTTCCCTGGGAAAGAAAACTCAGCAGTCCAGGTTCCTGATGTCAGTTTGTAGGGCTCCCTTGGGTCTATCAGGGCAGCACAAGTTTGAGGTGGGGACAACTTCGGTGTGGGGTCCATCCTTCGATATAAGGATTTTTTGCAGTCAGGGCCAGGGGCCCCTGGGCACATCCTTTTTCCATTTTCCCTGGGAAAGAAAACTCAGCAGTCCAGGTTCCTGATGTCAGTTTGTAGGGCTCCCTTGGTTCTATCAGGGCAGCACAAGTTTGAGGTGGGGACAACTTCGGTGTGGGGTCCATCCTTCGATATAAGGATTCTTTGCAGTGAGGCCCCAGCCCAGGGTCAGGGGCCCCTGGGCACATCCTTTTTCCATTTTCCCTGGGAAAGAAAACTCAGCAGTCCAGGTTCCTGATGTCAGTCTGTAGGGCTCCCTTGGGTCTATCAGGGCAGCACAAGTTTGAGGTGGGGACAACTTCGGTGTGGGGTCCATCCTTCGATATAAGGATTTTTTGCAGTCAGGGCCAGGGGCCCCTGGGCACATCCTTTTTCCATTTTCCCTGGGAAAGAAAACTCAGCAGTCCAGGTTCCTGATGTCAGTTTGTAGGGCTCCCTTGGGTCTATCAGGGCAGCACAAGTTTGAGGTGGGGACATCTTCGGTGTGGGGTCCATCCTTCGATATAAGGATTTTTTGCAGTCAGGGGCCCCTGGGCACATCCTTTTTCCATTTTCCCTGGGAAAGAAAACTCAGCAGTCCAGGTTCCTGATGTCAGTTTGTAGGGCTCCCTTGGGTCTATAAGGGCAGCACAAGTTTGAGGTGGGGACAACTTCGGTGTGGGGTCCATCCTTCGATATAAGGATTCTTTGCAGTGAGGCCCCTGGGCACATCCTTTTTCCATTTTCCCTGGGAAAGAAAACTCAGCAGTCCAGGTTCCTGATGTCAGTTTGTAGGGCTCCCTTGGGTCTATCAGGGCAGCACAAGTTTGAGGTGGGGACAACTTCGGTGTGGGGTCCATCCTTCGATATAAGGATTTTTTGCAGTCAGGGCCAGGGGCCCCTGGGCACATCCTTTTTCCATTTTCCCTGGGAAAGAAAACTCAGCAGTCCAGGTTCCTGATGTCAGTTTGTAGGGCTCCCTTGGGTCTATCAGGGCAGCACAAGTTTGAGGTGGGGACAATTTCGGTGTTGGGTCCATCCTTCGATATAAGGATTTATTGCAGTCAGGGCCAGGGGCCCCTGGGCACATCCTTTTTCCATTTTCCCTGGGAAAGAAAACTCAGCAGTCCAGGTTCCTGATGTCAGTTTGTAGGGCTCCCTTGGGTCTATCAGGGCAGCACAAGTTTGAGGTGGGGACAACTTCGGTGTGGGGTCCATCCTTCGATATAAGGATTTTTTGCAGTCAGGGCCAGGGGCCCCTGGGCACATCCTTTTTCCATTTTCCCTGGGAAAGAAAACTCAGCAGTCCAGGTTCCTGATGTCAATTTGTAGGGTTCCCTTGGGTCTATCAGGGCAGCACAAGTTTGAGGTGGGGACAACTTCGGTGTTGGGTCCATCCTTCGATATATGGATTTTTTGCAGTCAGGGCCCGGGGCCCAGGGCCAGGGGCCCCTGGGCACATCCTTTTTCCATTTTCCCTGGGAAAGAAAACTCAGCAGTCCAGGTTCCTGATGTCAGTTTTTAGGGCTCCCTTGGGTCTATCAGGGCAGCACAAGTTTG
The DNA here is from genome assembly GCF_046129695.1 of Lonchura striata. Taxonomy (NCBI): domain Eukaryota; kingdom Metazoa; phylum Chordata; class Aves; order Passeriformes; family Estrildidae; genus Lonchura; species Lonchura striata. The sequence goes on along the minus strand of NC_134636.1, from coordinate 10,029 downwards.
AGGTGGGGACAACTTCGGTGTGGGGTCCA